>NC_089839.1:62994715-63334512 GCF_035609145.1 Eleutherodactylus coqui
GCGGGAGAGACCTGGATTGAGCCCGCTAGGTAATATATATATATTTTTATGTAATGTAGCTAGGGCTTTTTTTTCTGGGGAGGGCTTATATTTAGAGATGAGCGAGCACCAAAATGCTCGGGTGCTCGTTACTCGGGACGAACTTTTCGCGATGCTCGAGGGTTCGTTTCGAGTAACGAACCCCATTGAAGTCAATGGGCGACCGGAGCATTTTTGTATTTCGCCGATGCTCGCTAAGGTTTCCTTGTGTGAAAATCTGGGCAATTCAAGAAAGTGATGGGAACGACACAGCAACGGATAGGGCAGGCGAGGGGCTACATGTTGGGCTGCATCTCAAGTTCACAGGTCCCACTATTAAGCCACAATAGCGGCAAGAGTGGGGCCCCCCCCCTCCCAAAAACTTTTACTTCTGAAAAGCCCTCATTAGCATGGCATACCTTAGCTAAGCACCACACTACCTCCAACAAAGCACAATCACTGCCTGCATGACACTCCACTGCCACTTCTCCTGGGTTACATGCTGCCCAACCGCCCCCCCTCCCCCCCACAGCGCACACCAAAGTGTCCCTGCGCAGCCTTCAGCTGCCCTCATGCCACACCACCCTCATGTCTATTTAGAAGTGCGTCTGCCATGACGAGGAACCGCAGGCACACACTGCAGAGGGTTGGCACGGCTAGGCAGCGACCCTCTTTAAAAGGGGCGGGGCGATAGCCCACAATGCTGTACAGAAGCAATGAGAAATAGAATCCTGTGCCACCGCCATCAGGAGCTGCACACGTGGGCATAGCAATGGGGAACCTATGTGCCACACACTATTCATTCTGTCAAGGTGTCTCTGCATGCCCCAGTCAGACCGGGCTTTTTAATTCATAGACACAGGCAGGTACAACTCCCTATTGTGAAGTCCCTGTCAACCGACAGCATGGGTGGCTCCCTGGAACCCACCGGTGATACACAAAAATATCCCATTGCATTGCCCAACACAGCTGAGGTAGTAATGTCGTGCTTAATGCAGGTGGGCTTCGGCCCACACTGCATGCCCCAGTCAGACTGGGGTTCTTCACAAGTGGAAACAGATGCATTTATAATTCCCTGTGGACCCACAGCATGGGTGGCTCCCTGGAACCCACCGGCGGTACATAGAAATATCCCATTGCATTGCCCAACACAGCTGAGGTAGTAATGTCGTGCTTAATGCAGGTGGGCTTCGGCCCACACTGCATGCCCCAGTCAGACTGGGGTTCTTTAGATGTGGAAACAGATGCATTTATAATTCTCTGTGGACCCACAGCATGGGTGGGTGCCAGGAAGCCACCGGCGGTACATAAATATATCCCATTGCATTGCCCAACACAGCGGATGTAACGTCAGCTGTAATGCAGGTGGGCTAAAAATTCATTTGATTACACTGTAAGCGAGGGCCCACAAAAATTGCTGTATCAACTGTACTAATGTACATCAGAAAAATTGGCCCTGGCCAACCAAGAGGGCAGGTGAAACCCATTAATCGCTTTGGTTAATGTGGCTTAAGTGGTAACTAGGCCTGGAGGCAGCCCAGTTTAACGAAAAATTGGTTCAAGTTAAAGTTTCAACGCTTTTAATAGCATTGAAACATATAAAAATTGTTTAGAAAAATTAGATGAGTGAGCCTTGTGGCCCTAAGAAAAATTGCCCGTTCAGCGTGATTACGTGAGGTTTCAGGAGGAGGAGCAGGAGGAGGAGGAGGAATATTAGACACAGATTGATGATGCAGAAATGTCCCCGTTTTGGATGGTGAGAGAGAACGTAGCTTCCATCCGCGGGTGCAGCCTACGTATTGCTTACGTATCGCTGCTGTCCACTGGTGGAGAAGAGAAGTCTGGGGAAATCCAGGCTTTGTTCATCTTGATGAGTGTTAGCCTGTCGGCACTGTCGGTTGACAGGCGGGTACGCTTATCTGTGATGATTCCCCCAGCCGCACTAAACACCCTCTCCGACAAGACGCTAGCCGCAGGACAAGCAAGCACCTCCAGGGCATACAGCGCTAGTTCAGGCCACGTGTCCAGCTTCGACACCCAGTAGTTGTAGGTGGCAGAGGCGTCACGGAGGACGGTCGTGCGATCGGCTACGTACTCCCTCACCATCCTTTTACAGTGCTCCCGCCGACTCAGCCTTGACTGGGGAGCGGTGACACAGTCTTGGTGGGGAGCCATAAAGCTGTCCAGGCCCTTAAAGACTGTTGCACTGTCTGGGCTGTACATGCTGCTCGATCTCCGCACCTCCCCTGCTACCTGGCCCTCGGAACTGCGCCTTCTGCCACTAGCGCTGTCGGATGGGAATTTTACCATCAGCTTGTCCGCCAGGGTCCTGTGGTATAGCAACACTCTCGAACCCCTTTCCTCTTCGGGAATGAGAGTGGGAAGGTTCTCCTTATAGCGTGGGTCGAGCAGTGTGTACACCCAGTAATCCGTCGTGGCCAGAATGCGTGTAACGCGAGGGTCATGAGAAAGGCATCCTAACATGAAGTCAGCCATGTGTGCCAGGGTACCTGTACGCAACACATGGCTGTCCGCACTAGGAAGATCACTTTCAGGATCCTCCTCCTTCTCCTCCTCCTCCTCCTCCTCCTCAGGCCATACACGCTGAAATGATGACAGGCAAGCAGCATGGGTACCGTCAGCAGTGGCCCAAGCTGTCTCTTCCCCCTCCTCCTCATCCTCCTCATGCTCCTCCTCCTCCTCAATGCGCTGAGATATAGACAGGAGGGTGCTCTGACTATCCAGCGACATAGTGTCTTCCCCCGGCTCTGTTTCCGAGCGCAAAGCGGCTGCCTTTATGGTTTGCAGGGAACTTCTCAAGATGCATAGCAGAGGAATGGTGACGCTAATGATTGCAGCATCGCCGCTCACCACCTGGGTAGACTGCTCAAAGTTTCGAAGGACCTGGCAGATGTCTGCCAACCAGGCCCACTCTTCTGAAAAGAATTGAGGAGGCTGACTCCCACTGCGCCGCCCCCGTTTGTTGGAGTTGGTATTCCACTATAGCTCTACGCTGCTCATAGAGCCTAGCCAACATGTGGAGCGTAGAGTTCCACCGTGTGGGCACGTCGCACAGCAGTCAGTGCACTGGCAGATTAAAGCGATGTTGCAGGGTGCGCAGGGTGGCAGCGTGCGTGTGGGACTTGCGGAAATGTGCGCAGAGCCGGCGCACCTTTACGAGCAGGTCTGACAAGCGTGGGTAGCTTTTCAGAAAGCGCTGAACCACCAAATTAAAGACGTGGGCCAGGCATGGCACGTGCGTGAGGCTGCCGAGCTGCAGAGCCGCCACCAGGTTACGGCCGTTGTCACACACGACCATGCCCGGTTGGAGGCTCAGCGGCGCAAGCCAACGGTCGGTCTGCTCTGTCAGACCCTGCAGCAGTTCGTGGGCCGTGTGCTTCCTATCTCCTAAGCTGAGTAGTTTCAGCACGGCCTGCTGACGCTTGCCCACCGCTGTGCTGCCACGCCGCGCGACACCGACTGCTGGCGACATCCTGCTGCTGCTGACACATCTAGATTGCGAGACAGAGGTTGAGGAGGAGGAGGAGGAGGAGGAGGGTGCTTTAGTGGACGAAGCATACACCGCCGAACATACCACCACCGAGCTGGGGCTCGCAATTCTGGGGGTGGGTAGGACGTGAGCGGTCCCAGGCTCTGACTCTGTCCCAGCCTCCACTAAATTCACCCAATGTTCCGTCAGGGAGATGTAGTGGCCCTGCCCGCCTGTGCTTGTCCACGTGTCCGTAGTTAAGTGGACCTTGCCACTAACCGCATTGGTGAGGGCGCGTACAATGTTGCGGGAGACGTGGTCGTGCAGGGCTGGGACGGCACATCGGGAAAAGTAGTGGCAACTGGGAACTGAGTAGCGCGGGGCCGCCGCCGCCATCATAGCTTTGAAAGCCTCCGTTTCCACAACCCTATACGGCAGCATCTCAAGGCTGATAAATTTGGCGATGTGGACGGTTAACGATTGAGCGTGCGGGTGCGTGGCAGCGTACTTGCGCTTGCGCTCCAACACTTGCGCTAGCGACGGCTGGACTGTGCGGTGCGAGACATTGGTGGATGGGGCCGAGGACAGCGGAGGTGAGGCTGTGGGTGCAGGCCATGAGACGGTTGTGCCTGTGTCCTGAGAGGGAGGTTGGATCTCAGTGGCAGGTTGGGGCACAGGGGGAGAGGCAGCGGTGCAAACCGGAGGCGGTGAACGGCCTTCGTCCCACCTTGTGGGGTGCTTGGCCATCATATGTCTGCGCATGCTGGTGGTGGTGAGGCTGTTGGTGGTGGCTCCCCGGCTGATCTTGGCGCGACAAAGGTTGCACACCACTGTTCGTCGGTCCTCAGGCGTCTCTGTGAAAAACTGCCAGACCTTTGAGCACCTCGGCCTCTGCAGGGTGGCATGGCGCGAGGGGGCGCTTTGGGAAACAGTTGGTGGATTATTCAGTCTGGCCCTGCCTCTACCACTGGACACCGCACTACCTCTTGCAACCTGCCCTGCTGCTGCCTCCCCCTCTGAAGACCTGTCCTGAGTAGGCGTTGCACACCAGGTGGGGTCAGTCACCTCATCGTCCAGCTGCTCTTCCTCCAAATCCTCTGTGCGCTCCTCCCTCGCACTTACTGCCCTTACTACTACCTCACTGCAAGACAACTGTGTCTCATCGTCATCGTCCTCCTCACCCACTGAAAGGTCTTGAGACAGTTGGCAGAAGTCCCCAGCCTCATCCCCCGGACCCCGGGAACTTTGCAATGGTTGGGCATCAGTGACGATAAACTCCTCTGGTGGGAGAGGAACCACTGCTGCCCAATCTGAGCAGGGGCCCGAGAACAGTTCCTGAGAGTCTTCCCGCTCCTGAGCATGTGTTATTGTAGTTGAGTGAGGAGGCTGGGAGGAAGGAGGAGCAGCAGACAGAGGATTCGGATTTGCAGCACTGGACGGCGCAGAACTCTGGGTGGATGATAGCTTGCTGGAAGCACTTTCTGCCATCCAGGACAGGACCTGCTCACACTGCTCATTTTCTAATAAAGGTCTCCCGCGTGGACCCATTAATTGTGCGATGAATGTGGGGACGCCAGAAACGTGCCTCTCTCCTAATCGCGCAGCAGTCGGCTGCGACACACCTGGATCAGGAGCTCGGCCTGTGCCCACACCCTCACTTGGGCCTACGCGTCCTCGGCCGCGTCCACGTCCTCTAGCCCTACCCCTACCCCTCAGCATGCTGTATTACCAGTGATTTCACAGCCAGGAAATAAATTGGCACAAGCCTGCAGGCCAAATAGAATTTTTTCCCTGCTTTTTACCCACACTGCGTGTATTCAATGAATACTAAGTTTAATAACTGTGTTGTGGCCCTGCCAATTTGTCCCAGAACTGCAGTGATGCAAAGTAATTCGCTACCTACAGCAGATCAGGGATTTCCCATGCAGGAAAAAAATTGCCGCACGCCTGCGGTAAAACGTAGCTGACTGCGTCTGATTTTTTCTGAACGTTCAGCGCACAGCACACACGTACACAGAGCCCTGAGTACTGTCAGAGGCAGGCCAAATAGAATTTTTTCCCTGCTTTTTACAAGGAACACCCACACTGCGTGTATTCAATGAATAATGTATGTCTTCTGGCCCTGCCTACACAATTCTATCCCTGTAGTATTAATGCCGGGTGCAATGCTCTGCACAGCCGGTTTTGAGGAAAAAAAAAAATATGCAACACTGCTAACAGCAGCCTGGACAGTACTGCACACGGATAGATGTGGCCCTAGAAAGGACCGTTGGGGTTCTTGAAGCCTACACTAACTCCTAACACTCTCCCTGCCTAACCCCCACTTCTGTCCCTATTGCAGGGCGCAATGCTCTGCAGATCCAATTTTGGAAAAAAAAATAAAAAATACTGTGCTAACACAATACTGCACACTAGTAGATGTGGCCCTAAGAAGGACTGTTGGGGTTCTTGAAGCCTACACTAACTACTAACGCTCTCCCTACAGCAGCTCCAGCACGATAGTACTTTCCCTCAGCTAAGTCACAAGGCATGTGTGGCGAGCCGCGGGAGGGGCCGATTTATATACTCGGGTGACATCTGATCTTTCCGGCCACTCACAGCAGGGGGGTGGTATAGGGCTTGAACGTCACAGGGGGAAGTTGTAATGCCTTCCCTGTCTTTCAATTGGCCAGAAAAGCGCGCTAACGTCTCAGAGAGGAAACTGAAAGTAACCGGAACACCGCGTGGTACTCGTTACGAGTAACGAGCATCCCGAACACCCTAATATTCGCACGAATATCAAGCTCGGACGAGTACGTTCGCTCATCTCTACTTATATTTCAAGCCTCCCTGAAAATCCCCCAAAATAAGAGTAGGGCTTATTTTGAGGGACACAGGGTAGCAGAGTTTAATTTGTTATGTGTGTATGGCAGATCTAATAATAATCATATTTATTCAAATGTTATTGCTGTATGTAATGGTGATGGGAGTATTGAATGCTGATTCGGAACACACTGTACAATAAGAGAATACTGTGCATAATGAGATAACGATTTCGTTCTTTACAAGTCAGCAATGAAAAGCTTGCCCTGAATGTTCCATCTCCATCAGCACGGATTACTCTACAGAATTGAGGAGAGAACATTAGTAAATTATTAAGCACATATTTTCAAGTTTCCTCATAAGAAGCGCCATAGTTTGTGCAGACTTAGCTGCAGGCTGTATCCCAAGCATGATGTTTATTATTTTGAAGAATATGTAGCCCACCGGGGGGTCCAGTAGCCGCTCATGTCAGATGTGTTTAGCAATTCTAAGCACTTAGTTGCAGATGTACTCAGAAGAGAAACAAACATTTGTTGTATCTATATGTAAACTGATCAAGAAACCCACATGTTTGACTGTCACTGCGCTTCATCTCTTAATTCTTTGTTAACCACTTGCCTCCCAAGCCGGTTTTGCCTTATTCATCATACCCAAGTTTGGAAATCTGGCTGGTTTTACGTCATGTGGCAATAACTTTGGAATGCTATTACTTATTCAAGTGATTCTGCGATTGTTTTTTTTGTGACACATTTTACTTTATATCCACAGTACATGTTGGTTGATAATATGTTCTGTGTTTATTTAGAATAGGATCCAAAATTTTGTGAACAATTTGAAAAATTAGGATTTTCTGCTTATAAGTACCGCAGCAATTTTTCAAATTTGGAAGGACATTCCCAAACTCAATTTTTTTCAGGGGCCGTTTCTGTTTTTGAAGTGGGTGTGATGGGCCTGTGTATTAAAAACCTTCTATAAATTACCCCATTATGAAAACTTCACCCCTCAAAGTATTTAAAACCCCATAAGAAATTGGATAACCATTTAGATGTTTCACTGGAATTAAAGCAAAGTGGAGGTGGAGTTTAAACATTTCCTTTTTTTTTCTGCAGAGTTTCAATTTTAAGCTAGTTATTTCTGTATGACAGCTGGAATTTATCAGAGAAGAACTCTCAATATTTATTACCCTTAACCCTTTGCAATCCAATTTTGGATTCAGGGTTATCTAGGGGGCTTTCTCTTTCTGCCATTATACAATGGCGCCATCTGCTGGAGAGGCCCCCTAACAACAGAGCGGCCAGTAATATACAATAAGAATAACCTGCCAGGCATCTTCTGACATCGGAGCTGTACAGCCTTCAATCAGAATGTCTTCAGACGTCACAGTGGATTGGAAAGGGTTAAGGCTCCTTCATATGGGCACTGCGATTTTCGGATGCCCGTATTGCATGAACGGGAGGCAGCAACGACCAAGTCACAGCTGCATCTCCCATTTTCACGCCCATTCAGATGGCTGGGCTGCTGCGTATGTACGCCGCAGCCAGAATACCATCGGCCAGGGGGAGAGAGTTCAACAAGGGGAAGAGGCGGGATGGGGCAGGGTGGGAGCTTAGCAGAGTTGGTGTGCTAATCTCCCTCCCCCTTTCTCCCCAGCCTATGGGAGTTGCCAGCAAGGGGAGGGGAGGGAGTTTAGCAACACGAGCTGCTGCTAAACTCCCTCCTACCTCCCTTTTCCAGCAGCTCTCATGGGCTCCCATAGAAGCGTATTCTGGCAAAAGATGGCCTATCTTTTCTGTCCGTTGTAAAAGCGGCTGGCCGGAATGCGCTATCTGTTTTGGCCGGCCAGTTTTACACACCAAAAAAAATCGCCCATCTGAACAAATACATTGGAATCCAATTTTTCAGATGGTCGCGATTTTCGGCCAGCGTTTTATTGCGGCAGATTAGGGTTGACAGGGTTAAATCCGCCTGTGAATCCATTGAAAATGATGCAGCAAAAATATGTAGCTTAGCTGCAGGTTTTTGCTATGGTTTTTAGATGTGGAATCCATGCAGAAAAATCTGCTCCGGATTCCGCCATGTGAACATACCCTTACTGTGTGCGTAATGATTACATATACCTATCTCCCTCCCAGAAAGGCCGTTTGCAGGAGTAGATAGTGTACATTATTATAAAAGTTTTTTATTTACAAATACACTTTACTGTGATTGTTATGACTTACTGTCACTGCCATCACCTACTCAGAGACCACACTGATGAGTCTCTGGGGGCCTTTGGGCAGAGCTGTGTGACCTAGCTGTCTTGGAACAGCTGGGTCACAGAGCTACATGTAGGGAAGCCGGCAGATGAGCTGCCTGACTTCTATGATGGATAGGGAGAGCACAGAAGTGATCTAAGCTGTCATTAGACTCTCAGATCATGGAGCTCCTGCAAAGCAAGGGGGCTCTAGGGGGATTCTCGGCAGGGACATTTTAAATCATTCCTGCAGAGATAGATAAGAACTGCCTTGATGTTTCTAGTCAATGGTCTGTCCTGAAGTGGTTAAAAATGACAGAACTAGCAGAGACCACTGGGTAGCCACACACAAACTCATATAAGATACACATCTCATGACAGAGTATCACAAAATCATGTTTTTTTCAAAGCTGTTAACTTGCGCTACCTATATTTGGATATACTGAGCCAAGCAGAGGAAAAACAAATCAGTAGAATAACCTCCAACAATCGCACAGTAGAAGTGACCTTCTAGAAGTTCGGATATCAACAAACTGTGATCAAGAAAGACATGGGCAATCTTTAAAGACAAACTATAATAGTAGAATGTTGTTATACGCTGAACGACCACTGCATTAGGAACACCTACTCAATAACAGGTTGGTACACCTTTTTGGGCAATCACAGCTTTTAGACATTGGAGAACAGGTTCCACAAGGTGGAGAACATCCTCCATACTCAACTCAGCCCATGCCGGCTGCAGCAGCTCCATTAGTTGGTGCACATTTTAAAGGTAAATGGGAGCTGATCTCACAATCTATTCCACCATATCCAAAACATGCTCAACGGGGTTAGTTTGGGGGCCAAGGCAGTGTGGAGAATTCTTTGTCATGTTCCTCCAACCACTTCCGAGCTCAATAATCTGGAGTGTTGCCTTGTTGAAAGATGGCACCGTGGTTGGAAAAGACCTCCTGAACATATGGGTGTAGATGGTCAGGTCCTTGTAGTATTCACCATACAAGGATTGTAGTATGATGACCAACGGTCCTAGGCCATGCCAAGAAAACACTGCTCAGACCATGAGACCACCACCACTGGCCTGTTGAACCCCAACAGTGCACCCATGGGATAAGCTTCATGGTGTTTACTTCTTGTGAGAACCATTGTTGTATATTGCAAGTGTAGACTTAAAACATTTTGAAATATACTATTTTGTTTTCACATTCATTAGCTGAGACAACAGTTTGGGGACTGCTGTAACATCACACATTTATATATCACACACTATGGATGGCTCATGTCTAGAGATGAGCGAGCACCAAAATGCTCGGGTGCTCATTACTCGTGACGAATTTATCGCAATGCTCGAGGGTTCGTTTCGAGTAACGAACCCCATTGAAGTCAATGGGCGACCCGAGCATTTTTGTATTTCGCCGATGCTCGCTAAGGTTTTCATGTGTGAAAATCTGGGCAATTCAAGAAAGTGATGGGAACGACACAGCAACGGATAGGGCAGGCGAGGGGCTACATGTTGGGCTGCATCTCAAGTTCACAGGTCCCACTATTAAGCCACAATACCGGCAAGAATGCCCCCCCCCCCTCCCAACAACTTTTACTTCTGAAAAGCCCTCATTAGCATGGCATACCTTAGCTAAGCACCACACTACCTCCAACAAAGCACAATCACTGCCTGCATGACACTCTGCTGCCACTTCTCCTGGGTTACATGCTGCCAAATCCCCCCTCCCCATGACCCAGTGTCCACAGCGCACACCAAACTGTCCCTGCCCAGCCTTCAGCTGCCCTCATGCCACGCCACCCTCATGTCTATTTATAAGTGCGTCTGCCAGAGGCAAAGCAGGCACACACTGCAGAGGGTTGGCATGGCTAGGCAGCGACCCCCCCATAAAAGGGGCGGGCCGATAGTCCACAATGCTGTACAGAAGCAATGAGAAATCCAATCCTGTGCCACCTCCATCTGGAGCTGCACACGTGGGCATAGCAATGGGGAACCTATGTGCCACACACTATTCATTCTGTCAAGGTGTCTGCACGCCCCAGTCAGACCGCGGTTTTTTATAAATAGTCACAGGCAGGTACAACTCCGCAATGGGAATTCCGTGTGCACCCACAGCATGGGTGGCTCCCTGGAACCCACCCGCTGTACATAAATGTATCCCATTGCATTGCCCATCACAGCTGAGGTAATGTCGTGGTTAATGCAGGTGGGCTTCGGCCCACACTGCATGCCCCAGTCTGACTGGGGTTCTTTACAAGTGGACAGATGTAGGTTAAACTCCGTGTGCACCTACAGCATGGGTGGGTGCCAGGAAGCCACCGGCGGTACATAAATATATCCCATTGCATTGCCCAACACAGCTGAGGTAATGTCGTGCTTAATGCAGATGGGCTTTGGCCCACACTGCATGCCCCAGTCTGAATGGGGTTCTTTAGAAGTGGACAGATGTAGGTTAAACTCCGTGTGCACCTACAGCATGGGTGGGTGCCAGGAAGCCACTGGCGGTACATAAATATATCCCATTGCATTGCCCAACACAGCTGAGGTAATGTCGTGCTTAATGCAGGTGGGCTTCGGCCCACACTGCATGCCCCAGTCTGACTGGGGTTCTTTACAAGTGGACAGATGTAGGTTAAACTACGTGTGCACCTACAGCATGGGTGGGTGCCAGGAAGCCACCGGCGGTACATAAATATATCCCATTGCATTGCCCAACACAGCTGAGGTAACGTCAGATACAATACAGGTGGGCTTCGGCCCACACTGCATGCCCCAGTCTGACTGGGGTTCTTTACAAGTGGACAGATGTAGGTTAAACTCCGTGTGCACCTACAGCATGGGTGGCTCCCTGGAACCCACCGGTGGTACATAAATATATCCCATTGCAGTGCCCTACTCAGCAGAGCTAACGTCAGATACAATACAGGTGGGCTTTGGCCCACACTGCATGCCCCAGTCAGACTGGTAATATGTACCTTAACAGTAACCTCGTTGGTGGTAATGTGGTGGTGACTGCGGACCTAGTAGCGCGGTTTTATGTAGTTGGTTTTCGGAATGTGGCCCTGATTAAGTGGTCCGTGGCGGGGGGATGGTGGTGGTGCTCTCTTGTTGTGTCGTTAAAGGTGAAATTCTTGGACTGCCACCAGACGGACCAATGCAAAGGTATTTGCCAAGAATGTTTTCATTGTTGGAGGAGGAGGGGGATGTTTTGGAGGCACTATGTGTCCTCTCCACGTGTCCGTGGTTATATGCACCTTAACAGTAACAGCGTTGGTAGGAAATGGCCTCGCCGCCATCATGTCTTTGTGAAGCCTCTGTTTCCACACCCCAGTGACATACCATTAGCTGCGGTATAGGCAGAGCCCAGAATTATTAACATTTCAGCGGTAGTATTAGGGACAGGCCCCACTAACATATCACTAGCAGCAGTATAGGGGGAGTGCAGTCTTAGTTCCATTTCAGTAATAGTAGCACTCAAGACAGGCCCCAGTAACAATTCCCATTGCAGCAGTTTAGGGAGATAACAGTCTCTTTCACATTTCAGTAGCTGCAGTATAGACAAGGCCCCAGTTACATTTAGGTAGCAAAAGTGTATGCCAACCCCACACACCTTTCTGTACCATGAGTGCAGGCGAAGAACATAGAAATTACAATGATTACACTGTAGGTGAGGGCCCCCAAAAATTGGTGTAGCAACAGTACTAATGTACCTCAGAAAAAATTGGCCATGCCCAACCAAGATGGCAGGTGAAACCCAAACCCATTAATCGCTTTGGTTAATGTGGCTTAAGTGGTAACTAGGCCTGGAGGCAGCCCAGTTTAACGAAAAATTGGATCAAGTTAAAGTTTCATCGCTTGTAAGAGCATTGAAACGTATAAAAATTGTTTGGAAAAATTATGAGTGAGCCTTGTGGCCCTAAGAAAAATTGCCCGTTCGGCGTGATTACGTGAGGTTTCAGGAGGAGGAGCAGGAGGAGGAGGAGGAATATTATACAAAGATTGATGAAGCAGAAATGTCACTGTTTTGGATGGTGATACAGAACGATGCTTCCATCCGCGGGTGCAGCCTACGTATTGCTTAGGTATCGCTGCTGTCCGCTGGTGGAGAAGAGAAGTCTGGGGAAATCCAGGCTTTGTTCATCTTGATGAGTGTAAGCCTGTCGGCACTGTCGGTTGACAGGCGTGTACGCTTATCTGTGATGATTCCCCCAGCCGCACTAAACACCCTCTCTGACAAGACGCTAGCCGCAGTACAAGCAAGCACCTCCAGGGCCTACAGCGCGAGTTCAGGCCACGTGTCCAGCTTCGACACCCAGTAGTTGTAGGGGGCAGAGGCGTCACGGAGGACGGTCGTGCGATCGGCTACGTACTCCCTCACCATCCTTTTACAGTGCTCCCGCCGACTCAGCCTTGACTGGGGAGCGGTGACACCGTCTTGGTGGGGAGCCATAAAGCTGTCCAGGGCCTTAAAGAGTGTTGCACTGCCTGTGCTGAACATGCTGCTCGATCTCCGCACCTCCCCTGCTACCTGGCCCTCGGAACTGCGCCTTCTGCCACTAGCGCTGTCGGATGGGAATTTTACCATCAGCTTGTCCGCCAGGGTCCTGTGGTATAGCAACACTCTCGAACCCCTTTCCTCTTCGGGAATGAGAGTGGAAAGGTTCTCCTTATACCGTGGGTCGAGCAGTGTGTACACCCAGTAATCCGTAGTGGCCAGAATGCGTGCAACACGAGGGTCACGAGAAAGGCATCCTAACATGAAGTCAGCCATGTGTGCCAGGGTACCTGTACGCAACACATGGCTGTCTTCACTAGGAAGATCACTTTCAGGATCCTCCTCCTCCTCCTCCTCCGCCTCCTCCTCCTCAGGCCATACACGCTGAAAGGATGACAGGCAAGCAGCATGGGTACCGTCAGCAGTGGGCCAAGCTGTCTCTTCCCCCTCCTCCTCATCCTCCTCATGCTCCTCCTCCTCCTCCTCAACGCGCTGAGATATAGACAGGAGGGTGCTCTGACTATCCAGCGACATACTGTCTTCCCCCGCCTCCGTTTCCGAGCGCAAAGCATTTGCCTTTATGCTTTGCAGGGAACTTCTCAAGAGGCATAGCAGAGGAATGGTGACGCTAATGATTGCAGCATCGCCGCTCACCACCTGGGTAGACTCCTCAAACTTTCCAAGGACCTGGCAGATGTCTGCCAACCAGGCCCACTCTTCTGAAAATAATTGAGGAGGCTGACTCCCACTGCGCCGCCCATGTTGGAGTTGGTATTCCACTATAGCTCTATGCTGCTCATAGAGCCTGGCCAACATGTGGAGCGTAGAGTTCCACCGTGTGGGCACGTCGCACAGCAGTCGGTGCACTGGCAGATTAAACCGATGTTGCAGTGTCCGCAGGGTGGCAGCGTCCGTGTGGGACTTGCGGAAATGTGCGCAGAGCCGGCGCACCTTTACGAGCAGGTCTGACAAGCGTGGGTAGCTTTTCAGAAAGCACTGAACCACCAAATTAAAGACGTGGGCCAGGCATGGCACGTGCGTGAGGCTGCCGAGCTGCAGAGCCGCCACCAGGTTACAACCGTTGTCACACACGACCATGCCCGGTTGGAGGCTCAGCGGCGCAAGCCAACTGTCGGTCTGCTCTGTTAGACCCCGCAGCAGTTCGCGGGCCATGTGCCTCTTCTCTCCTAAGCTGAGTAGTTTCAGCACGGCCTGCTGACACTTGCCCACCGCTGTGCTACCACGCCGTGCGACACCGACTGCTGGCGACGTCCTGCTGACGCTGACACATCTAGATTGCGAGACAGAGGTTGAGGAGGAGGAGGAGGAGGGTGCTTTAGTGGAGGAAGCATACACCGCCGAACATACCACCACCGAGCTGGTGCCCGCAGTTCTGGGGGTGGGTAGGACGTGAGAGGTCCCAGGCTCTGACTCTGTCCCAGCCTCCACTAAATTCACCCAATGTGCCGTCAGGGAGATGTAGTGGCCCTGCCCGCCTGTGCTTGTCCACGTGTCCGTAGTTAAGTGGACCTTGCCACTAACCGCATTGGTGAGGGCACGTACAATGTTGCGGGAGACGTGGTCGTGCAGGGCTGGGATGGCACATCGGGAAAAGTAGTGGCGACTGGGAACTGAGTAGCGCGGGGCCGCCGCCGCCATCATACTTTTGAAGGACTCCGTTTCCACAACCCTATACGGCAGCATCTCAAGGCTGATAAATTTGGCTATGTGGACGGTTAACGCTTGAGCGTGCGGGTGCATGCCGGCGTACTTGCGCTTACGCTCAAACACTTGCACTAGCGACGGCTGGACGGTGCGGTGCGAGACATTGGTGGATGGGGCCGAGGACAGCGGAGGTGAGGGTGTAGGTGCAGGCCAGGAGACGGTAGTGCCTGTGTCCTGAGAGGGGGGTTGGATCTCAGTGGCAGGTTGTGGCACAGGGGGAGAGGCAGCGGTGCAAACCGGAGGCGGTGAATGGCCTTCGTCCCACCATGTGGGGTGCTTGGCCATCATATGTCTGCGCATGCTGGTGGTGGTGAGGCTGTTGGTGGTGGCTCCCCGGCTGATCTTGGCGTGACAAAGGTTGCACACCACTGTTCGTCGGTCGTCAGGCGTCTCTGTGAAAAACTGCCAGACCTTAGAGCACCTCGGCCTCTGCAGGGTGGCATGGCGCGAGGGTGCGCTTTGGGAAACAGTTGGTGGATTATTCGGTCTGGCCCTGCCTCTACCCCTGGACACCGCACTGCCTCTTGCAACCTGCCCTGCTGCTGCCCTTGCCTCCCCCTCTGAAGACCTGTCCTGAGTAGGCGTTGCACACCAGGTGGGGTCAGTCACCTCATCGTCCTGCTGCTCTTCCTCCGAATCCTCTGTGCGCTCCTCCCTCGGACTTACTGCCCTTACTACTACCTCACTGCAAGACAACTGTGTCTCATCGTCATCGTCCTCCTCACCCACTGAAAGGTCTTGAGACAGTTGCCGGAAGTCCGCAGCCTCATCCCCCGGACCCCGGGAACTTTCGAATGGTTGGGCATCAGTGACGATAAACTCCTCTGGTGGTAGAGGAACCACTGCTGCCCAATCTGAGCAGGGGCCCGAGAACAGTTCCTGGGAGTCTTCCCGCTCCTGAGCATGTGTCATTGTAGTGGAGTGAGGAGGCTGGGAGGAAGGAGGAGCAGCAGCCAGAGGATTCGGATTTGCAGCACTGTACGGCGCCGAACTGTGGGTGGATGATAGCTTGCTCGAAGCACTTTCTGCCATCCACGACAGGACCTGCTCACACTGCTCATTTTCTAATAAAGGTCTCCTGCGTGGACCCATTAATTGGGCGATGAATGTGGGGACGCCAGAAACGTGCCTCTCTCCTAATCGCGCAGCAGTCGGCTGCGATACACCTGGATCAGGAGCTCGGCCTGTGCCCACACCCTCACTTGGGCCTACGCGTCCTCGGCCGCGTCCACGTCCTCTAGGCCTACCCCTACCCCTCAGCATGCTGTATTACCAGTGATTTCCCAGCCAGGAAATAAATTGGCGCAAGCCTGCAGGCCAAATAGAATTTTTCCCTTTTTTTTAAAAGGAAAGGCCCACTGACTATATTCAATCAATTAACAAATGTGTTCTGTGGCCCTGCTGTGAGTCACAGAACTGCAGTGTTATATTAACTGCAGCAGAGCGGTGATTTCGCAGCCAGGAAATAAATTGGCGCAAGCCTGCAGGCCAAATAGAATTTTTCCCTTTTTTTTAAAAGGAAAGGCCCACTGACTATATTCAATCAATTAACAAATGTGTTCTGTGGCCCTGCTGTGTGTCACAGAACTGCAGTGTTATATTAACTGCAGCAGAGCGGTGATTTCCCAGCCAGGAAATAAATTGGCGCAAGCCTGCAGGCCAAATAGAATTTTTCCCTTTTTTTTTAAAAGGAAAGGCCCACTGACTATATTCAATCAATTAACAAATGTGCTCTGTGGCCCTGCTGTGTGTCACAGAACTGCAGTGTTATATTAACTGCAGCAGAGCGGTGATTTCCCAGCCAGGAAATAAATTGGCGCAAGCCTGCTGTTAAACATAGCTGGCTGCGTATGATTTTTTTACGTTCTCCACCCACCACACACGTACCCAGAACGCTGAGGACTGTCAGAGGCAGGCCAAATAGAATTTTTTCCCCCTTTTTTTAAAAAGGAAAGGCCCACTGACTATATTCAATCAATTAACAAATGTGTTCTGTGGCCCTGCTGTGTGTCACAGAACTGCAGTGTTATATTAACTGCAGCAGAGCGGTGATTTCCCAGCCAGGAAATAAATTGGCGCAAGCCTGCTGTTAAACTTAGCTGGCTGCGTATGATTTTTTTACGTTCTCCACCCACCACACACGTAGCCAGAACGCTGAGGACTGTCAGAGGCAGGCCAAATAGAATTTGTCCCTTTTTTTTTTAAAGGGAAGGCCCACTGACTATATTCAATCAATAATATATGTCTTCTGGCCCTGCCTACACAATTCTGTCCCTGTAGTATTACTGCAGGCCGCAATGCTCTGCACAGCCGATTTTGAAAAAAAAAAAATGTGCAACACTGCTAACAGCAGCCTGCACAGTACTGCACACGGTTAAATGTGGCCCTAAGAAGGACCGTTGGGGTTCTTGAAGCCTACACTCACTCCTAACACTCTCCCTGCCTAACCACCACTTCTGTCCCTGTAGTATTACTGCGGGGCGCAATGCTCTGCACGGCCGATTTTGAAAAAAAAAAAAAGTGCAACACTGCTAACAGCAGCCTCCACACTACTGCACACGGATAGATGTGGCCCTAAGAAGGACCGTTGGGGTTCTTGAAGCCTACACTCACTCCTAACATTCTCCCTACAGCAGCTCCAACACAATAGCACTTTCCCTCAGCTAACTCACAACGCATCTGAGGCGAGCCGCGGGAGGGGCCGATTTTTATACTCGGGTGACATCTGATCTCCCCAGCCACTCACAGCAGGGGGGTGGTATAGGGCTGGAACATCACAGGGGGAAGTTGTAATGCCTTCCCTGTCTTTCAATTGGCCAGAAAAGCGCGCTAACGTCTCAGAGATGAAAGTGAAAGTAACCGGAACACCGCGTGGTGCTCATTAAGAGGAACGAGCATCCCGAACACCCTAATATTCGCCCGAGCATCAAGCTCGGACGAGTACGTTCGCTCATCTCTACTCATGTCTATTGGCTTCGATGAACATAGCCCATTTGTAGAATTTGTGCATGGTTGTTTAGATGAACACCAGCCATTTATGCAGCATATTGCTTAGTTTCTTCAGTTTTAGAGTTCGGCACAATAAAGATCATTAGCCGAAAACAAAGAACCCCTTTAACAATTTCATTTATCATACGGTATAGCGGCTCACAAAGGTGATACAAAAGCAGCACAGATCTACAAAGAACAACTCCAGAACATTAAGTACTTTTTGAAAGTATTAATGATTTCAATGAAAAGGAAAAAGTCTAAATCAAAATGTCAAGTAGATGAAAACAGTTTGAAACCCATGGCATTTTACATTTACTACACTGTAGCAGCCTTCCTAATCTTTGTTAGGGGAAGCTTGCTTAGGAGAAGTGCACTACTGGGACAATTAAAGCAATATTGTTCTATTCCTTTGATTCAGTGGCATACACAACATCTAATGATCTATGACGCATAAATACTCTGTATGTTTACCCTGAGCATTAAATACGAATTCATACAATACACTGGTATTAGTCTGGAATTAAAGGAACATCTTAGATGAAATCTTGCTCTACCGCAATGATCTCAGATGACCTCATATCACCTTTATTGTGCATATAGTTTCTACTTGTCCGATAAGCCAAGGCTGTGTGATCTGTGTAGCTTTTTCCATTCAGTCAAGTGTTTGTTCAATTTAAAGGCACAGTGAATGGAATTACGAGAGCAGCAATTACTGAAGAGAAACTCCATTTGTCAATGTATGAGATTTTCTGCAGCTTCCTTAAACATTGTGTGGAAATGTAGCAAAGAAAAATGGGTCTTTTCCTTCTTGTCCGCTTCATCACTTGCAACAAAATGCTTAGTAGAAAGGATCCATTGTATATAGATCCATTTTCAAAGGTCTCTGTGGTGGTGAGCTGAGAACCAGAGTTCAAAATTTCCACTTTGTAAGTATTTTGTAAGGGGGCATAGTTGACTATGTTATAGGATTTCCTTAGATTCTAGTTAAATGAAACCTATCAGGGCCCCTAAGCTGTCTGAGCTGTGGGTAGCAGTGTAGCAAGGTGAAAGGCTGTAAAGCCAGACCCATTAAAGTCAATAGACAGACCGCAATATTAGAGTTGGCCACTAGAAGGAGGTCCAATGTAGGCAATGACTATGGTCAATAGAAATCAAAAGAGCCATTATGTACTGTGACCCTTACAGAGGATGCTCAAGAGGAATGTGCTGGAAACTTCCAAAAGAAGGCTTTGAGTAACTATTTAAGGAGGCTGAGCATAGCAGTGGTGGTTGCTCCTACTAAACAGTTCAGGAGAGGCAGTTCTGCTGTGCTGATTGAGCTGTTGCTGAGGACTGCTGCTGCCAAGACCCTCTGGTTTAACACACTGCTGGATAGCCCAACTTCAAGAGCTGCTTGTGAACTAAAGTTGGGGACTACTGACGACTTTCCAGGAGAGAAGTAACAGGGTCCAGACCTCCACCACTATGGAATTTGGGAGGAGGACTTACTCAAGCTATACATCAACTGAGTTACAGATGCCAGATTCGTAAGAGACCGGTCTCTGACTAGTTAGTGTCCACATACTAATAGAGTCAGTTACTCGACGGACTGTACAGCTTATAAAGCCATAATTTCTCTGGACTGAGATGTGTTAGAGAAGTATCTCCTCCAAAGGACTCTGGTAACATACCAATTGAATTGTGTTGTGCAGGGCTACTAGGTTACAGACTTACTTGGTGGTTAAAAGTTATCATGGAGATATATTTGATTTCTATGTTGATCTTTTGTGTGACCTGTGTTTGTGAATACAACAATATCCCGTATAAGTGTGACATTATTGTGGAGTCTAGAGTTAAGGCCCTTTTACACGAGATGATTATCGTTCTGGTCGTTCAAAACCTCGCACTCCTGCAGGGCTTTGAACAATAATCGTCCAGTGTAAAGGTATGCAGAAACTGAATGACTGGATGAGAGTCATTCAGTTACTCAGTTTTAAGCAGCTTAAAATCCAAAAGACACATCGTTTGGTGTAAACAGCAGCCATTCAGTACTGAACAGCCACTGCGTACAGTGAATGGAGAGGGGCGGGGGGAGAGCGGGAGGTAACTCTCCTTCAGCCACCCTGCCTCCCTGCTGGCAACACTGTGAGTGATCCAGCGATACTTGCTCCTGTGTAACAGCACAGGAACAAGTATACATGGGCAGGGGCGTAACTAAAGGCTCGGGGGCCCTGATGCAAAACGTGAGCTGGGGCCCTCCCTCTATCTGTTTCTGTACCCATACCTAAACCATGCTGCACAGAGACATAACTTGAAGCTTCTGGGCCCCAATGCAAAACCTGTAACAGGGCCCCCAACTATAATGCTTTATTCATAGTACTGGGCTCCCTATATGGAGAAGAGAGGCCTTATGGGCCCCCTAAAGCTCCTGGGCCCAGGTACAACCGCATCCCCTGCACCCTCTATAGTTACGCCCATGTACACGGGGACAAGTATCAGGCATCAATTGCCCGACACTCGTCCCGTGTAAAAGGGCTTTTAGATAGTTACCAGTAGCTGGGGGGTCCTCCTGAACTGCTCTGAAGCTCTTTCAGCAGGTGGGAATTTAAAATTATCTCCTGCTGAAAGGGCGGTATCTGATTGGCTGAGCGCTTTGCCAATCATAGGCAGTGCTCAGCTGTTATTCAATGAATGGCTGAGCGCTGCCTGTGACTGGCTGAGCGCTCAGCCAATCAGATATAGCCCTTTCAGCAGGCAGAGATTTTAAATCCCTGTCTGCTGAAAGAGCTTCAGAGCATTGCAGGGAGAACAAGAAGCTAGACGCGGCTGAGCCCCAGCAGCGGCGGAGAGGTGAATATATATTTTTTTAATTTTTTACACATTCTAGGGATGATTTTCAGGGAAGGGCTTATATTTAAAGCCATTCCCCGAAAATCATTGCAGGGGTTACCGGCAGCCCAATGCTTTCAATGGTGCAACTATGTACGTGCGAACACATGCTCGTGTGAACGAGGCCTTAGGCTGGGCTCACATGAACATATGGTAAAACACTGCATATAAAATGCAGAGTTTTACCGGATTGTGGAATGACGTATCGCTGTGTATTGTCACATTTTTTGCCTGCACATGAGAGCATGTAATTACGTATGTCCAGCATTTTCATAGACATCCAAAGAGAACAATAGAGCTCTATCGCGCGTTATACACAGTACAATAGAATATGCTGCAATCTTTTTTTTAACGTGTGTATTATAAGCAATAAATATACGCAAGTGTGAGTGGAACTACGAAAATCAATGTATTTGAATTGCCGCAATTTATCGTGTATTATTTGCGCGTAAATTGCATGCGTAATACACTATTTAAATACGCTCATGTGATGCCGGCCTTAGGCTACCAATTTACAGATCTGTTCCAAAAGGATGCATATTGTAGTGTCCATAGCCTGGGGTACTACTATCCCAGCATGTACTTGGGATCCTATAAGAAGGCACAGCTGTATTTCTGAGATCTTTTTCTAAGAAGGCAAGGCATTACACTAATGCCCTGTTTAGACGGGACGAGCTGTCGATGCTAACTCCTGCGCTGTTACACAGGAGCAAGTATTGATGGCATAGCTGAAAGCGCTGCCAGCATGAGCATTTCACCCAAAAATTATAATTCAGTACTTTCACACACTATACTAAAGATCCCTAAAGATTCCTGAATAACCAAAGTATACTGTATTCCTAACGGATAACCTATATATCGCTGAGTGCATACACGAGTTGCCACTAAAATACAGAGTTACTAGAGCCCCACTGACATCTTTCACTGCAGCAGCATCTTCAGAGGGCAAAGATTAAAAGGTCATGTAAGGACATAAAACTTTTTGGTATGACATAATTGGGATGCGCTCGCTATCTGTAAGCCAATAGCTGATTCCCTCTCATCTCTGCTGATCCCATCCAATCGCATGGAAGTTCCAATTGCTCAGATACTGGAAAGGTTCCGCTGCAGATCCGGCTCAAATCACCAGAAGAGAAAGCACTGCATGCAGCACTTTTTCTTCTGTCTAAAAACGGGGCTGGACCCCATTATAGTCAATGGACCCCATTATAGTCAATGGGGGCAGAGGCATAACTTGAAGCTCCTGGGCCCCAATGCAAAACCTGTAACAGGGCCCTTAACTATAATGCTTTATTGATCATACTGGGCTCTTTATATGGAGGAGAGAGGCCTCAAGGGCCCTCTAAGGCTTCTGGGCCTGGGTGCAACCGCATTCCCTGCATCCCCTATAGTTACACCAGTGAATGGGGGCCATTTGGCGCTTTTTAGTTCCATCCTGAGTCTGAGCTGTTTGGCCACAGGGATACCCCTTTCCTGCTCCCTGAATGGAGCAGAAGAGTGGAACCCTGGATGCAGCTGTGAAACCACCCTAATTCCACCTTACTCCTCCTTATCATGTGAGTGGGAATTGAGAACAACTTTATTAACACTGTGTCTCTCTTGTAGCGGCACCTACCTTCATATACTGAAAGCTTACTTCCCGATGTCTGTATTGTTTATATTGCATTGCCAAGCGACGACTGAGATGATAAATGTTCACAACCCTTTAGTGTTCCCTGTGCTATTATATCGTATAAAGTTTACCACTGATGATTCCGAAAACACTTTTCCCCATTGAAGCATGGTGCTTATACTGTACTAATTGTCAAACATCAATTTAAAGGAACAGCTAGCTGGTATCACTCCCCATTATATTGGTCATAATACGATCCCTCTAGAATTAGAATACCATGCCATCATGTATTTTACTGTATATGTGCATTTATTTGCATGATCCTTTAATAATGTAATGTACCTCTCACTGCCTGATTATAAATGTGGCTTCAATGCCACCATCAATTTACCATACATAATGGACACTGGAAAGTACTTCAAAACTGAAAAATGTACTCATTATGGATATAACGTGGGGATATTTGCTCTTTAATGGGAAAGAATATTACTCAAAGGCTGAAAGACCTCCATGCTGTGAAATTTTCACCATGCATAAAGGACACCGGGAAGTACTACAATACTTGTTCTCATGACATTCCGTAAAAATGTACTCATTATACATTTAATGCAGGGATATCAGCTCTTTAATGGGAAAGAAGTATTGCTCAAGGGCTGAAAAACCTCATTACATGAAAAATGTACATAGAAGAGATGGTAATTACAGTATTAAAGTCGCAGAGTAGCTACAGGAAAGCTGAGAAGGTGAAGCCCTCGTAAAGACCTTGCGGGCTCAAACTTTTCAACTGTAATAACCATTTTGCCTCTACATGACTAAGCTTTTCATTAAAGTCACCACCTGTAGGACCATTGTGAATTCGGCTCATACCATAGAATTTTAAATCATTGACAACCCCATGATGAAAGATATTCATATGTGCTGCCACTGGCGTATCAATTTTCATTTTGATGAAACTTTGGTTTTTCAAAATTATTTCCACAGTTGTTGACTGGTTTTACCCAACATACAATTTAGGGCATAGAGATTCAGACACATAAATAACACAATTAATGAATTGCCTAATTTGATATATTTTATGATCTAATGGATTGCGTAGTTTTTATTACAGAAGGAAAAATTTTCAGTTACTTCAATGGTCAGTTCATAGTCACTTTTCTGTTGTTTCCCAAAGTGGCTATGCACCAATTGGTCCCTTGAATTTGGTCCACATCGATATGTAAGTGAAGGTTTAGTAGTTAAAACTTCTGCAGATCGGAATGCTCTCTCAGTAGAGGTGGAAACCTTTCGAAGATGCCTTAAAGGAGCCCATCATGTTGAGTATCATTTGCTTGTTTATAAGCTTTAACCCATTAAGGACCAAGCACAGCAAATTTACGGTGCTTGGTCTTGGGCTTTAATCCCAGCCAATTGTAAAAATACAACGGGGGATTAAAGCCCCTGCTTCTGCAATCAATCAGAAGAAGGACAGGCTGTCAGCTATTGGATACAGCTGATAACCAGGAGGAGGCGGGAGAAGTTGTTTTTAATCCCTTCTGCCTTCTCCTTTCACTAGTACACATCACTCAATGAGCGCTATGTACTAAAGAGTGAAAGTAGAAGTGTTTCTTCCACTGCGCGAGCCGGCGGTCACGTGACTGCTGGGATCCCCTAATCAGCTCTGCGAGTGACTATTGTCACTACAGAGAGCTGTTTTGCCTGTAACTGGGGATACTATGGATGCCCCAACTACAGTGGAAAAATGTCAAATAAAGAAAAAAACATGTCCCCCAGAGGTCTTATATGATGTCATGGAAGACATAGATAGTAAAAAAAAAATAATTACATAAATAAGTAAAACAAAATTACAGAATAAAATAAAAATATATACGTAAAAAAAAAACCTAAACCCGATGCCAACTAAAACCGTCACTGTATGCGCCCTGTAAACCAAAACCATACATATTATATATCAAAACGTCCAAAACAAGATGAGGAACCTATTCCTTTACTTTATTTAAATGTAGATATACCAATTTAAAAAACACATGACTCTAAATGTTAAAAAAAAAAAAGTCAGTAAAAAAGGTATTAAAAAATAGCCCTATATGTCATGGGAAAAAAATGCAGCAAGAATAATTTTGATGGCTAAAGGAAAAAAATAGAGCAGTTAAACCGCCACATAGGTAAACTCCCTAAAAAGTGTCTGGTCCTTATGGTACAAAACAGCCTGGTGCTTAAGGGGTTAAACAAAGTTTTAGAAGGGTATCATCCATTTTTAAATCTTTTAAAAATAGTCTGGCATTCACATTGATAGGCAATATTGGTGGAACAATCCCTTTTCACACGCAGGTACTGACCAATTGATATTTCCCTTTCAAGACTCTGAGGGCACCAACTGACCCATTGCAACAAGCTATATGACACTGTATCTTTTAAATAATTTCAGTTTAAATAAGATCCGTTGCATCAATTGAAATGGTTAAATCTAAAAAGTCAGTGGATCAGGAGTTGGATTTAGTCGTGAATTTCATGCCCGCACAATTATGATTTATTGTGTCCACAAATGCTTCAAATAATTCTGCCTCCCCATCCCAAAATAATTAAAATATCATCAATAAATTGTCCCCAAAATAAAATGTGGTTTGTATAAAAACTAGAGATGAGCGAACGTACTCGTCCGAGCTTGATATTCGTTCGAATATTAGGGTGTTCGGGATGCTCGTTACTCTTAACGAGCACCACGCGGTGTTCGGGTTACTTTCACTTTCCTCTGTGAGACGTTAGCGCGCTTTTCTGGCCAATTGAAAGACAGGGAAGGCATTACAACTTCCCCCTGCAACGGTTAAGCCCTATACCACCCCCCTGCTGTGAGTGGCTGGGGAGATAAGGTGTCACCCGAGTATAAAAGTCGGCCCCTCCCGCGGCTCGCCACACATGCCTTGTGAGTTAGCTGAGGGAAAGTACTATCGTGCTGGTGCTGCTGTAGGGAGAGCGTTAGGAGTCAGTGTAGGCTTCAAGAGCCCCAAAGGTCCTTCTAAAGGCCATAAATCGTCTCTATATGCGCTCAGTGGGGCCGGCGGCAGCAGCGCCGACCCCATTGAGAACATATAGAAGACAAATCCTTCTTTTCTGCCACAGCTGTAACAGCCGTAGCAGAGAAGAACAATGTTTGCCCATTGAATTCAATGGAACCAGCAATACAGCAGGTTCCACTGAATGCAATGGGCTGCCGGCGATCGCAGGATGAATGGTCGGGAAGGGGTTAAATATATAACCCCTTCCCTGCAATTCATCCAGAAATGTGATACACTAAAAATATACACCGGCGTATAAGGCGACGGGGCGTATAAGACGACCCCCCAACTGTCACCTTATACGCCGGCAATACAGTGGAGCAAAGAATAAAAAGCATTACTCACTTCTTCAGACGATCTGCGCCGCTCCTGTAGACTGTCACTCCTTCCTGGTGTTCTGCGGTGCTCCTGCAGGCTGTCGCTCCCTCCTGGTTCCCGGCAGAGCATTGCTTTCTCTACGAAAGGCTTTAAATCCACGCCTCCAGAAACACACGTGCCTTCAGCCAATCACAGCCAATGACAGTGATGTCATTGAATTGCTGTGATTGGCTGTGTTTCTGGAGGCGGGGATTTCAAGCCTTTCATAGAGAAAGCTTTAGTCCGTGGACCAGGAAGGAGTGACAGTCTGCAGGAGCGGCGCAGATCGTCTGAAAAAGTAAGTAATGCTTTTTATTCTTTGCTCCACTGTATTGCCGGCGTATAAGGTGACAGTTGGGGGGTCGTCTTATACGCCCCGTCGCCTTATACGCCGGTATATATTTTTAGTGTATCACATTTCTGGATGAATTGCAGGGAAGGGGTTATATATTTAACCCCTTCCCGACCATTCATCCTGCGATCGCCGGCAGCCCATTGCATTCAGTGGAACCTGCTGTATTGCTGGCTCCATTGAATTCAATGGGCAAACATCGTTCTTCTCTGCTACAGCTGTTACAGCTGTGCCAGAGGAGAACGATCTTTACGCTGACAGTGCGGGGGGGGGGGCCCACTCTTGCCGCTATTGTGGCTTAATAGTGGGACCTGTGAACTTGAGATGCAGCCCAACATGTAGCCCCTCGCCTGCCCTATCTGTTGCTGTGTCGTTCCCATCACTTTCTTGAATTGCCCAGATTTTCACACATGAAAACCTTAGCGAGCATCGTCGAAATACAAAAATGCTCCGGTCGCCCATTGACTTCAATGGGGTTCGTTACTCGAAACGAACCCTCGAGCATTGCGAAAATTTCGTGCCGAGTAACGAGCACCCGAGCATTTTGGTGTTCGCTCATCTCTAATAAAAACTCATATCTTCTGAGAACACAAATTGTGATTCCAACCACCCTAAAAAGATGTTTGGAGTGGCTGGACATTGAATGGCTGTGATTGGCTGATGCCACGTGAGTTAGCCAATCACAGCATTAGCTTTGTGAAGGCGGGGATTTCAAGCCCCGCATCCAGAAAGCAATGCTCTGTCGGGGACGAGGAGGGAGCAACAGCCTGCAGCAGCGCCGCACAACGCCCTGGGAGGTGAGTACTGCTTTTTTTTTTTTTTTTTTTTACACCGTATTCCCGGTGTATAAGGTGACAGTTGGGGGGGTCGTCTTATACGCCCAGTCGGCCTTATACGCTGGAATATACGGTACTACAAACACAGATGAAAAACTTTTAAAATATCTAATTAGAGAAAATGCTTCTTTATTTACTTTATTCTTTTAAAATAATCCTTTCACTTGAATTTTGCACACAGAATTGCCAGCATCATGTTATTTCTCCCTTACATGCCTCTTTAGACATGCCTTCATTTAAACTTTGTGAAAACAGCTTCAGGCCTTAGTCACACGGGCGTTTTTTGCCGCGATTTGCAGATCGCATGACGGATGCGCATCCGCAAATCGCGTGACCGGGGCCGAAAAATCGCCCGAAAAAAATGCTCCTAGCCGCGTTTCAATAGAAACGGGCCAGAGCTGTCCAGCGCATTGAATTCAATGGAGCCGGCAATACAGCCGGCTCCATTGAAAGCAATGTGCTGAGGGCGATCGCGGGATGAATTGTCGGGAAGGACTTAAATATATAAGCCCTTCCCTGCAATTCATCCAGAAATGTGTAAAAATAAAAAAAATATATATACTCACCTTGTCCCGGCAGAAGGAGTTCAGCGCAGCCGGCCTGCAGTGGGTGTGAGTGAGAGCTGCCCTGATTGGCTCAGCGCTGAGCCAATCAGGGGCAGCTCTCACTCACACCCACTCACACCCACTGCAGGCCGGCCGCGCTGAACTCCGTCTGCCGGGACAAGGTGAGTATATATATTTTTTTTATTTTTACACATTTCTGGATGAATTGCAGGGAAGGGCTTATATATTTAGGCCCTTCCCGACAATTCATCCCGCGCTCGCCGGCAGCCCATTGCTTTCAATGGAGCCGGCTGTATTGCCGGCTCCATTGAATTCAATGGGCAAACATCGTTCTTCTCTGCCACAGCTGTTACAGCTGTGGCAGAGAAGAATGATTTATCTTCTATATGTTCTCAATGGGGTCGGCGCTGCTGCCGCCGGCCCCATTGAGCGCATATAGAGAAGAGAACAGGAATCACAGATCGCAGATAGGTGCGATCTGCGATTTCTGTTCTAAAATTTATCGGACGAGCGCATAAAAAGCGCTCATGTGTCCGAAACCATTACAAAGCAATGGTTTAAAAAAATCGCCGGACACATGCGCATGCGCAAATCGCGCGAAAAAAACGCCTGTCTGACTAAGGCCTCAGGCTTATTTACTAATACTGTCTAAAAGTTAGACAATACAAACCTACATTAGACAGTCTTAAAATGTACCAGATTTATCAAATTAGCTCTGCTGAATGACACATCTATCAAATTTTAAGACTGTCTACTCTAAGTTTAGAGCACCTTTTAATTTGTTCAGAATATGCCCAAAATGTTATCAAATTTTGCCACAATTTGGCCCAATTTTTAGTGCAATTCAGGCCATGTCCCATTTTTCTTATGAAGGAATGCTCTTTTGTCAGATACAGGTAAAGAAGTGTCCGAAAGTGTCTAAAATACATAGTAAATGTGGTGCAAAGCATGATTGACAATTTTTGTTTTATTTTTGCAGTTTGTGTAAGAAAACTGTCACATTTTCAATAGTAAATAAACCCCATCTTGTAAAAAATGAGCTTTTATGCATATATAATATATAAATTGTCCCCTAGTAATCAACTGGACAAGCCACTAGTGTGAATATTTGTGGTCTCTATGCTGTAATCATGTCCACTGAGTCACTACTGATGCTCCAAACGAGGTCTGATGTGAGCAGAGGTGCTCCTGAAACCTCACACACGCACAGTTGATTCCTGCTTACATGCACAGCTACATTGCCAGGGTCAGCTCAGCGGAAAGGTCTGTCACTGACTTCATGTCCTGCTGCATTTGCAGAATACAAATTAAGCGAGGGCATGTACAACTAAAAAGTTGTGTAGGGAGGAATAATGTGGTGTTAGCTATTGGCTCACTATGAATTCGCTAATAAAATGTGTCTCCAGAGAGGATATGGCATTTCATCCCAGTGATTTACAGCTACACTGCTCAGTACTGCTGTATAATGTCCTTCATGCTGCTGCTTCTATGCTATAGATAGATAGGGATGCAGGATTTCCCATTCTATACTGTGTAGCGAGAAATCACAGCTGCTAGTCTCTTGCCCTGCTCCTTCCCCTTCTCTCCTTTCTATAGACATCAATAGACATTTGTATTTTGAACTTGAAAAGCCATATTGCCGCTGGAGATGGATTCTATCAGCGGATTCAGTGCGTGAGTAAGCAATTCAGGAGGTGATGTGAGGGAAGGAAGCTGATAAGTATAAAAAAACATTTTTCTCTAAAAGAACATATTACAAGGTTTCTTATATTGACCTGTTATATGGAAATATGGGAAAAAAATATAATTAGAAAATACATTTTATAAGGTGACTCTGGTGATTTTTTTCCCATTCATGATATAACTATTTCACCAGTGTATATAAGTTGGCTAGTGTTATCTTGGAAGTAGCTGCAACATACAGAGGAGACCTCCAGACAATCAGGTGAGGAGTGAGGGGATGGAAAATTGTGTTTTTTCTGGAGTAGCCCTTTAAACTACTCTGCAATGCATTGGAAATTGTCCCCCCAACGTAAAACTAGAGGATAACTTTGGGTTTTATGTGTTCTTTAACTTGGCCCCTGCAGCTTTCTCTGCTTTTTATTTCATACAGTTGTCTATATTTAGGAATGTTTTATGACACTTCTAATTGTGTCACTTTGGCTTATAAAAGTGTAATAGTATCCATCCAGGTTTCTACAGTGCGTGTTAAGATGTAGTGATGTATAATTAGTTGTGCCTTTTTACAGAACCATGTGACTAATGTGTTTATCACGTAGAAAGATTGAAACCTACATTGGACCTATTTTTAAGTTATCTTCCTAAATAGGTCCACATTTATTCACTGATAAGTTGCATAATATTTTTTTTTTTTTATCCAGGTCAGAGAACTGTTATTTCTGTTGTTGTTGCTGTAATACACATACCTCTAAATTGTCTGATTCCCTTTACACAGCCACAGAGTGAAAACATAAAATTCTGGGTGCCTGCAATTGCCACTAGAGGGAGCTCACTGAATACTGCAGCTCTGGTCCTAGAAGAAGCTGCAGCAGTCATGTGCCTTTCAATGTGCATGTGACCGCTCAGCCAATCAGACTACAGTGGTGACATATTCAGGGCAGTGCTGTATCTCCGCTGAAACCTGTGATTAGCTGAGGGGCCATGTACACAATGTATGGCACGTGACCACTGAAGCTTCTTCTAGGAATGGAGCAGCAGGGATGGGGGCTGCTGCACTAGACTAGAAAGCCATTTAAAGAGGTGAATGTTTTTTGCTATTTTATTATATAATTATGTGATATTATTATTAATATATTATGTATTTCTTTTTTATTATAATGCCTGTCTGTTATATTTTTTTGTCCCAGAAAACCCCTTTAACTTTATTAGGAACTCTGTATCCAAAAAAACTTTGCTCCAATAGCTATAAAGTTAGACCTGTAGGAGCAGGACCTATTTAGAGTAAAGAAAAATGGTGGACTTTCACTATATGCTCCCCCTGTTACTGTGTTTCTCACAAAATATGCCATATCCCGATAATAAGCCCTACCCCGAAAATAAGCCTTAGCTAAACAACACAAAAAAAACAGCAATACTCACCTAGCCAGCAGGGTCTGAGTCTCTTGCGCTGGTCTCCGGCGCTGCAGCAGGCTGCCTTGTGCTCAGCATTGACACAGCACTCTCTTTCTGGTGACAGGGCTTTGAATACCCCACCTCCAGAAAGCAAGTGCTGTAATTGGATCACGGGCACTACTGGCTCAGCCAATCAGAGCTGGTGCTCGATCATTCACAGCCATTCAGGGAATGACATCACCAAATGGCTGTGATTGGCTGAACAACGGCGCTTGTGACCCAATCACAGCACTCGCTTGCTGGAGGCGGGGTATTCAAAGCCCGTCACCAGAAAAAGAATGCCGTGTCAACGCTGAGGACACGGCAGTCTGCCACAACATCAGACACCGGCACAAGAGACCCAGACACCGCTGACAAGGTGAGTATAAGACCGAAAATAAGACACTGTGCCTCGTTTGTGTTACGATCATGTGGGCAAACTAAGCACGGGGCCCACACGATCGTGAACAAGGGCGACTGGGTAAGCACACGGGTTTCTGGCAAACTGACCCTGTGCTACACGGGAGGTTGACCTGGCCCTACCTAAGCAGGGACATTGCCCCATTAAGGGCAGCCCAGCGGTCTTTGGATCTGGGCCCTAGCTGATCCTAGTGGCCACACACCAGAACAGGACGCATTCACATGCCACATGACAGGGACTGAACCACAGGACACACAGAACCAGAATACACAGCATACAGCAGCCACAATGCAAACACTAATAGCAGATGATAAGCTGAATATAAAAGCAAGGTGTTAGTTCGTACATTGGCCAATGAACCTAAGCTGCAAGCCCCGGCAAGGCCCTTCGTATCTTGCAGTCCCTACACTAGCAAGACACATCTACTAGAGGGCCCTAGGGGCCAACCTAGCGCAGACATAGCAAACAAACTCAGCAGACCAAACTGACACAAAATAAATGTACAAACGGACTTGAACCAGCACAGGACACAAATCACACAGCAAACTTCAACATACAAGGATTCATGACTGCTCACCCTGAACACCAGACGGAGACTGACTAGGAGCTGGGTTTATATGTGAGCACACACCCAGGAGATTGGCTAGCAGGAAGTACCACATCCAGCTAGCTCAATCAATTAACCCTGTGAGGGCTGTGCAGCTAGGAAGCTTAGAACTACAAATCCCAGCAGCACACGTAACAGTTTGGGGCAAAAATTAATATAAGACAGTGTCTTATTTTCGGGGAAACACGGTAGTAACTGCAGTCAACACAGGACATGAATATAACTGACACATAAGATATATGTCATCATCAGGTGTATTGCTTTCATAAAAAACATTGTGTTATATTAACAACTGCAAACTTTTCACTAAGAAATGGCTCACCTGTAAAAGTAACTTTTACTTGTATTATGCCGTTCTTAACCCCCTCATGCCCAAGGAAGCACATGTACATCCTTGCTACACAAGGCTAATATGGTACAGGCTCGGAAGCAAAGCCAGTTTTATACATGGCTGCTCTCGGCAATCTTTGACAGCTGATACTGGCCGCAACAGCTGTGATCAATTGTGTCGATCACCATGCAAATGCCACTGTCAATTCTAGTAGCTGCATTTAAATGTCAGGATTTGTGTTCGGAGGTCTCAAACAGCTCCCATTGCACTGAGATCATTGGGTGTCATGGCAGCCCTCTCCTTCTGAAGGCTCTCAAGGCTGCCAAGTATTTCTGCCTATTACGACATGCCTGCAGCATGTCTTATTAGATGTCCTGCATTAATACTATATACTGAAATATTGCTTTCTATGTTCTAAGCAATCAAATATTTGCAGGTTCAGGTCCCGTTAGGGCACTAAAAAGAAAAGTAAAAATAAGGGAAAAAAGTTTTTTCATCATTGTAAACAATAAATAATTTTAAAGGTTTATCTCCCCTTTTCCTGTATTTATAAGGCATCAGTCACACGGGCGCATCGGCGCCCGTGTGACTGACACCAGCAGATGGACGTAGCTGCAGACGGCCGTCTCTCTGCAGCGCTGGAGGAAAGAACATGTGACCGGCTTCATTGCCGGTCATGTGTTCTTTCCTCCGGCGCTGCAGAGAGACGGCCGTCTGCAGGTAAGTCCGTCTCCATTTCTGCAGTCACACAGGCGCATCGGCGTCGGTGTACGGGTGCCGATGCGCCCGTGTGACTGAGGCCTAACAAAGTAAAAATAAAAAAAAAAAAACATTTTTGGTATCTCCGCATCCATGATAGTCTGATCTATCAAAATAATGCATTATTTATTACGGAAAAAAAACAACATTTTTTGGTTATCTGGTCTCCAAGAAAATTTTTGTATAAAAAGCAAGCAAAAAGTCATATGGAATACTAAATTGTACCAATAGAAAGCACAAGTTATGGTGGTCAGAAGCTGGGGAGAGAAAATAATTTATTTTTAAAGATATTTTATTTTTAAAAGTAGTACAGTAAAAAAAAAATGTGGTCCTGTCGTAATCGTACTGACCTAAAGAATAAAGTTAATCAAATCCTTTCTGCCACAATACGTATGCTGTAAAAAAAAAGACTCTTCCCAAAGATGATGAAATTGCATTTTTTTTCCCACTTCACACCACTTGAAAATGTTTTAAAGTTTTGCAGTACATTATATGGTATATGACATAGTACCATTGAAAAAACATGTCCCACCAAAAAAAAAGCCGTCAGACTATGTTAATGGAAAAATAAGAGCAGGGCTGAGGTAATAGTCCGCCCGCTGATAGCACTCCATTGTCACACCCTGTCAGACAGTACACTGTGTGGTGTGACAAAGAAAACTGCTGTAAGCACCACTGGTGGCCGGACAGTTGGGCCACAGCGATTATATAACAGGGGGGGCTATCATTAATATTAGCCAAATACAGGATCCTACTTTTATTTTGGCACTGTTAATAGGGGCCAAAGAGGGAGTCATGTTAACTGGTGCAACAAAGCGGGGTCAAATTACTAATTGGAGCCTCAAAGAAGATAGTATTCCTCATTGGGAGCCACAACAGGGGTTGTATTATTAATTGGGGTCACAGCAATGGGCCTATTACTAATTGGGCCATAGTGGGGGGTGTTGTTACTAAATGGGCCACAATGTGTGTCCTATAACTAATTGGGGCCACAGAGGGGGTCCTCGTATAAGTAATTGAGGCACGAAGAGTTCCTGTTTTTAGTGGGACCACAACGGAGGCACTATTACTAGTGGGACTACAGCGGAACATTGTTACTATAGGGGGGGCAGTGAGGAGTGCATTAGGAAGAAATCCCAGTGGACCGAGACAGAAGAAAACCAAATATGGACAACTCCAAGCAGAGACAAAATCACTTTTGAGCTCTGGAGTTAACAGCATTGTAATAGCTAATACTAGAGAAGAAATACAGTACTTGGTTCTGCTGTATATATATGTTATGAGCTTTGTTCTGATGCTGTATTTACACTATGATCTTCATTCTGGTACTGTATTTATGTACTGAGCTTGGTTCTGGTGCTGTACTCTATATATGACATGTGCTTAGTTTGGAGCAGGAGTATAAGTATAGGGGGTGCAGTCACATATGGGCCCAGGAGTGGGCCCATAAAGTCTCTCTTTCCCATATTGCAAACCAATACAAATCAATACTATCAATGAAGCTTTATATTTAGGGGCCAGTTCCAGATTTTGCACTGGGGCCCAGCAGCTTCAAGTTACATCTCTGGATTGGCGGCTGTAATTATGTTATAAGCTTGGCTCTGGTAATTCATTTAGGTCATGAGCTTAGTCCTAGGGGTGTATACATGTATTAAATTTGGTTCTGGTGCTGTATTCATGTTAAATTAACAAGTTAAGGATTCCCACCCACTTGCGTTTTTTTTACGCAAATGTCAGTGGGACTTTCTAATGTTAAAAACTAGAGATGAGCGAACGTACTCTTTTCGGGTGTTTTTGGACTCGAGCACCGCTTTTTCCAAATAATTGACTACTTGGACAAAAAGATTCTGGGGGCACCGGGGGTGCGTGAGGGGTTGCAGAGGGGAGTGGGGGGGGGGGGGGAGAGAGAGAGAGCTCCCCCTGTTCCCCACTGCTACCCCCCACTCCACCACGCCGCCCCCCGGCGGCCCCCCGAATCTTTTCGTCCGAGTAGTCAGTTACTCGGAAAAAGGGGTGCTCGAGTCCAAAAATACTCGAACCGAGTGCGCTCGCTCATCTCTATTGAAAACGCATCACAAGTTGGTGCTTTGCAATTTTTGCATGATAAATTTTTTTCATTAGAAAGTCCCATTGACATTTGTGTTAAAAAAACGTAGCGGTAAAAAAAACGCAAGTGTGTGGGAGCCCTAAGGATGTAAGGACACGGTGTGCTTAGCTGCACACAGTCAGACCACTCCCACCTGCGGAGGCCAATGGCCATATAATTTTGGCAGTAATTTGTGTCGCCATGGTTAGGCGGTGCACCAAAATCTGCTGCAAATCAGACATGTGTGAACGAACCATTAGGCCGCTCTCACACAGGTGTCTGGTAAAACACTGCATTTTAAATGCAGTGTTTAACAGCTTTTTGAATGGCGTTTTCAAACATGTTCGACAACATTTTTTAACCCATTAAGAACCAGGCACGGTAAATATACAGCACCTGGTCCTGGGCTTAAAGCACAGCCGATAGTAAAATTACGGCGGCGCTTTAAGCCTCCTGCTCTGCAATCAATTAGAGGCAGGACGGGTTATCAGCTGTTAGTTACAGCTGATAACCCGGAGGAGAAGGCAGAAGAGGTTTTTAACCCTTCCTGCCTTTTCCTTCCCCCGAGTACACAGCGCTCAATGAGCACTGTGTACTTGAAAGTGAAAGTAAAGTGTAACTTTCACTATGGGAGCCCGGGGGTCACATAACTGCCAGGGTTTCCTGCTACAGCAGAGCTGGAGGGTCATACTGGGGATGCCCCAGCTACAGCGGGAAAGTGTCAAATAAAAAAATACAAAATGAATGTCCCCCAGAGGTCTTACATGACATCATGAGGGACATAGATAGTAAAAAAAACATGATTACATACACAAATAAAACTAAATTACAGTATAAAACAACAATATATACATAAGAAAAAAAAATAACACAAAGCTGACACCAACCAAAACCGTTGCCGTATGCGCCCTGTAAACCAAGACCATACATATTATATATCAAAACGTCCGAAACAAATAGAGGAACCCGTATGCATACTTTATTTTAGCATAAATATACTAAATAAAAAAAATAACTATAAATGTTAAAAAAAAAACATTTTTTGTAGTATTTTACCCCTAATAAAACTAAAAAACGGGAAAAAAAGTCAGTGAAAAAGATATTTAAAAATCGCCCTATATGTCACGGAATAAAAAACCGCAGTAAAAATAACTTTGGTAGCTAAAGGAAACAAAATAGGGCAGTAAAACCGCCACATGGATAAAATCCCTAAAAAGTGTCTGGTCCTTGAGGTGAAAACAGCCTGGTCCTTAAGGGGTTAACATACCCCATCATAGCAATGGGTGATGATGTGCATTAAAAAGCGCTGCGATGCACTAAAATACAGTAAATAGTGTTAGAAAATCACAGCGTTTCTAAACCGCCGCAGAAATCCACAGCTATTTTGCCACGGATTTTGCTGCAAATCTGCACGTGATTTTAGCCTTGTAAATGGGCAAAATCCACAAAATTTACGCTGCGTTTCCATACAGATCTGTGTGAAGAAGTGACAGCTTAGCAGTGAATATCTTCTATTTTGGAGATGGAATCTGATTCTTCTGTGTGAACATACCCTTAGGGCTCTCTCAGATGAGCGCCGTCCCCGTGCTGTATAGCCGCAAGCAAAGATTGTGGATTTACAGCTGTAAGAGATTGCGTGAATGGGTTAATTCAAGCTGCTTGAAGTAGCCCGTTTACACGATCCGTGGTTTGTGCTTTCCAGCTCCCATAGAAGCCTATGGAAAGCACGCAGAAAAGATAAGACAGGTCCTATCTTTGTGCGCACCATGGAGCTGGGTGCGGGCACAGCACTCGCATGTCCTATCTTTGAGATATGTGAGTATTTAGTGTGGCTACAATTCCTGCATCTGAACGCTTCTATAGGAAACAATTGTTTCCTATAGAAGCACTTTCTGTGCACCCACAGTGCCCGTGTAAAAGAGCCCTGAGGGTGGGCACTACTTATGGGCCAGTGCTGGGTGTTCGCCCTCCAGGCTAAGGCCTCATGTCCACTCAAAAAATACAATCCGCGGAGAATCTGCCGCGGATTTCCGCGGCGGATTCCGTGCGGATTTGCTTTAAATGCCATTTTTTTGCATGCAGATATCCGCACACATTGCTATCAATGTGATAGCAATGTTGCCGATCTGCGCGGATTCCGCGGCAAATGGAGCATGCCGCGTTTTTTCTCCCGCGCATGAAAAACGCAATTCTTTTAGGCCTCATGTCCACGGGGAAAATCAGACCCGCTACGGATTCTCCATGGAGAATCCGTAGCGGGTCCCTCCTGCCCCGCGGACATGAGGGCTGAAAGTAAGAATTAACTCACCTCTTGCACGCTCCGGATCTTCCCTTCTTCGCTGCTTCATCTTCTCTCCGTCGCGGCCGGATCTTCTTTCTTCAGCCCGACGGATGTGCACGGCACGTCGGTTGCGTGCCGCGTGCATGCGCCGGCCCGAAGAAAAAAGATCCAGCCGCAACGGAGAGAAGATGAAGCCGCGAAGAAGGGAAGATCCGGAGCAGGTGAGTATATTCTTATTTTAAGTCTCCTGCGGATCCGGACGGCTTCCATAGGCTTCAATAGAAGCGACCCACACGAAAATGGAGCATGGTCCGGATTTTTTCATGCTCCATTTTTAAAAAAATCACTTTTATTGACCATCCGCAGATATTTATCTACCCGGGGGTGGTCAATGCATCCCTATGGGATGCGGATCCGAATGCGGGGGATCTACTGCGGATTTAAAATAATCTTTTGCCCGTGGACATGAGGCCTTAAAATGCCATCCGCGGGTGCAAAAATCAATTTAATAGACCCGCGGATGGCAATGATTCCCTATGGGCAAAATCCACTGCGGATTCCGCAATTCCATTTACCCAGTGGACATGAGGCCTAAAAGGGAGTTATGATTTTTTTGAAAGAGAAGAGAAGAAACCAAAAATAAAAAAAGACAAATAATGTCTTCTTGCTCAGAAACTTTCCTTGATATGAGATTAATATTTTAAGTCACTATTGTAGATGTTTTGGGGTATTTTGGTAACAGCCTCCAAGCTTGTATTTATGTCTCCTGTATTCTTTTACACTTTGCTACTATACATATTTTCTTTCTAAATGCATCTGAGTTCGGCATGTGGTGTTCCATGGCTGAAGTTAGCTTTTCTATTCTCACTTAAGTGGGGATCAAAAATCCTGTTTTTATATCTCAATACAGCAGCTACAGCTGGAAAGTTAGACAGCTTTAATTCCTCCAAGTATTTCTATTACTAATAGATACAAAACAAACAGTGCTAATAGCGTCTCATCATCTGCTTTACTGTGTCTCCAGTATGTTACATACTTTAGATCTATGGAACTTTCGACATATCCACAAAGAGAAGACATAATACCACTTTATTTGTATCCCATTACCCAATGACACATAAGGTAAATGTTTATCCTGGAAGAAACAAGCCATGTTTTTCAGGTGATCCTTATTTAACCCCTTAATGACTGCCCATATGTTTTTTGACGGCGGCTGTTAAAGGGCTTTATTCTGCAGCACCATCAAAAGCGATAGCCCAAAATGCTGTACAGAAGCAATGAGAAATCCAATCCTGTGCCACCTCCATCAGGAGCTAGACACGTGGGCATAGCAATGGGGAACCCATGTGCCACGCACTATTCATTCTGTCAAGGTGTCTGCATGCCCCAGTCAGACCGGGGTTTTTTATAAAAAGTCACAGGCAGGTACAACTCCGCAATGGAAATTTCGTGTGCACCCACAGCATGAGTGGCTCCCTGGAACCCACCGTCTGTACATAAATGTATCCCATTGCAGTGCCCATCACAGCTGAGGTAACGTCCGATTAAATGCAGGTGGTCTTCGGCCCACACTGCATGCCCCAGTCTGACCGGGGTTTTTAATACATAGACACTGGCAAGTACAAATCCCTAATGTGAAGTCCCTGTGGACTCACAGCATGGGTGGCTCCCTGGAACCCACTGGCGGTACATAAATATATCCCATTGCAGTGCCCATCACAGCTGAGGTAACATCAGGTTTAATGCAGGTGGGATTCGGCCCACACTGCATGCCCCAGTCAGACTGTGTTTCTTTAGAAGTGTACACATGCAGTTACAACTCCGTGTGGACCGACAGCATGGGTGGGTCCCAGGAAGCCACCGGCGGTACATAAATATATCCCATTGCAGTGCCCAGCACAGCTGAGGTAACGTCAGCTTTAATGCAGGTGGGCTAAAAATTACTAGGATTACAATGTAGATGAGGGCCCAAAAAAATTGGTGTACCAACAGTACAAATGTACTTCAGAAAAATTGCCCATGCCCAACCAAGAGGGCAGGTGAAACCCATTAATCGCTTTGGTTAATGTGGCTTAATTTGTAACTAGGCCTGTAGGCAGCCCAGTTAAAATAAAAATTGGTTGAGGAGAAAGTTTCAACGCTTTATTGAATTGAGAATTGAAACGTATAAACATTGTTTACAAAAGTTATATGACTGAGCCTTGTGGGCCTAAGAAAAATTGCACGTTCGGCGTGATTACGTCAGGTTTCAGGAGGAGGAGCAGGAGGAAGAGGATGAATATAATACACAGATTGATGAAGCTAAAAGGTCCCAGTTTTTTATGGTGATAGAGAACGATACTTCCATCCGCGGGTGCAGCCTACGTATTGCTTAGGTATCGCTGCTGTCCGCTGGTGGAGAAGAGAACTCTGGGGAAATCCAGGCTTTGTTCATCTTTATGATTGTAAGCCTGTCGGCACTGTCGGTTGACAGGCGGGTACGCTTATCCGTGATGATTCCCCCAGCCGCACTAAACACCCTCTCTGACAAGACGCTAGCCGCAGGACAAGCAAGCACCTCCAGGGCATACAGCGCGAGTTCAGGCCACATGTACAGCTTCGACACCCAGTAGTTTAAGGGGGCAGAGGCGTCACGGAGGACGGTCGTGCGATCGGCTACATACTCCCTCACCATCCTTTTACAGTGCTCCCGCCGACTCAGCCTTGACTGGGGAGCAGTGACACAGTCTTGCTGGGGAGCCATAAAGCTGTCAAAGGCCTTGGACAGTGTTCCCCTGCCTGTGCTGTACATGCTGCCTGATCTCCGCGCCTCCCCTGCTACCTGGCCCTCAGAACTGCACCTTCTGCCACTAGCGCTGTCGGATGGGAATTTTACCATGAGTTTGTCCGCCAGGGTCCTGTGGTATAGCATCACTCTCGAACCCCCTTCCTCTTCGGGTATGAGAGTGGAAAGGTTCTCCTTATACCGTGGGTCAAGCAGTGTGTACACCCAGTAATCCGTAGTGGCCAGAATGCGTGTAACGCGAGGGTCACGAGAAAGGCATCCTAACATGAAGTCAGCCATGTGTGCCAGGGTACCTGTACGCAACACATGGCTGTCCTCACTCGGAAGATCACTTTCAGGATCCTACTCCTCCTCCTCCTCAGGCCATACACGAAGAAAGGATGACAGGCAAGCAGCATGGGTACCCTCAGCAGTGGGCCAAGCTGTCTCTTCCCCCTCCTCCTCATGCTCCTCCCCCTCCTCCTCCTCAACGCGCTGAGATATAGACATGAGGGTGCTCTGACTATCCAGCGACATACTGTCTTCCCCCGCCTCCGTTTCCAAGCGCAAAGCGTCTGCCTTTATGCTTTGCAGGGAACTTCTCAAGAGGAATAGCAGAGGAATGGTGACGCTAATGATTGCAGCATTGCCGCTCACCATCTGGGTAGACTCCTCAAAGTTTCCAAGGACCTGGCAGATGTCTGCCAACCAGGCCCACTCTTCTGTAAAGAATTGAGGAGGCTGACTCCCACTACGCCGTCCGTGTTGGAGTTGGTATTCCACTATAGCTCTACGCTGCTCATAGAGCGTGACGTGAGGGTCATGAGAAAGGCAGCCTAACATGAAGTAAGCCATGTGTGCCAGGGTACCAGTACGCAAGACATTGCCACTAGGAAGATGACTTTCAGGATCCTTCTCCTCCTCCACAGCCCATACACGCTGAACAGATGAGAGGCAAGCAGCATGGGTACCCTCTGCAGTGTGCCCAGCTGTCTCTTCCCCCTCATCCTCCTGCTCCTCCCCCTCCTCCTCTTCCTCCAAAATGCGCTGAGATATAGACATGAGGGTGGTCAGGCTATCAAGCGACATACTGTGATGCCCAGTCTCCTATTCCAACCGCAAAGCATCAGCCTTTATGCTTTGCAGCGAACTTCTCAGCAGGCAGAGCAGCGTGATGGTAATGCTAATGATTGCAGTATCGCCGCTCACCATCTGAGTAGACTCCTCAAAGTTTCAGAGGACCTGGCAGATATCTGCTATCCAGGCCCACTCCTCGGTAAAGAATTGGGGAGGCTGACTACCACTATGCCGCCCATGTTAGAATTGGTATACCACTATTGCTCTACGCTGCTCATACAGCCTGGCCAACATGTGCAGCGTAGAAATGCACCATGTGGGCACGTTGCACAGCAGTCGGTGCTCTGGCAGATTAAACCAATGTTGCAGGGTCCTCAGGGTGGCAGCGTCCGTCTTGGACTTGCGCAAATGTGCGCAGAGCCGGCGCACCTTTCCGAGCAGGTCTGACAAGCGTGGGTAGCTTTTCAGAAAGCGCTGAACCACCAAATTAAAGACGTGGGCCAGGCATGGCACGTGCGTGAGGCTGCCGAGCTGCAGAGCCACCACCAGGTTACGGCCGTTGTCACACACGACCATGCCCGGTTGGAGGCTCAGCGGCGAAAGCCAGCGGTCGGTCTGCTCTGTCAGACCCTGCAGCAGTTCGTGGGCCGTGTGCCTCTTCTCTCCTAAGCTGAGTAGTTTTAGCACGGCCAGCTGACGCTTGGCCACCGCTGTGCTGCCACGCCGCGCAACACCGACTGCTGGCGACGTGCTGCTGCTGACACATCTTGATTGCAAGGCAGAGGTTGCGTAGGAGGAGGAGGAGGGTGGTTTAGTGGAGGAAGCATACACCGCTGCAGATACCAGCACCGAGCTGGGGCCCGCAATTCTGGGGGTGGGTAGGACGTGAGCGGTCCCAGGCTCTGACTCGGTCCCAGCCTCCACTAAATTCACCCAATGTGCCGTCAGGGAGATATAGTGGCCCTGCCCGCCTGTGCTTGTCCACGTGTCCGTTGTTAAGTGGACCTTGGCAGTAACCGCGTTGGTGAGGGCGCGTACAATGTTGCGGGAGACGTGGTCGTGCAGGGCTGGGACGGCACATCGGGAAAAGTAGTGGCGACTGGGAACCGAGTAGCGCAGGGCCGCCGCTGCCATCATGTTTTTGAAAGCCTCCGTTTCCACAAGCCTATACGGCAGCATCTCCAGGCTGATCAATTTGGCTATGTGCTGGTTTAACGCTTGAGCGTGCGGGTGCGTGGCTGCGTACTTGCGCTTGCGCTCAAACACTTCCGCTAGCGACGGCTGGACGATGCGCTGAGAGACATTGCTGGATGGGTCCGAGGACAGCGGAGGTGAGGGTGTGGGTGCAGGCCGGGAGACAGTAGTTCCTGTGTCCTGAGAGGGGGGTTGGATCTCAGTGGCAGGTTGGGGCACAGGGGGAGAGGCAGTGGTGCAAACCGGAGGCGGTGAACGGCCTTCGTCCCACCTTGTGGGGTGCTTGGCCATCATATGTCTGCGCATGCTGGTGGTGGTGAGGCTGCTGGTGGTCGCTCCACGGCTCATCTTGGCGCGACAAACCTTGCACACCACAATTCGTCGGTCGTCTGCACTCTCAGTGAAAAACTGCCACACCTTTGAGCACCTCGGCCTCTGCATGGTGGCATGGCGCGAGGGGGCGCTTTGGGAAACAGTTAGTGGATTATTCGGTCTGGCCCTGCCTCTACCCCTGGCCACCGCACTGCCTCTTCCAACCTGCCCTGCTGCTGCACTTGCCTCCCCCTCTGAAGACTTGTCCTCAGTAGGCTTAACAAACCAGGTGGGGTCAGTCACCTCATCGTCCTGCTGCTCTTCCTCCGAATCCTCTGTGCGCTCCTCCCTCGGACTTACTTCAATTACTAATACCTGAGTGATAGACAACTGTGTCTCATTGTCGTCGTCCTCCTCACCCACTGAAAGCTCTTGAGACAGTTGCCGGAAGTCCCCAGCCTCATCCCCCGGACCCCGGGAACTTTCCAAAGGTTGGGCATAGGTCACGACAAACTCCTCCGGTGGGATAGGAACCATTGCTGCCCATTCTGGGCAGGGGCCCGAGAACAGTTCCTGGGAGTCTGCCTGCTCCTCAGAATGTGTCATTGTAATGGAGTGAGGAGGCTGGGAGGAAGGAGGAGCAGCAGCCAGAGGATTCAGAGTTGCAGCAGTGGACGGGGTAGAACTCTGGGTGGTCGATAGATTGCTGGATGCACTTTCTACCGTCCACGACAGATGGATGGCAGAAAGTGCATCCACCAATCATTTTCTAATAAAGGTCTACCGCGTCGACCCATTAATTGTGAGATGAATGTGGGGACGCCAGAAACGTGCCTCTCTCCTAATCCCGCAGCAGTCGGCTGCGATACACCTGGATCAGGAGCTCGGCCTGTGCCCACACTCTGACTTGGGCCTCCGCGTCCTCGCCCGCGTCCATGTCCTCTAGGCCTACCCCTACCCCTCAGCATGGTGTATTACCAGTAGTGCAGAAACAGAACGCTGTAATTAAAGCCCACTGCCTATATAGACAGTATATCTCTTTCCCTGCCTCACCAGCACTGGCCCTATACTATGTACAATGACTGCAGACTGAGGACGCAATGCTCTGCACTCCCGATATACAAAAAAAAAAAAGTGCAACACTGCTAAAAGCAGCCATAACAGTACTGCACATGGTCAGATGTGACCCTAAGAAGGACCGTTGGGGTTCTTGAAGCCTAATATTACACCTAACACTCTCCCTATAGCAGCAGCAGCATCAGCAGCACTTTCCATGATCTATGTCAGAATGCATCTGTGGCGAGCCGCGGGAGGGGCCGATTTATATACTCGGGTGACACCTGATCTCGCCAGCCACTCACTGCAGGGGGGTGGTATAGGGCTTGAACGTCGCAGGGGGAAGTTGTAATGCCTTCCCTGTCTTTCTATTGGCCAGAAAAGCGCGCAAATGTCTCAGAGATGAAAGTGAAAGTAACTCGAACATCGCGTGGTACTCGTTACGAGTAACGAGCATCTCGAACATGCTAATACTCGAACGAGCATCAAGCTCGGACGAGTACGTTTGCTCATCTCTACATATCATTTATACTGCACTGTGAAAAATAAAAAACATGCCAGAATTGCAGGTTTTGTTGGCTTTGCCAATATGATGGAATAAAAAGTAATTAGAGATGAGCGAACGTACTCGGTAAAGCACTACTCGTCCGAGTAATGTGCTTTATCCGAGCACCTCCCCGCTCGTCCTGAAAGATTCGGGGAGCGCCGCGGAGCGGGAAGCTGCAGGGGAGAGCGGGGAGGAACGGAGGGGAGATCTCTCTCTCCTTCTCTCCCGTCCGCTCTCCCCTGCTCCCCGCCGCAACTCACCTGTCAGCAGCGGCGCTCCCCGAATCTTTCAGGACAAGCAGGGAGGTACTCGGATAAAGCACATTACTCGGACGAGTAGTGCTTTACCGAGTACGTTCGCTCATCTCTAAAAGTAATCAAAATGTTGTATGTTCCCAAAATTGGATACTTGAAGACTAGAGCTCATCCCGCAAAAAACAAGACCTCATAGGGTTCCGTCGATGGAAAAATAAAAATACTTTGGCTCTTGGAATGTGGTGACAAAACCAAATCTTAAAAGAAAGTGTTTTTTGTGTCCAAAAATAGAAAAAAACGTTATAAGCGTAGTGTCACCGGAATTGTGCTGACCCAGAGAATAATGTTATTGCACTATTTATTCTCACACTAAGCGCCGTAAAAATGAAATCCAAAAAATTAAATGACAACATTTTTTTCCCCAGTCACCCTAAAAAAATACTTAATACAAGTTATACAATACGTTATATGTACTAAAAAATGCTGCCAATTAAAATATACAACTTTTCCTGCCAAGAGCAAGTCCTCATATGGCTGTGTCTGAGGAAAAATTAAAAAGTTAATTCTCCTAGAATGTGACTATGACAAAAACTGAAAAATTAGTAGGTCATTAAAGGGGTTGTCCCGCGGAAGCAAGTGGGTCTATACACTTCTGTATGGCCATATTAATGCACTTTGTAATGTACATTGTGCATTAATTATGAGCCATACAGAAGTTATAAAAAGTTTTTCACTTACCTGCTCCGTTGCTAGCGTCCTCGTTTCCATGGAGCCGACTAATTTTCGCCGTCTAATGGCCAAATTAGCCGCGCTTGCGCAGTCCCGGTCTTCTTCTTTTTTCAATGGGGCCGCTCGTGCTGGATGCCGACTCCGTGTAGCTCCGCCCCGTCACGTGCCAATTCCAGCCAATCAGATGGCTGGAATCGGCAATGGACCGCACAGAAGCCCTGCGGTCCACCAAGTGAGAAGATCCCCGCGGCCATCTTCATCAGGTAAGCAAGAAGTCAACGGAGCGCGGGGATTCAGGTAAGCGCTCTCCGGTGTTCTTTTTTAACCCCTGCATCGGGGTTGTCTCGCGGCGAACGGGGGGGGGGGGGGGGGTTGAAAAAAAAAAAAAAACGTTTCGGCGCGGGACAACCCCTTTAAGGCGCAAACAGGCTTCATCACTAAGGATAGTCTCACACAGCCGAGTGCGAAATTAGGTCATGAAACTCTGCCAGATATCACACTCAGGAATGTGTGATGTACCCGCGGATGCGAGGCGTTTTTGTATCACTTCAGTACAGTTGCGATTCTCCAGCACGGCTTTTAGCTGCGGCCAAGGATCAGCAAGTGTTTCCCATTGTTTTCAATGGCAAACCTCGCACCACACTTGGGTGCACATCGCACGCTATGTGATGTGTTTTCTGACCCCATTGAAAACAATGAGCGAGAAGTTCCGAGAAAATGTGTCCACTAAGCAGATTACAGCTACAAGGGGTATGTTTTGAAATACAAGACAAACAGGGGTATCCATTTTGGGGTGTAAGTCTTCATTCATATGTGTGCTGTACAAAAAAAAAACAGTTTTTAAAATGACACAATTGCTAAAAAAAATGAAAATCATAATTTTTTCCTTCTGCTTTGCGTCATTCACAAACAGTCAGGTAAACATTCGCAGTGCACCCCTAAATTAATTCGTTAAGGGGTCTAGTTTTCAAAATGGGGTCATTTGTGGGGGTTCTATATTGTTTTGACTGCTCAAAAGCTCTACAAGTGGGCAATGGGGCCTAAAAGGACTTCAAGCAAAATGTTTGTTCTGAAAGCCACAGACTACTCCTTTCATTTTGGGCCCCATTGTGCATACAGACATACGATTAAGGCCACAATAGGTAGGTTTTTGAACACAGGAAAAAAAGGGGTATCCATTTTGCTGTGTAAACCCTCATTTTCATGTGCACTATAGAAAAAAAGCCTGTGTTTAAAATGACATATTTGCAAAAATATGAAATTTTATTTTTTTCTCCTCTAAATTGCATTAAGTCCTGAAAAAAACAGTGGAGTCAAAATACTCCTGACCCCCCTCAGTGAATATATAAAGGGGTGTAGTTTTTAAAATGGGGTCACTTGTGGGGGTATCTATCATTCTGATACCTATGAGCCTTTGCAATCTTGGCTTGGTGCAGGAAAACAAAGTGTTCCTCAAAATGTTAATAATTAATGTTACATTTTTACAACTCTTAAATAGTTTTAAAAAACTAAAGTTTTTCAAATGTGCTTCCAGAATAAAGTGAACAGATGGAAATATATATCTTCTCAAAAAATTGTACAGTATGTTTGCACATATTATATTGCACTTCAAATGTGAAAAAAGAATTTTTTTTCAACATTTTCCTAATTTTGGCGCTTTTAATAAATATACACATTTTATCAGTCTATTTTTACCACCATGAAGGCACAAACGGCTTAAACTGGGTGAATGGGAGAAGTTTTAGTAGAAGCCATTAACCAAACTAGTTGGTTAGTGAAGTATGAGCACAACGATCCTCTTTATAATTACTATTAATATAATTACATCATAAAACGTTTTCTTTTTTTCCCTAGCTTCCTTATTTACTAAGAATAAGCTCTTAATGACAATAATGACTTAGAATCTGCAGCATGCCCTGGCCAATTCTAGATTAAATCTCTGTTTGGGGCTGAAAACGTTTTACCCATACTGCAGAGGAAATGAATGAAAGCAATAATATCATAAATCAGTTTACATACGTACATAATTGCAAATAACGCAATTAAATAACACATTAATGCACAGGAGAAATTTCATTTTTTACAAACTCCAGAAACCTCTCAATGTTATCGAGTCTTTTAGGAACAAAATGCCACAATGCATAAATATAGTAATAAATAACATAATATTACAGTTTTCGTCTATGCAGCCAGCCGCTGTAGCAATGCGTCTATTGTAATGAAGACAGGAATATAGATTTTTGTTTTTATATCCAAGTTTATTCTACGGCGAGTTATGTATTCTATACAATTGTTTGCCGGGTGTCAAAATGACACTGACATGTGCCAATAATGGTGATGTAGAAGGCACTTGCAGCAACACAGATGAGCCTCACTGCAGAGAGGGTAAAGCTAGGAACTGACCACAGCTAGGGGTCATTTATTTTTGGCTGCCATTGTTATGCTGAGGGAAGCTGTGAGCGATCTTTATGATGGGCCTCAAGACGTTCTTTTCATGCTCGGTTATGTTGAGCTCAACAGACATCTTTGGAAAATTTCTTTTTTGTTAAGTTCTAGGTTGTTTATATAGAAGAATAAAGATTCCAAACTCAAGTTTTGTTTTAATGACTTCCTTTAAAGGGGTTTTACAGGGAAATATTATTGATGACCTACTTTCAGTTTAGGTGGTCATCCATAGTTGATCAGTTGGGGGTCCAGCATTCGGGATCAGGTGGGTAGGCACCTGCTATCTGCACCACAAGACACAGGGTATGGAATGGAAGCTTCTGCTTTGACTCGTGTAGTGGCTGGTGCTTCTGATTGCAGGCATAGTTCTGATTAAAATTAATAAGAGCTGTGCCTGCAATTACAAGCGTCAGCCACTACACGGGTCGGAATGGCAGCTTCTGATCAGCTGAGCTGCCAAGGTACTGAGCATCAGAACTCAGTCGATTAACTACTGATGGCCTATCCTTAAAATAGGATATCTATAGTATTTTCCTGGAAAATCCCTTTAAAGTAGGTAAATTGTTAGGTTGTTCTACGGGTTTTCAGAAGCACACCTTCACAGTTGTGGAATAATTGTGCTGGCTGGGTGTGGATTTGTCCAGCCAGCCAATCTCCACTGGTCTGCGTATATATATATATATATATATATATATATACCAGTCCCTTTGCCAGAGGAAGCTGGTATCCCTTCACTCTAGAATTTGGGTTTCTTGCATGCCTGTTATGTGTTGTTTGTGTATAGGTGTGAGCAGTGTCATCTTCAGTGTCTGTGCAGGTGGCCGGGCATCAGGGGTGAACAGGCATGTTCAGGGTATATGTGTGTGAACAGTGATGTGTTCTGTAGGTCTGCACTGTATTGCATGCTATCCATAGTGTGTTGGTCCTGTCCTGCTTTGGTTCATTCTCCACCCTGGGCAGTTAGGTCCATAGGTTCCTTATCCATACGTTAGGTCCATGGGTTACTTATCGGGACAATTGCCCTGCTTGCAGTCCTGGTGGATGTTGTTTTGTTAGAGTAGGGACCCGCAAGATGAGGCCCCGTGATGTGGGCTCGCAGGCTTAAGTATCTTTGCCAAGACATGAACTAATATCTTGTTTATCCTATAGTTATTCCATCTGGCTATGCATTCAGGTATGTTAGCTGAGTGTCTTCAGCCTTTGTCAGTCATGTTTTATGTCTGTTCATGTCTCCCGTTTGCAGTTCTGTAGTTTACATATGAAGGTGATGTGACATTAATAATGGCTATATGCTACTGTAGGGGGAAGGTGCTTCCCCTTGCTAAATGGAGCGGAATACCAAGAGTGGCTCCACCCACTCTGGTCATGTTACCTGAGCAGGAGTGGGCAGACAGAGGCGATCGGCACTAGCCAACGCTGGTCGGAAGAGTGTAACAATGCTGTTGCAGAGGCTCCCCTCCACCAATTAAAGACACAACCAGGAAGGTGGGATGCAGAGGGGTACAAGTACAGGTGCTCGATGTTGAAGTGCACCAAGTGGCACTGTTTTACCATAGCCACATACAGACTATGTGCAGGAGGCTCCACCTCCAATAATGGCATGAGCAGTGATGCAACTAGCACATTACCGCTCAAAAGAACCAGCCTCTGATAGGGATAGTCTGGACTAAAGCTTTCTCCCATTTCCAGGTGCCTGATATAAATAAGTACAAGTTGTGTCACAGCTCCAATTACTGCAGAAGGGCAGACACATCTCAAGAGACAAGCGGGGATGGCAGTGCAGAGCAGAATCAAGCTCCTGGATATAAGTTACGACAGCCATGTAGAGATGCTTCCCATGCTGGGGAGGAAGGGGAGGTGGGCTGTGGCCAAGAGTTAGACCAATAGTGAGTCCTGAAGACATGAATGAGCCCTCAGTTCTACATATCACCCATATTTAAACTGTGTTGTTCTGGCACAATGCAAACCTGTAATGAGAAGCAAAAATAAACAAGCAAGGATTCATACACATTTGCATAAAAAGACAGTTTCTGATGACCTAATTAAGGCATTTTGATTTGAAGTCCATTCAGGCTGTATAAAGCTGTTCCCTTTGAAGGGCTCACCGTTCTGTGTACAGCAATGTCCTGGACAGCATCATTTTTGGGACGAGTACCAGAATTCCTAATCCTCTTTTTTTATTTTTTAGGAAAGGCTGTCAAGAACTGAACCTACCAGGACCTGATCCCATGGTAGCCTGTAACTTTCATCATGCTATCCGAAGCCTTAGTGTTCTAAGTCTTGTTTAGTTGTGTGCTTTGTGTATCCTGAGATTCATTATGGACTCCACCTGTTCTGTGGCCAATCACATTTGCTGTTGCTCTATTTTCCCTCAGCCTTGGACTTCCTGTTGCCTGAATATTCTGGCTGTTTAATGCATTGTGCTCATTATTACTGTAATCTCCAAACTCTGCCTATATCTGACTACGGCTATCTCTTCCATTGGATTCCATACCTGAGAACCAACATCGTTACATAATACTTAGGCCCAGTATGGAAACCAGTGGGGCAGAATCCGCTTTGTCTCAGCATGCTTTCTAAATATCGAAATTGCATAACCTTCATCAACAGCTATCAGAAGTAAAGACCCAAGTCAATGAATTACAAGCACAAGTATGTGACTTGCATAGCATTTCAGCTTCTACACTTTAATTATATCAGATTCCTCTAACTGAAAAACAATTGTGGTAAAGATGGTTGTACTATGGCTTTCTCAACCACTGCCGGATGTTGGATATTTTTCTACTCCTGTCTCTCAGCTACCCACTGCTAGATCCACGGTCATGTTAGTTGCTAAATCATCATTGCCATGTTAGTAGAAGATGTGCAAGCCTTGGCTTCTCCTTATCTGAAATGTGATGATACAGTGTAGGATAACTTAGAGGACTTCCTTGAATCTTGCATCGCTGTGTCTGATATTTCATGGAACTCTTCCATACTGAAATGGAATGAAAGATAAGCTTGCTAAAGTAGATCTTCCTGTAGATCTTGAGAACTATATTTGGTTATGCATTCATATTGACCAAAGACACTAGGAAAAGAAATGAGAAAAGTGTTTTTATTATGATTCTTGAATAGAGATAAGTGAGCATACTCGGGAAGGCGATATAGTCGAGAGAGCATCGCCTTTTTCGAGTACCTGCTGGCTCGTCCCTGAAGATTCGGGGGGGCTGCTGGGGTGAGCTGGGGGTTGCAGAGGGGATCAGGAGATAGAGAGAGAGAGGGATTTCTCTCACTCTCCTCCCCGCTCCCGCACGCTGCCCTGCGCCGCCCCAGACCCCCCCCCCCCCGAATCTTCAGGGACGAGCCAGCAGGTACTCGAAAAAGGCGATGCTCTCTCGAGTATATCGCCTTACCGAGTATGCTCGCTCATCTCTATTCTTGAAACTTCCCTAACTTGCCAGTCAGCCCTTCATTTTCTAGAACCCAGGTATCCTCTCAAACAGATTTTACAAAACAGGTAGATGTAATTTGGGGACCAATTTCTGCTGCTGAAGATGTTGAGGCATTGTGGAAATATTATGTCTTCACTATGGGAAACCTAGACATTATTTCCTTGTCTGTCCTATTAGACTACAAAGGCTAATTGCTATTATGGAACTCAAAAAGAATTCTGTGTTGCGTTCCTAATGTGATTCTGTTTGAGTTTGGCGACACCCCCCCCCCCCTATTGTCTATAATACCAGGTACTGATAATTTAATTACCAACCGTCCGCATTTCATCAGACCCATTCAGCTCTCCTATGGATCTTACAAACTACTACTGCAATGTAGGAAATTTTATAGACGTTAAGTTTGCTTTTGATAATCATATTGACCATAGTCCAAAATCTTCACTGGTTGAAATAATGACTATTGATGGATCACCATTAGGTTCCAGTCCTATTATTCATAAATTCGTGAAACTGGAATTAACAATTGATTCTAATCATTATGAGAAGATATGTTTTCAGTTAATTTCTTCCCTAAAGTATCCAGTAGTTTTGGCCATTCCACAGCTTTGTATCCATAATCCTGCAATTGTTTAGAAAACAAAAAAACCTAAAATTCACCTCTGAATTTGCCAAAACTTTTTATTCCCTACGAGCTGAATGCTTCTGGGGTGTCAATTTCTAACACCATAGAACTGCCCAAACTCTATATTTTACTTCTGTATGTCTCATTGCTTGTTCTCTGACTCCCCTATATTGTTTGTCCTGTTGTCGGCTCTCTGACTCTACTAGACTGTACATGTTGTTGCTCTTTCTCTTGCTTCACTCTGTAAACTGTCAAATTTTTTAAAGGTACCTTTTACATGGGCTGATAAGCGACTATGGGCGACTGTTGGCCCGCGTGCACACGAGTACCAACAGGGCACTGAGCAAGAAGTCATTCAGTAGTCACTAGTCATTACGTTTCAGTGAGCCAAAATGGAATCACTATTGAGCGACTTCTCGCCCAATGTAAAAAGAAAATAGTTGCTTCATCCCTGAGCCACTGCCTGTTTGCAGTCAATGAAGGTCATGGCCGGAAGAGACATCCAGCGTGCTCCGCCTCTATTCTCTGAAGATCATCACTCCTGTGTGAAAGCTTATGCGCCCAACAGTTGTACCGTGTAATACATAGTAACCTAGCATGCAAGGCTGAAAAAAGACAAATGGCCGTCCAGTTCAGCATGTTTCCACCCCCAATGTTGATCAGAGAAAGGCAACTCAAAATCCTGCGCCCCCCCCCCCCCCCTCCAATGAGGCAGAATAGGACCTTAACTCTCTAGCTGCTGTAGAATATTCTAGGGGGACCAGCCACCACTTACAATACAACATTACATAATGTAATATCTTAGAAAACCATATAATAACACATCACATTCTACATGTAATCATATGTGAATAACTTTAGGGAACCAACCGCCTCTTCCTGGGTACCACTAGTTGTTAGGCAAAACTCTTTTACAAAGTCACACTAAATAAATATATTCAAGACTACTCAATTAGAATATTAATATTGTTACCTGTGCTGATAGACTTGGATGCTATGCATATTACTCGCAAAATAAAAGTTTGTTCTTCTTGGCGGCCTGCGATACTTTTTCATTTCTTTTCATCAAACCCTTCTTTGATATACAGGGAGCTGTAAGGATGAAAAGGTCAGTGTACTTATTATTAATGTGATACATATGAATGACAAAAAGGTTATATGCGTCAATGGAAAGAGCCACAGATATAAAACATTTTGACATTTTGGCTGTGGGATTTTCTATGGGCAGCAGACTAAGCTAAGAAAATGTAAATAGTTTTCTATTTTTACAATTTCTGAGAAAGCTTCTTCTTCTCTGTCCAAGCAGCGCTCAAGACAAAAAAACAACACATTCTTTTTACTTCTCAAGCTAATGTAGTCTTCTCAGTGGCACAAATGGAGTTTGACAGTTTGGACGAAAAAGACAATTTGTCAGGACTGTAACCCTCAAGGCTTAACATGCAGGACAGTCTTATCAGTATCTAAATGCTGTCTTGTGTTATGGTACTGAGCGCTCCAAGATACAGTAGGAGCAGCCAAATAGCCCAAGTCTAAGTGGCCCCGTACCCTTGTGGTAAGACACAAACTAACAAAGTAGTTCTGAAAGTATTTTTTCTTATCAGTCCAGAGCCGTAATTTGAAGCTCCTGGGCCCCAATGCAAAACCTGTAATGGGGCCCCCAACTATAACGCTTTATTCATAGTACTGGGCTCCCTATATGGAGAAGAGAGGCCTTATGGGCCCACTAAGGCTTCTGGGCCCGGGTGCAACTGCATCCCCTGCATCCCCTATAGTTACGCCCCTGCATCAGTATATACACAATACCCCATAATGACAAAGCAAAATTTGTGCAAATGTATTAAAACTTCCAATTTGCATACATTTTCAGACACTTTCATCAGTACCTTGTTCAGGCTAATTTGGTAGAAATTACAGTATTTTTTGTGCATGCTGTATTTGGAGATTTTCTCCCATTCTTCTCCGCAGATCCTACGAACCCCTGTTTAGTTGGATGGGGAGCACTGATGCACAAGTATTTCAAGCAGAAGTGTAACTAGAAGCTTGTGGGCCCGAGTGCAAAATCTATAATGGGGTCCCCTACTTATTATGTACCATTTATAATGCTGGTATCCTCTTATGTGATGGAGAGGACTTTGGGCCCCCTAAAGCTCCAGGGCCTGCTACCTATGGGAGACCTGAAATCACGCCCCTGATTTCAGATCTCTCCAGACATGTTTGATCAGGTTCAAGGCTCTCACTGGGCCACTCGGTAGCTGAATTTTTAATGTCTTATATTTTCATATACAGTAAAGATCGGTTTATATGGGGTGATTGTCAGGCAAACGGCGCCCATTACTGTTGTTCAATTAAAGCAGAGGACTGCTGGTATGGGAACAAAAAATTGCCCTCTGAAGCCATTCTTTTTATTTGTATCTATATTAAAGGGGTTGTCTCGCGACAGCAAGTGGGGTTCAGCACTTCTGTATGGCCATATTAATGCACTTTGTAATGTACATCGTGCATTAAATATGAGCCATACAGAAGTTATTCACTTACCTGCTCCGTTGCTAGCGTCCCCGTCTCCATGGATCCGTCTAATTCTGATGTCTTCCTGCTTTTTTAGACGCGCTTGCGCTGTGCGGTCTTCTCCCCTTCTGCTCTCTCCGGCACGAGCGGTGTTCTGGCTCCGCCCCCTTTCTACGCGTCATCGTGCAGCTCCGCCCCGTCACGTGTGCTGATTCCAGCCAATCAGGAGGCTAGAATCGGCAATGGACCGCACAGAGCCCACGGTGCACCATGGGAAAGGACCCGCGGTGCATCGTGGGTGAAGATCCCGGCGGCCATCTTGGTGAAGGAAGAAGAAGGAAGACGTCGCAGAGCGGGGATTCGGGTAAGTAATATGTATTTTTTTTTTTTAACACATCCCTTGGGGTTGTCCTGCGCCAAACGGGGGGCCTATGGAAAAAAAAACAAAAAACGTTTCGGCGCGAGACAACCCCTTTAAGCAATACTAAGCCATAGACCCACCTCTATATCGTAGGGAGTCACAGAACAGACCGGCTCTTGATCGCCGTGTATTTGGGCATTTTTACAGTAATACAACTTCCTTACAGTGTCCACTTAATGCGTACTACCTCCAGTAACTCTTATTTCTTACACTCTGCAGTGCATTTTCTTCTTGTCCATTAGCTCCTAATGTGTTAGCTTCAATTAAGCCTTCTACAAATAAGTAGATAATAAATACTCATTGTCAAAAAAAAAATTAAGCATCTAGAAGGGGTTGTCATTTTGCTGTAAAACTCATTATGCAGGTCCATCCCAGGCAGATATGCAAATAATTATAGAGTGTGGCGTGATTGGATGAACGGTTTTGTCACTTGAGGCCCTAAAAGTGGTTCCATGCTCTCAGAGGCTACTCATGTGTATTGGATTCAGGATTTAAGGGTTTACACGCACACACACTGTGTTTTTTCCATACTATTTAAGCACACACCTCTGTTTTAGCTCAGCTTTCTGGCTACCTTATATATCAGGGATTTTTATACTTGACAGCCATTTTCCTGGGCTGCCTGAGCACCGTGCCTCATTCTTATTACACCCGCATGCTCACTTTCCACATTGTTTATCACAGGATCTTTTAGGGTTCAGAGTCATTCTGGGTCTCCCTGATGAAGGTCTAGAGGTGTGTGTAGATGTTGGGTTCTTCCCTTCCCTGCAACCTTACTCCCTCTTTTAGTTGAGCCAAACTTAGATATTGAACTCTGGTGGATGTGTGGGTAACAGCCTATGCAAATACTTAAGGTTCCGTGGAGGGAGGCCACTAGTCCTCAACTCTTGCAAGGCCTTCTGGCTGGTAGGGTTCGGGAGTATTTTGGGGTCTTTTTTTTCTTTTGGAATAGGATATTGATCATAAAACACCCAAGCTTTAGCTGTGATAGCTGCAAGGTGCTATATATTTTTTTCATGTCATGGGGGCTACTAGAAGAGCAAACCTGCCCCATACTATAATGCACGTAAAGAGCTGCATAATGTGGTGAAAGATCTGATTTAATGACACTATAAAAATTTCTTTACATGTGTTGAACCCATACAAAGATGCCATATATCATGCGATAGGTATGGACCTACTGTACCACTGACCAATTTGACTTTGGCTACTCCAGAGGTCAACACCGAGAGTCCCCTGTTCCTTAGCTCCTCCAATTGGGACATGGTCTTAGCTGCAAGGGCCCCCAGACTGTTACCCCAAGAATATTCTTGGTACAAGGGCAGCTGACATGTACAAATCAGAAGCATTGTAGCACACTACCAGAGGGACAGGTAGAGACTATTCAAGCCAATCTCAGAACAGGAGGAGTTCTTGTGTAACGATACAACAGGCAGAGAATCAGGGCAGGAAGTGAACAGATAAAGTATGGTCAAAGTACAAGCCGAGGTCAGGACAGGAGAAGACGGGAAAGCTGAGTAAATCAGACACAGGTCAAAACCAAGAGTGGCCAGATGCCATTATACCATATACTAAGGATGGTGAGTGTTAGAAATACACCATCTGTTTTAGGTGTTGTATTTATAAAAGGTCTTCAGATGGGGAAGACGGGGTATCAGAATGTGAATGATTATATCACTTTTAAATTAAGTAAATTACAAAGATTCGTCTACTTATTTATGGAAAACGCAGTTATAGCAATAGGTGCATGCAGTCTTAAAAATTCTCCTCTGCTGAAAGACTTGTAATTACATGAAAATATACAAATGTTGGAGTATATTATGGAGTATTTTCTAACAGAACTATCAGTTTACTGTCAGTTTTTCATATGACCTCAAGTTTTCTGTACGGTACAAAACGATAACAGAAATACAAGAGTGATAGCATTGTGGAAAAGTTATCTCTTCTTCAGTAGCAGAAGGAAGTAGGTCCTATCTTGTTCAGTTTGGTCAGTACATGTTATCACATTTTCATGTATATGTAGGTTTGTGTTGTTTATTGGTCATTTTTTTGTGAGAGGAAGCCACTATAGAGAATGCAATATAGTTAAAAGACCATTACCGTGATTTGTGAAAGCGTTAGGCTTTACTAAATCATTGCATACATTAGACATTACAGCTTCAGCAATTTGTGGGCAATTAACTGGGTACCCGCAGCTAGGCCATACATAAAACATAGGCTGGGAGTACAGAAACAGGCGAAAGGGTTGAGCTATGCTGTTTCGGTAAATCTATTGGAAGTGAATGAGAGCTACGCCAACAGAATAGCACGGAGAGCTACACTGTTTCCGTAACTGCTATTAATTTCTATGGGACTAATAGAAACAGTATTGCACAGATCATCTGGATGTTTTAGTATTCCTGGATGCCACATATAGTTGGGCCAGAGACTGGGTCAGTTCTTGAGTTAGTTGCAGGTCCCAAGGGAGATAGAACAATACCTCTGCAGCACCACCTATTGGAGGGCAGCATTCCTGCAAGTCAATGATAGACTTTATATATGGATGGCCTTATGAGTCTCCTCACCTTCTAGGTGTCTCCTCACACACACACCCTTCCCAACCTTTTTTATGCCAAAACTGGTGTAAAAAGGGTCACAAATGTGTCTCATATATTTGGTTTTGCCCCTTGTATTGTTTTAAGCATAGAAATATGAGATCTTATTTTTGGAGGAGTTATATATTTGGCCACCACTTTAGGGTACATAAAAGAGATGGTTTTCACAGGACTTTAAAGGGGTATTATGGGACTAATTATTAGTGAACTTTTTTTATTGATGACTGACAGGTCAGCAATAGATGATCGGTGGGGACGTGCTGGTTGGATCCTTGCTGATTTCCAGTGCCACTGTTGCTATAGTCAGTACAGGAAGCAGAAGGCGCTGACCATAGCTAACGCACAGCCAATGTTGACTTCAATGCAGATATGTAATACAGCTGGTACCTGCTTCGTATGAAACTGATTCGACTCCATACAAAACCATGTACATAAGAAATATATACACAGTGGACAGTTGACACCATTTTCCCTGCTTCTCTACCTTATGGTGGACACTTTTCCCATACCCCCATATCGAAGAACAGGCATGGCAGAGGAGTAGACATTCTTTTTTCCCCATAATGCAGTTTCCAGGTTAGCCCTTCAGTACCCTCTCTTGTATTCTCCTTTTTTGAGGTTCACACCCCCAGACTCTTCCATTCATTCTCCCTAGGAGTGGCAGTTGTCTATTGCCCCAGGGACTCACCTAACCAGTTCCTGGATCACTTTGCCGATTGGCTCCATTTCTTATTTTGTAAAATTCCAAATGTCATCATTGTCATTGGCTACCCAATCTCACCGTCTGCCTCTCAACCTCTATCATGAACCTCCTCCATAGGCCTTGCACAAATTACTACTTCTCCCACACCAAAAGATGGCATCACACTTGACTTGGTCTTCTTCCAGCTCTGTTCAGTCTCTAAACTGTTAAACTCCTCTCTCTCCCTCTCTGACCACAACTTCCTTTTCGATTAAGTATTTTTGTCTCTCTCAAAACACTCATACCAATTACATAGGGAGAGACCTACGGGCCAGGAGCACTCAGCAATTTATAGTTTCCCTACCGTCACTATTGTTCCTAATCTGTTCCCTCTCCTCTCCCAATGCGGCTGCCAAACACTATAATGAAATTCTTAAAAGTGCCCAGCACTAAGCCGATTCCCCAACTCCCCAGCCCTCCCGATGCAGACTGTGACAATTTGCACATGCTTCAAACATGTTTCCTTTAGCGATGCTCTAAGTATGCTGAACGCCTGCGGAGAAAAATCCCAAATATCAGCAGATTTACTCTTTTAGGCCTCATGTCCACGGAGACAGATCCGCAGTGGGTCACCCACACACGTGATCCACGCCCCATTGGGATGCATTCGACACCTGCAAGTATTTAAATACCTGCGGAGGTCATTTTCCCCTGAGGTGCGGATTGCGTGTGCAGGTCTCCAATAGGGATGGCTCACACAGGCTTCTATTGAAGCCTATGGAGGCCATCCGGATCTGCGGCACACCCGCAGCTGAATTCCTACTCTCCGGCGCGGGAGCGTGGGAGAGCAGGATTTAAAAAAAAAAAAAAAAAAAAAAAAAAAAAGAGAGCACGGCCCATGCGTGCGGCACGCTGCTGGCGTGCCGAGCACATTTGCCAGGCCGAAGAAAGAAGATCTTGCCGCGATGGAGGGCAGATCTGCAGCATCCGGACAGGTAAGTAATTCTTCTTTTTTAGGCCTCATGTCCGTGGGAAAGGAGGGACCCGCTGCGGGATTCTGTATGAAGAATCCGTGACGGGCCTGATTTTCCACATGGACGTGAGGCCTTACAAATTCAATCTCCAAACCTACAACTCTGCTCCTCACCAGGCCAAGCAAGCCTATGTAACCACTTCTATCTCCTCGCTAATCCCAAACCACTGACACTTTCACTCGCCTGCGCACGACCGGGTCCGATTCCATATTGTCAATAGCTTCTTTCTCACTTGCAGTGTTTTTTTTTATCTCCCATTGTATTCTATGGAGCCTGCGTTTTATCACATCCCAACACTGCAAACACGCGTTCCAATTTTAACATTAGAAACCCCATTGACTTTTGCGATAAAAAAGAACGCACACAAAACGCAGAGAATAAAAGATGTGATTTTGCCTCGATTTTCTCATGGCAAAAACGCGATCACCCGTATGAAATTACCCTAATGGCTCCCACCCACTTGCGTTTTTTTAACACTGCGTTTTTTGAACTCGAATGTCAATGGGACTTTCTAATGTTAAAAAGGCATCGCAAGTTGGTGCTTTGCGATTTTTGTGTGATGCGTTTTTAACATTAGAAAGTCGCATTGACATTCATGTTAAAAGAAAAAAACGCGGAAGAAAAACGCAAGTGTGCAAGAGCCCTAATAGACAGTGTAAGAAAGTCCTCCAGGGGGTGGGGGCGGCAAAGACACACTAGAACAGAAAGTGCATAAAACATGCTTCAGTTTTATTTAAAGGGGTTGTCCCGCGCCGAAACGGGTTTTTTTTTTTTTTCAACCCCCCCTCCCCCCCCCCCCCCCCCCGTTCGGCGCGAGACAACCTCGATGCAGGGGTTAAAAAAGAACACCGGACAGCGCTTACCTTAATCCCCGCGCTCCGGTGACTTCTTACTTACCCGGTGAAGATGGCCGTCGGCATCTTCTCCCTCCGTGGACCGCAGCTCTTCTGTGCGGTCCATTGCCGATTCCAGCCTCCTGATTGGCTGGAATCGGCACGTGATGGGGCGGAGCTACACGGAGCTACACGGAGCCCCATTGAGAAGAGAAGAAGACCCGGACTGCGCAAGCGCGTCTAATTTGGCCATTAGACGGCGAAAATTAGACGGCAACCATGGAGACGAGGACGCCAGCAACGGAACAGGTAAGTGAAAAACTTTTGATAACTTCTGTATGGCTCATAATTAATGCACAATGTACATTACAAAGTGCATTAATATGGCCATACAGAAGTGTATAGACCCACTTGCTGCCGCGGGACAACCCCTTTAAGGTTAAGTCCAAACAAAGCAAAATGGAGAACTCCTCTCAAAACAACAGGGGCACCACGCAGGGTGCTCAGGTCCACACAGTGAGGTGTTGCTCCCTCCTCAGCTTGACAGACACTGACTCCTTGGGAGCTGCAGTCTTTTATGCCCGAATTAACGGGGTCAGTGCCTACAGCTGAGCTTCCTAAGAACCAGGGTGAAGTTGTGGACTGGACCGCCACCCTGTCCAGACTAAGAGCCTGGGAGGGAGATATACTCCATCCACAACTTCACTCTTTAACTGCCTACAACAGAACCAGAACAGGGAGACTGGTAAGTTTAAAAATTACACCCCCGGACTCAGCGGGACCTATCCTATCAGCACAACAACCAACTGTATATATGGTGCTTATAGAAGGTGACAGGCTTCTATACAGGGAAGCACTTGCGATCCTCTGATGCGCATGAAACACGCACCTAAGGATCAGAATTCCACAGAAGTGATGCGAGGCATTTTTGTATGAAAAACGTCTTGATCAGCATGAAAAACGCATGTTGGTAATAACGATATCGGGGCTCTGTTCAGAACTTCCGCAAAAATCACAGATGAAACAATTGTGCTTGTAGCGCTATTCTGTCCGTGAAAATGCCAGAGTACATAACAGCGTTGAATGGAACCCATTACAGTTAATGAGTTCCATTTGGCGCCATGTGGGTCCGGCCCTGCTGCTTTTAGTTTCATCTAGCTACCTAGAGTACTGCAATACTGTATAATATCACTGTAACCCTTGCGGTTCTAATGTTGGCCTGTTCAGTCAAGCCTTTATAGTATGATCAGAACTCCACACAGTACATTGGAAATGCTAATTCCCCATTACTCACATTATCTAAACATTAGCCACCCCTGAGGCGACCTTTCATTAATTTCCTGCCACTTATCTACACTCCATTATCTTTGCTTTTCTTTAACGTTCCATACCCAAAAACCACAAGTGTCTTTTTACTAAAAGCCAAGCCGCCATCGCCCAAAGTAGGTGATTGGAACTGTAAATAATACTTCTTTGCATGCCGGAACAGCAGGCGATTCAGCGCAATACCCTATGTGAACATATGTATTCATACTTGGCAACAGTCATGGATTTTCCATGATACAGGCCCATGGTACATGGCACCGCCACTTATAGACCGTATACCAACTGTGAAGCGGGCATTGTGTAGTAATACATAGCCCGTCAACTAAAGCGTTCTTCTTGCTCTGCCATTAGTCTCATCAGGAGAGGTAATCTGCCACGGGCAGCAGTGCAGGGGTTAAGCAAATACTTGTCACAGTAGACTTCCGCTTTTGTCCTTACTTGGCTCCTAGGATGGAGCCAAACAGCAGAAGACTTGTCACGCAAGTGTGAACCAGCCCCGAGGCTTGTGCCTAAATGATCCTTGGATTGAAGAAGGGTATAAAGTGTCTGACAAAAACCATAGAAAATTAACCCTTTGCACTCCGAGAAACAGATACGACCAAGGCCTCATTCACACGGGCAGATTTTCTGTCTTTATTGTTTAAGGACGTAATATGGACAAAATACGGCACCACTGCTCTGCATTGGTGTACTCAGACTTTGCAGTACGCCCTATTTTGGTTCGTATTTAAAGGGGTTGTCCAGTTGTAAATTATCCTCAGCACAGGTCATCAATATTAGATTGGCGGGAGTCTGTCGTCCAGAAGCTATTCACCAAACCACCTTGATTTCTGCAGAAAGCAGACAGCTCCATTCCTAACACAGTGGTCAGGTTTGGTATGGCAGACAAAGTTCCCATTGATTTCAATGGGAGCTTGGCTTGCAATACCAGGCTTAGCCACTGCAGCAAGAATGGAGCTGTCTGCTGTCTGCAGAAATCAGCTCAATACAAATGTTTTCTGGCCTGGCGAACAGCTGATCACCAGGAGACCCCTGCAAATCTACCTCTGATGACCTGTGCTGAAGATAGGCAATAAATAGTTTATAACAGGACAACCCTTCAACCTTTTCAAGTCTGTGGGAGTGCAAAAAAAATACTGTGAACATGTATGTAACAAGCGTATTTGCTGCGTTTTTTGATGTTGCCAGGAGACTGCATAAAAAAGCATGACCATTGTTCAGGTCCTAAATAGGAAGAGTAAAGGGGTCACAACTAGAGATGAGCGAGCGTACTCGTCCGAGCTTGATATTCGTTCGAGTATTAGCGTGTTCGAGATGCTCGTTACTAGAGGCGAGCACCACGCGATGTTCGAGTTACTTTCACTTTCATCTCTGAGACGTTAGCGCGCTTTTCTGGCCAATAGAAAGACAGGGAAAGCATTACAACTTCCTCCTGTGACGTTCCAGCCCTATACCACCCCCCTGCAGTGAGTGGCTGGCGAGATCAGGTGTCACCCGAGTATATAAATCTGCCCCTCCCGCGGCTCGCCACAGATGCATTCTGACATAGATCAGGGACAGTGCTGCTGATGCTGCTGCTATAGGGAGAGCGTTAGGAGTTATTTTAGGCTTGAAGAACCCCAACGGTCCTTCTTAGGGCCACATCTAACCGTGTGCAATACTGTTGAGGCTGCTTTTAGCAGTGTTGCACATTTTTTTTTTGTATATCGGGCATGCAGACCATAGCGTCCTCAGTCTGCAGTCATTGTACAGAGTATAGGGGCAGTACTGGTGAGGCAGGGACAGTGGGAAAGGTGAAAGAGATATACTGTCTATATAGGCAGTGGGCTTTTTCAAAAAAATTGGGGAAAAATACTATATTTGGGCTGCCTGTGACCGTCTTCAGTGTACTGTGTGTCTGCTGGGGGTAGTAGTCCTAATTAATACGCAGCTAAGCGTTACAGCAGGCTTGCGCAAAATTGTTTCCTGGCTCTGCTGTGCCCGTTACATCACCGCCGTCATCCCGTCCAGAGGGAAACAGTATACATAATATACGCTGCATACAGTATCTGTCTGGTGTTTCAGCTCGCCATTTAAAAAAATTTAAGCAAAATACTTAAGGAGGAGGATCCTGAAAGTGATCTTCCTAGTGAGGACAGCCAAATGTTGCGTACAGGTACCCTGGCACACATGGCAGAATTTATGTTAGGATGCCTTTCTCGTGACCCTCGCGTTACACGCATTCTGGCCACTACGGATTACTGGGTGTACACACTGCTCGACCCACGGTATAAGGAGAACCTTCCCAGTCTCATTCCCGAAGAGGAAAGGGGTTCGAGAGTGTTGCTATACCACAGGACCCTGGCGGACAAACTGATGGTAAAATTCCCATCCGACAGCGCTAATGGCTGAAGGCGCAGTTCCGAGGGCCAGGTAGCAGGGGAGGCGCAGAGATCAGGCAGCATGTACAGCGCAGGCAGGGGAACACTCTCTAAGGCCTTTGACAGCTTTATGGCTCTCCAGCAAGACTGTGTCACTGCTCCCCAGTCAAGGCTGAGTCGGTGGGAGCACTGTAAAAGGATGGTGAGGGAGTACGTAGCCGATCGCACGACCATCCTTGGTGACGCCTCTGCCCCCTACAACTACTGGGTGTCGAAGCTGGACACGTGGCCTGAACTAGCGCTGTATGCCCTGGAGGTGCTTGCTTGTCCTGCGGCTAGCATCTTGTCAGAGAGGGTGTTTAGTGCGGCTGGGGGAATCATCACGGATAAGCGTACCCACCTGTCAACCGACAGTGCCGACAGGCTTACACTCATCAAGATGAACAAAGCCTGGATTTCCCCAGACTTCTGTTCTCCACCAGCGGACAGCAGCGATACGTAAGCAATACGTAGGCTGCACCCGCGGATGGAAGCTACGTTCTCTATCACCATCAAAGATGGGGACCTTTTAGCTTCATCAATCTGTGTCTAATATTCCTCCTCCTCCTCCTCCTGCTCCTCCTCCTGAAACCTCACGTAATCACGCCGAACGGGCAATTTTTCTTAGGCCCACAAGGCTCAGTCATATAATTTTTGTAAACAATTTTTATACGTTTCAATTCTCATTAAAGCGTTGAAACTTTCACCTCAACCAATTTTTATTTTAACTGGGCTGTCTCCAGGCCTAGTTACAAATTAAGCCACATTAACCAAAGCGATTAATGGGTTTCACCTGCCCTCTTGGTTGGGCATGGGTAATTTTTCTGAGGTACATTAGTACTGTTGGTACACCAATTTTTTTGGGCCCTCGCCTACAGTGTAATCCTAGTACTTTTTATGGGCTTCGCCTGCACTCATGGTACAGCAAGGTGTGTGGGGTTGGCCTACACTTTAGCTACATAATTGTAACTGGGGCCTTGTCTATACTGCAACTACTGAAATGTGAAAGAGACTGTTATCTCCCTAAACTGCTGCAACGGGAATGTTACTGTGGCCTGTCTTGACTGCTACTATTGCTGAAATGGAACTAAGACTGCGCTCCCCCTATAATGCTGCTAGTGATATGTTAGTGGGGCCTGTCCCTAATGCTACCGCTGAAATGTTACTAATTCTGGGCTCTACCTATACCGCTGCTAATGCTATGTCACTGGGGTGTGGAAACGGAGGCTTCCCAAAGACATGATGGTGGCGAGGCCATTTCCCACCAACGCGGTTACTGTTAAGGTGCATATAACCACGGACACGTGGAGAGGACACGTAGTGCCTCCAAAACATCCCCCTCCTCCTCCAACAATGAAAACATTCTTGGCAAATACCTTTGCATTGGTCCGTCTGGTGGCAGTCCAAGAATTTCACCTTTACCGACACAAGAGAGCCCCCCCACCATCCCCCCGCCACGGTCCACTTAATCCTGGCCACATTCCGAAAACCAACTAAATAAAACCGCGCTACTAGGTCCGCAGTCGCCACCACATTCCCACCAACGCGGTTACTGTTAAGGTACATATTACCAGTCTGACTGGGGCATGCAGTGTGGGCCGAAGCCCACCTGCATTAAACCTGACGTTACCTCAGCTGTGATGGGCACTGCAATGGGATATATTTATGTACCGCCGATGGGTTCCAGGGAGCCACCCATGCTGTGGGTCCATAGGGACTTCACATTAGGGAGTTGTACCTGCCTGTGTCTATGTATTAAAAACCCCGGTCAGACTGGGGCATGCAGTGTGGGCCGAAGACCACCTGCATTTAATCGGACGTTACCTCAGCTGTGATGGGCAATGCAATGGGATATATTTATGTACCGCCGGTGGCTTCCTGGCACCCACCCATGCTGTAGGTGCACACGGAGTTTAACCTACATCTGTCCACTTGTAAAAAACCCCAGTCTGACTGGGGCATGCAGTGTGGGCCGAAGCCCACCTGCATTAAGCATGACATTACTACCTCAGCTGTGTTGGGCAATGCAATGGGATATTTTTGTGTATCGCCGGTGGGTTCCAGGGAGCCACCCATGCTGTAGGTGCACACGGAGTGTAACCTACATGTGTCCACTTGTAAAGAACCCCAGTCTGACTGGGGCATGCAGTGTGGGCCGAAGCCCACCTGCATTAAAACTGACGTTACCTCAGCTGTGCTGGGCACTGCAATGGGATTTATTTATGTACCGCCGATGGGTTCCAGGGAGCCACAGGGACTTCACAATAGGGAGTTGTACCTGCCAGTGTCTACTTATAAAAAACCCCGGTCAGGTTGGGGCATGCAGTGTGGGCCGAAGCCCACCTGCATTTAATCTGACGTTAGCTCTGCTGTCCAGGGCACTGCAATGGGATACATTTATGTACAGCCGGTGGGTTCCAGGGAGCCACCCATGCTGTGGGTGCACACGGAATTCCCATTGCGGAGTTGTACCTGCCTGTGACTATTTAAAAAAACCCGGTCTGACTGGGGCATGCAGACACCTTGACAGAATGAATAGTGTGTGGCACATAGGTTCCCCATTGCTATGCCCTCGTGTGCAGCTCCTGATGGAGGTGGCACAGGATTGGATTTCTCATTGCTTCTGTACAGCATTGTGGGCTATCGCCCCGCCCCTTTTAAAGAGGGTCGCTGCCTGGCCGTGCCAACCCTCTGCAGTGTGTGCCTCCGGTTCCTCTTCATGGCAGACGCACTTATAAATAGACATGAGGGTGGTGTGGCATGAGGGCAGCTGAAGGCTGCGCAGGGACACTTTGGTGTGCGCTGTGGACACTGGGTCGTGCGGGGGGGGGGGGGGGGTTGGTCAGCATGTAACCCAGGAGAAGTGGCAGTGGAGTGTCATGCAGGCAGTGATTGTGCTTTGTTGGAGGTAGTGTGGTGCTTAGCTAAGGTATCCATTGCTAATGAGGGCTTTTCAGAAGTAAAAGTTTTTGGGAGGGGGGGGGGGGCACTCTTGCCGGTATTGTGGCTGAATAGTGGGACCTGGGAACTTGAGATGCAGCCCAACATGTTGCCCCTCGCCTGCCCTATCCGTTGCTGTGTCGTTCCCATCACTTTCTTGAATTTCCCAGATTTTCACAAATGGAAACCTTAGCGAGCATCGGCGATATACAAAAATGCTCGGGTCGCCCATTGACTTCAATGGGGTTCGTTACTCGAAACGAACCCTCGAGCATCGCGAAAAGTTCGCCTCGAGTAACGAGCACCCGAGCATTTTGGTGCTCGCTCATCTCTAGTCACAACTCAATTATTCAATGCTAATTGCAAAAGTATTGGCACCCCTGTGTAATGTACCTAATCTAATTCTCTAGCTTCCGGGTGTTGTACAAACATGAAACTTGGCACAACCATTCTTTAGGTCCTACATGGGAAAAGTAAAGGGGTCACAACTCGATTCAATGCAAATTGCCAAAATAAGTGCACCCCTATATAATGTAACTTCATGGTGTCATACAAGCGTGAAATTTGGTGCAAGCATTCTTTAGGTCCTAAGTGAAGAGAGTGGGAGTGGTGGCACGTTCTGAAGAGGGACATCAGTACATGCAGCCTCAGGAGAATCTAACGCTCCTCTATGTGTATATATACTTTATTCCTCGGTTCCTCTAAAGTAACTACGACTTCATAAAATTTTCTGTGTGAACAACACGTAAACATCTGTATTAACTAAACTGGGGCGAAGCCGGGTATATCAGCTAGTATATGTATATATGAGTGCATATATATGTGTGTATAATGGGTGTATATGTGTCCTGCTCCGTGTGTGTATATATCAGTGCATATACCGTTTCCCGGAAAATAAAACAGGGTCTCAAAATTTATGCTAGGTCTTACTTTCAAGGAAACAGGGTGTGTGTATATAGCACTGTATATATGAGTGTGTGTGTGTATATATATATATATATATATATATATACACACACACAGTATATATATATATATATATATATATATATATATATAATGTGTGTGAGTATATATATGTGTGTATACATGACTGTATATATGTGTGCATATATAGGTATATGAGTGTATGTATGTATACCCCAGAAGCCTGTAGCCATTAGGCCATCATACATGCAGGCACACAGCTCTGTGGTTACAACAGACTAGTGGCCGCCATAGCTCCCCCCTCAGGACACAGGCCCGTAGCGCCCCCTGTGAGGCGGGCATTGTGTGACAGCAGGCCCTCCTCGCCCGTCAGCAGGCTCTGCCCTCCCCGCCCCGCCGGCAGTGCAGGGGTTAAGCCGCGCGGACTTCCTGACAGCACAGGCTGACGTGATGGCGTGCTGCGGCAGGCGGGCGGTTGTCAGGGGGCTGCTGGCCGTACTGACGGCGCTGTGCTGCGGGCTGTGTGAGCCGGCGGAGGAGGAGCGCGGTGTGAGGACGGTGACGGCCGGCAACTGGACGGCGGTGCTGGAGGGGCAGTGGATGGTGACATTGTGAGTAGGTGACGGCGCCGGCATTGTTTGCGCTATGTCCTTGTGGGGGGGCAGCCGGGGGCCAATCACAGGGCGAGTCACGGGCCCGCCCCTTAGAGGGGGTGACCCTCCCAGAAGTCTGGCTGCAGACCCCTCACAGGGCGCAGGCCACATTCACGCCAGTCGCGGAATGACCAATACTATTTGCGTGCACATTGGCGCACTCTACTGTATCTCTAACGCCCGTACAATAAGTTGGCTTGCGGGTGGCAGCGAGTTCCAGATCTGTTCCATTCCCAGCAGAATTGCGCAGCGTTTCACGCGTCTGCTTGCGCATTCTCTCCCCACCCCCACTGACGTCTTTGGAGACTGTTGCTACGTAAATGTACAGGAAGTATCCGCACATGTGAGGGCACCCATTAAAATATCCGCCCGTGTGAGCGCACCCACTGATATGAATGAGCTCTATTCTATAAATATTGCGCCAGTACATTTTGCGCGTACAGATACGTGGGTGAGAACCCAGCCTGAGGCCGGGCGCACACGAGCGGATGCGTAAAACATTGCATGTATGCCTCGTTTTACCACTGTGTAGGGCAGCGACTTATAACTGCAGGTGACCGCGTATATCACGAACGGCGCCATCCGCAGACTGACTTAGTCCTCTTTTTAAAAAAATAAAATAAAAAATCGCGCTCTGTCGCTTCGGGACGCTGCGTATAAACGCCACAGTGTCCCTATTGCACGTTCTCTTACGGACTTCCCCATATTGGTGCCCGATCCTCAGGACGCTCGGCGGGCGTCTGCTTCTTAGGATCGCTACCGATCAGCTGATCCTCTGTGCAGAGAGTGCTGTCTGTATTGTAGTGGCCCAACTTGGTACTGCAGGCTCAGCTCCTGTTGACTTTAATGTGATCTTTGCCTGTAGTACCAAACTCAACCACTGCAGTTGACAGCGCTATCTGCTCCCATGGACAGCTGGTCTGGGTATCAGCTGATCAGGAGGTCCGAAGTGGCCAATCTGCTATTGATCTATCCTGAGGATTGGTCAGAATTTGTGGACAACCCCTCGGTGTCACATGGACGTAAGTGCATTTGCGCAAGAGCATGTTTTACTTCTGCGCGTGCAAAAAAATCCGTAAGCATGATCCCATTCATTGAAGTGCTGGTTTTTGGCGCTGTGTGGGAGAGGCACAGTTAGAGCCTATGGGAGATGGGTACTACGTATTACGCGCAGTGACCATACGCTTGTGTAACAGACGCCTAAGGGGGTTCCACTTTTGAACTTTTAATTATTGACCTATCCTTAGGATAATGTAGGTCATAAACAATCGGCAGGGCTCCGCCCCCTGCTATGTGTGACTTGAGCCCGAAGTACCATTTTGTGCCACTACACAGTGTATGGAGCTGTGTGCTTCCAGTGCCTCTCATTGCCTTGTCCAACGTAGTAGAACATGTTCCTTGATGGCTACTATACTATATTAGACTGTTCACAGTGCTAAGGCAGCAGTATGCAGTCCTAAGCTCTCACTGACAGCCTGACGGTTGCAAGTTCAATTCCCGCATGGTTCAGGTAGCTGGCTCAAGGTTGGATCAGCCTTCTGAGGTCAGTAAAATGAGTATCCTCCTTGGTGGGGGGTAATAAATACATTTCGTGAAAGTGCTGCAGAATAAGTTGGCGCTATACAACTTCTCAGCTACTAAGTAACCACTGCATTCAGATGGAGCCGCCTTGCCCTCCACGACGTGCCCCGTGAATGAGGGCAACCCACCCAGACGTTATCTCTTCGTGCAAGTCATGGCGCTGTGCCCCTTAGCAGCCACTAGACGTGTTATGGCAGAAGGTCAGCCTGATAAAGAGCCGTGGCTTCCCAGATAATCCGCTACTACAAACTGTGACCTTTTCAGAAGAAAGTACAGATGTAGCAAATGCCAACTTGACGGTTTCGATAGATACATAGTTTCAACAGACTTACATTTGTTGCTTTACGCCACAACAGCCATGGAAGAAAAGTTAAGTTAAAGTTTGCTGCAACTGTGCGTCCGACACATAGTGTCAGGTTAGTTTGCTTCATCTGTAGCTATACCCTCAGCTGTGCCTAAAAAGTGACCCCAACCTCACTGGCCGGAATCGGGAAATGGGGATCATTGATATGTATGTGCCCAAGGTAACATATACCCCGGGCGATACTGCACTCCACTTGTCAGCTTTGCTGTGTAGCCTGGGACAGCATGTGTGTAATCATCATGGGTGGGCGAGTTAATGACCGCATTATTGTATTGCCTCGGGACAGGCCATCATTACTCGGTGTTTCATGCGCAAATGCACAGGAAAATTAATGCGTTTTGGTCTTTTGCGGGACTGAAATGCGCAAGTAAAATATGAGGATGTGAAGGAACTTATTGAAATGAATGGGCTCTGGACGGCGTATTGCGTGCGCGAATACGCTTGTGTGAAGCCGGCCTGAAGGATCAGGTCCGGATAAATCTAACTTTTCATTTGTAAGGCAACATCAAATTGTTGTAAAAAGCTTCAAAACCGGCAATTTGAGTGCCCGAAATAGCGCACAAAAAAGTGCACGTGTTTTTGACGAGATTTTTATGTGGATTTTTTTTTTTTTTTTGCCATTACCACCTCCATGTTGTTGGAGTGTTGGTTTGTGACCGGACTGTGTAATGCCCGGTGCTGCCAGCATAGGGGCCCGCACACTGATAACACTAAGGCCTCATGTCCACGGGGAAAATCAGGCCCGCCGCGGATTCTCCATGCAGAATCCCGCAGTGGGTCCCTCCTGTCCCGCGGACATGAAGCTAATAAAAAGATTAATTTACCTGTCCGGACGCTGCGGATCTTCCCTCTGTCGCGGCCGGATCTTCTTTCTTCGGCCCGACGGATGTGCTCGGCACGCCGGCAGCGTGCCATGCGCATGCGCCGGGCACTCCATTTTTTTTTTTTTTTGTATCTCCTGCTCTACCACGCCGGAGAGCAGGAATTCAGCTGCGGGTGTGCCGCGGATCCAGACGGCTTCCATAGGCTTCAATAGAAGCCTGCGGGAGCCGTCCCCGCAGGAGACCTGCACTAAAAATGGAGCATGCTGCGGGTGTTTTCCCGCAGATGTAATCTGCGCCTCAGGGGAAAATGACATTGGCAGGTATTTAACTACCTGCGGGTGTCCAATGCATCCCTATGGGGCGCGGATCACGCTGCGGGAAAACCGCTGCAGATTTTTAATTTTATTTTACCAGTGGACATATGGCCTACGCCTGGCACTTGGCATTGCTTGTGGGTAAAGGAGGCAACCGAAAAGCTCCAGGGTGGAGATGTCTTGGGCGGGTTACATTTTGCTTTCCACTTTGGCCCACTATCACACAATCTGTAGTTCTGGTTTTCTCTTCGGCAGCCGGACGTCTTCCTCTCGCTTGTGGACTAAGTTTGTACAATCTTTTTCTAGCGGCTGACTCATGCACACTGGCATTGAGTGCAGCGTGACATATGCTTCTAGATCACACATACCTATTCTAATCTGAGATCTCATTAGTGTGTACTTTGTGTTCATCTACTACATTTGTTTCCAGTTCTTCTTAAAGGGGTTGTCCGGGGGTTTGCACAATTTTATGTAAAAGATCCAAATTTGTTAGAATGATAACAGCAGGGTACTTACCCGTCCTCTTCCCTGGGGATCCAGCGCTGCAGCCCCGCAGTCCTCCCGGTCTTAGTTTTGGAATGGCTACCACCTGACCGCTGCAGCAATCATGACGTTCTCCTGGCATCATGGTTGCCAGCATCTGAGTAGTGATGCCAGGAGAACACGTGACCGTGGTAGCCTTTCCAAAACAAAGACCAGATTCAGATCTATTTTTAACAGTGTAACACCCAGACAGCCCTTTTAAAGAACTGCTACATTGAGGCCATTTTCACATCTGTGACGGAACCTTAGGCCGCAAGTTCCATTGCAGATCTGGCTGCAAACACCGAAAGAGCGTTGCATGCTGCGCTTATTCTTCCGTCCCAAAACCGGGAAGCTGGGTGGAAAGCCGGTGGACCCCACTATAGTCAGTGGGGTCCGCCCGATGGTGTTCAGTTCCGCCCACAGATATAACCATTCGGCCGCTGGGATTCCCCTTTCCCCAATGGAGCAGGTGTGAAAGCACCCTAAGACCCCTATCAGTGCTCTCTGGTAGTCACAGTACAGTAATGAAGTTATCTCATGAAGGCAAGTCTTGTCCACATGCCCTAAAAGTCATAGAGGAGGGTCCTCTGCTAAGGACCCCCTCTGTGAGACAGAACGAGTGGCTCATCTAGTGGACTCCTGCTGCCTTTGTATTACATGGAATGCCATGTATCTGTATGATAGCCATGTAAGGCTGAAGCTATATGGCAACTTTGGGCACAATAGGGGTCGCGCAACTAACACAGTTCTGCATTACGCTGCCATTGAACTCAATGCAGTTGCAACGTGAGTCTCTGATTGCTGTGACTGCGAAAAACTAAGCAGGTTGGATTTTTTTTTTTTTGTGACTGCGTCATGACATATGCGGCAACCTTCGACTTTATCATTAGCGTTATGTTGCACCACTACTTAGTGATCATTGGTTACTCAACCCCCTTTATGGCCAAAGTTGCCATGTAGCCCCAAGAAAATGCATGGCTAGCTATGGGTTTCCCTGGCAAAAATCAACTGCCGGGAGTGGGACCTGGGGCCGTCAGGTCAGGTGATCACCCCAGCTGCCGCGTTCTGGAAGAAAATGTTGTCTCTGATGAAACAACCCCTTTAACACTGCGTTGCCCGTTTTATATGCTGACTCCACAGAATAAAACTAACCACATAGCAGTGGCTGTGCTAGTTATATATCCTACACCAAAGCCCATATATATGTACCAATTACATGAATGTGCTATAATCTATATTTGCTTCTTTCCTTGGTCCTGCAGTGCATTTTATTCTCTTAACAAGTACTTGCATAGTTCCTGTTAAGAGAGGAGCCATTCAGTAGTCCCTTAAGTGACTCTTGTTATGGCATTTGCCTATAGAAAGCAATGGAGAGGGGAGGGGATGGAGGAGAGTGCTGTTGGAGATTGAAGCAGATAGACTCACACAGATACTGCTATACCTAAAAGTGTTTTATCTCTCTTCAGTGCTTGATTCACAGCTACACTGCTCGGTACTACTGTATAATGCTTTCTATGCTGCTGCTGCTTCTGTGTATGTGAGAAAGAGCTACAAAAAGCTATCTGTGTGTTCTGTGTATGGGAGGTATCACAGCAGCTTGTCTCCACCCACCTGCTCAGAGAAGATTGAGGGTCAAACTTCCAAAAAAGTCATGTAATGGCCATAAATAGTGCTACTCATACTGTAAGCACACAGCAGCCTAATCTGAATAGTTACGTATGCTGCCAATGTAGCATTCTCTAGCTGTGGCCAGGACTTCCAAGGTGCGGAACTATGTCTGTGACAGGCACCTTTTGTAAACGTTTTGCTGGTCCTGTCTGGGGTGTTGAACAGAATGTGTCCTGTCATTTCAGATCATCTGCCAGGCAGGTTTTTGTGTTTTGTGAAGGAATAAACACGCCACAGGGACCATCAGGGTCCTTTCTCCACCTCATTATGGTGATGGCAGCTGTTTCCTGAAGTAGAAAGCAGTTATTTCTGTTGGTTTTGTTTCTTTACATGATGCTTTAGCAAATTTGAACCAACTTTAACCCCTTAAGCACAATGGTGTTTTGGTACTAAAGGACCAGACACTTCTAAGGGATCTTACCCATGTGGTGGTTTTACTACCCTTTTTTATTTCTTTTTTTTTTTCTTCTTTCTTTTGTTGTCCGCTACCAAAAGTATTTTTGCAGCATTTTTTTTCCATAGGGTTATTTTTTAATATCTTTTTTTCATTTACCGTACTTTTTTCAGTTTTATTTGGGGGTAAAAAGCTTTAAAAAAAATGTAGTTGTTTATTCTTAAAATGAGTTTATTTATGCTAAACTAAAGTATGGGAATGAGTTCCTCATTTTTGTTTTCGGAGGTTTTGATATATAATCGGTATAGTTTCGGATTACAGGGCGCATACGGCGACGGTTTTGGTTCGCTCTGGCAGTTGGTCATTTTCTTTTTTCTTTTTATGTATATAATTTAATTTTTTTCTGTAATTTTTGTAACTTTTATTTTTGGAACAATTTATTTTAACATCTATGTCATTCAAAGATGGGTCGTTCCTGCACAAAAGACCTTTCGTCCCATATCGGATCAAAATTCAAACCAACTTTTTTTTTTTTTTTTTAAATATATATATATATATATATACAGTGAAAAGTGAGCTAAAGCAATCGTATGTTCTAACATTTCATCTGATGATCGTTTTGGTTGAATTCGACTATTTTCATCAACTTAAAGGGGTTCTGTCAGCAAAATAAAACAATTATACTTGCCTGCATCCTGCCCTGAAACTGTCTGAAAGTGTGACAATCACTGGGACTCTCAGGTGCTTCAACACGGGACGACTATCAGGTGCTTAAGCACCCTTAGGCCAGCTTCATGCAGGTGTGTGTGTATTTGCAGAATGAATGATGTTTTTGCGTGCGTCGAACAAAGACGCCATAATTTAAAATGGCTAATTAGTTTCAGATATGTTCTTATTTCAGTGGAATTACGCAGTGTTTCACACGTCTCCATACTTATTGCATGCGCATCTGTGCCCCTCCCCCATTCACTTCTAGGGACCTTTAATAAAATAGAGCATGCTTTTTTTCCCATTGAAATGCATGCACAAAATATGGGTGCCAATACACCCACATTGAAGCCGTAATGATATTGCACATGAAAACGCCTCGCATTCACGGGGCTTTTACAATGGTGGAAAGTGCGATATCGGGTGTGAATCACTGCCTGATATCGCCAACGCCACTGTTAAGGAACCCTTATACAATTACACATCAGTTGAGGTTTTGTTTCCCCCCAGTAGTCAGAATTTGGTCCCCTAAGTAGAATAGCAGTGTACCACTTCTAGTAATAAAAACTGTGATCCCACCCTTTCACTTAGTGTAGGTGCACCACTACCCAAATAGACACAGCTCACCGGCTCCAACAGCAATTAGAAGAGGCCTCCCTAGTAGTCACAGCCAGCCCATTCTAACCCCCTGTGCAGGGACATATGGGTGCAGTCTGACTGGCTCAGTTAGATGGCTGTTAGTTACTATCAGGCAGCTGTTAACTTTGCTCTGTATGCAGCTGCCAGTGGTAAGTGTTTCTGACAGTAGGCACCCTTCTTGCTGGTTGCTCGTCTCTTCAGTAGCTCTACTTAGGTTTTATGATGACATGATTCTTCTTTTTGTTGGAGGTCTATGACTATAATAAAAATCTGTGGTTATTGAATGTTCAGATGAGAAGACTAAACATTGTGAAATTGATTTCATCCTGAGCCCTCGAGGATTATTATGTAAGGATTGACTTATTCCCTTAATCCCAACACTACAGCAGCATTGCAATCTTGCAACAGAAATCTGTAATAAAAGGTCAAATGACTACTTGAACCTAAAAGTCTGTCTTATTTCCTGTGCCCATTAGCACAATATGACAGCCCCTATGCAAATGCCACCCACAGGATACAGTATATACTAGCTGTATACCTCCAAAGGTGTCTAGCAGAAAGAAATTAAGGAAAGGATTGGAATTTTTGTGGCTCTGGCCAAAAAATAAACCGCTGTGTTGGAGTTAAAGAAAAGTTCTGCTAACTTAAAATGGGCAGGATATCCCTTTATCTTGGCTTCTCTTGCTAATTGGAGGCATTGCTTTTCAGCAGCTAGCTCATTGTCATCACAGGGAGGATATCCATGAAGGGAAACACAGGGTCACCATTCACAAGAGGTGATGGTCACAGCTCACCTTCTTCCCCCTCCCTGCACCATGACTTCTACAAAGAGCACGCCCACAACACTCTCCATTGCCTATGAGACGAGGAGTCCTCTAAGGTTTCTTATGTCCATTCGGTTACTGTAAGGCTAATCTGTGAATTGCCGTTCGCGGCTCAGAGCTGTAGGTCTGCCAAAGTGGCAGCACCCAAAATCTAACTAAAAATACGCAATTAGAAAGTAAAAACAGAATAGAAAAATGATTTGGTGGAAAGTTTTATAAATTGTATGAAAAATGTTTCCTTTAATAGCCCAGGTTTGCAACCTGTAAATCAATGATCTGTCACGGACGATGCTTTTTGGTGCAGCACTTGGCGGTCTATGGCTTAAAGGGTTGTTCTACCTTTTACTATTCAAAACCTATCATCCAGATAGATCATCCATGGCAGCGGTCTGCCACTTTCGACTCCCGACAATCAGTTGTTCCCCCAGGCCTGGTCACTGTGCATATGGAGTTGTCTTTGCGCTGGGAGCGGACCCCTCGATTCACTGCCCAGTGGCTTCGAGTATAACATATTGACTCATATTCACTTTGATGGGACTCGGCATGTAATACCAGACAGGCCCAATACAATCATCTACTTCTGCCACAGGCTGCTCCATACACGCAGTGACCACCCCGGGGCTTTACGAGTGGCAGACCCCCGCTGATCTGCCATCGATGACCTATCCTGATAATAGGTTTTTAGTAGGAAAAAGTGGAATAACCCTTTAAGCCACAAATTGCAGTGGGCTCCGAGGGTACATGTACTACACAATTGCATAGGTTGGCATTAGGGGGTCAATTCAGCCTCAGGTGACGTGAATACCATGCAAATGTGCATTAATAGGCTAATATATAGTAGTCCCAATCGCTTTAAATTCTGAGCTGATCTTGGCATGGATGAGTAAATAAAAATAGTTGATGTAGCAAAAGTCAACTTGACATTTAGCAGGTGAAACTTAAAGGGAACCTGTCATCACCTGTGAGCACCACTTACTTTATGGTGCTCAGAGGATGGATCCCGAGGAGTCGGGGGGGGGGGGGGGGGGGAGGGGGGTGCTTTGCTTACTTGCAAGTCTGCACATTGGCATTGCAGCAGGCTCCTCCCTGCAGACTTTGCACTTGCATCATTCTGTAAGCGGGGAGCTGTTAGATGTAGCGAGAAGTGACCGAACCAGCGATGATTTTTATGCTGGTTGAAAGTGAACTACACACGAAAAGTAAAGCTTCACTTTGCATTTAGACTAAACGATTATTGCGCATTTTTGTTTGAACGCATTCTGCACCATAATCGTCCAGTGTAAATGGCCCTTTAGGCTCCATTCGCATCTGTGGTTGAGGTTCTTAACGAGCTTCTGTCACAAATTCCATCACATTCGATAGAACAAGCTGTGCTGCGCAAATCAATGCGATCTGTTGGGCTCCGTACATTGTTCATGATGTAACTGATTGTCACACTATCAATTTCATTTTTTTTCTCTGAAAAACGGAATTCACAAAGCAAGAGGGACCGCAGCCCAATGCAATGTAGGTACCAAGTCGCTTATATTAAATTTATAAAATGCCCTCTTTTAAGAGCTCCGTCACAAGACTGTCTTGCGAAATTCCGTGCGTGGAATACACTGTGGTAGCAATCTGCCATAGGCTCCCACGCTGCCGATCACACACATTGCATGGAATACGCATGCAATAAAGATCGCAGCGTGCCTTTTCTTGGTGCATATTACTCATGCATACACGCCAAGATGGTACATGGCAATCGACGGCCCGCACCAAATATGTAATGTCATTGCGTACTTGATGCGTGACTGTCACTTTCGAGTAACACGCAATGAATTATGCTCATGTGCAGTTGGCTTAAACATACAATATTCTATTTAAATTGTCACTAAACTGAATTTACCTTTTTGCTTTATTGATAATGACGACAGATGATGTTGGGGTAAAAGGATAGGAGATGTTGACTTCCTATGCCTGAGAGATAAGCTGCTGCCAGAGCTGTCTGGTTGCGGCTTACCTCCCTAAACGTACAACTTAACCATCTGAACATTCATATGTATGGTTGCTACTTATAAAATGTAAGTTCCTTCCAAACTCTTGCACAGATACATACAGGGGGGGGAGGCAAAAATATGAAAACACTGTACGAAATGTATGCCTTAAAGGGGTTCTGTCATTAAAAAAAAAAAAATCTATACTAACCTATTCCTTCACTGTCAGTCTACATACCAGATCTTCACCTCACCCATCTTCTCCTGTCTCCTGCAGTCCGGGGTTGATCACCTCACTTCCAGCTGGCCTATTCCTCTCCTTTTTGTTAGGTTACGTACATTGGTTGGAAGTCTTCTTCTTGCCAACCAATGTACATACCGTCACAGTTCACAGGCCAGCAGGGGGCGTAGCTGATCTACTTCAAAGACTGCTCATGCGAGCTTTCTTGGCAATAGATCAGAATTCCTTCTTAGGCACTGTAGACTACAGCACAGTGATGTGACCTTCACTGACCCGGCATGAAGAGAATATGAGGGATGCAGCCCTCATAACAAGGCATGTGGTGAAGTGACCTGGGACACTGCAGAAGATCAGCGAGGAGAAGATGTGGTAAGGAGACTGACTGGGAAGAAATAAGTGAGTATAGAATTTTTTTATTTTTTTTGTAATGACAAAACCTCTTTAAGTTACATGGGATCATAAATCATATCTCCATAAGACATATGGAGACCGATTACTAGTGGAACTAATATGACCCAGATGCTGCCGGGCAGAAGTGAACATCTGCCCGAGCAACAAGGTTCCATTGGTCAGAGGTTTGAGCCACTCAGCTGCTGTCACCAGACTGCTCCCAAAACCACCCAGAGCAGGGCAAGAGGTGAAGTAAACACAAATTTGGCGGGAAAGCTGTCAGCTAAACAGGGGTCAAAAGGACATCTCAGTGCTAATGATTAAAATCCCATGCATTTCATACATTGTTTCCATTTTTTTGACCACCGCCTGTACAGCAGACGTATTGCTGTAATCAGCATGCTACACTCAGGGACGTCTGTAAAAAGATGGGGACAAATTCTCTTTAAACTTGCAGCCTGTTTGTTTTCCCTACATTTGGAGAACAATTTTCTGTTGAGTAGAATTAAAATGTATTCCAGCCACATTTTGCCCAGAATGAGTTAAGTACAAAATCTGACTTTCGAGAACAATAACCTTCCATGGCTGATTGTAATGCATTGTTCTTGTAATAAATGTCTTGCTCCCAGCTACTTTGGAGTATGATTAAGATTCAGCTGTGCTGTGGAAATTGAAGTACATTGTTTTCTTTTCTCCCCCCACCCCCCACCCAAAGTAGCACAAATTGTTTTATCTCTGAGATGTTCATTCATAATCCAAAGGGCAGATTGAAGAGATGTTGCAGCCTAAGGAGACATTTAATTATTTTGTGCTCGTGGGCCCTTAAAGCATCACAACAACAACAAAAAAATATCTCACTTCCAAAGCTTGTTGATTATTTCTTGCAAACTGATTTGATTTATGCAGCTCAACAATCCATAGTCGGAGATGGAAACATCAGTCATCGCTGACCTATTACAAGTAGGATTCTTCATTTACGAGTATGGAATGCCATGCGTATAATTACTGTACTTTTCTGTAAGTTTTCAAATTCACGAAGATGCTGGAAACTCCTAAAACAAAGATCACTTTAAGTGTTATCTTGTATCTGCTCCGCCACTGTGTTAAACTTTTTGTAAACTATGAAAACTTTTTACCATAATCTATATTTCTGCCTGTCCTTCTCAAAGCCTGTTTGATGTGAGCAGTAGTCGCTGGCTCCAGGGTTGTTTCTGTAGCTTCATGGACATACACTACAGTTTGAATGGTTGGATGTAGATTTAGTGCCAAGATCACACCGAGACTTTTTGTTGTGAGAAGGCAGTAGAGAACAGCCTGACTTACAGTTCACTTTGCATAAAAATTCCTAAAATCTGCAAATTTGGTTTTCAGCATTATATGTACTTTGGTGACACCCAATTACAGAAGAAGCAGCGCCAACGAGCATATTTGGTATGCTACATTTGTAGTGTAGATTGCCGGGCACCTTTCAGGCACACTTTGCTATTTGCATAGCGCAGTCACTGCCGTTCATTTTGCTGTGTGGTGCTGTCATAACTCCTTGGCATCAGCACTCACATGCTGGGTGCCATGATGCCAGGAGTTCTGATCGGTAATACTGCAGCCTCTGATTGGCAAGTAGTTGTCACACGGCTGCGGCGCTGGATCACCGGGGCTGAGGACAGGTAAGTACTCTTTGTTTTATTGTTTTAACCCATTTGACTCAAATTTTAATGAATTAACTTGTGAGCGGACAACCCCTTTAGGTAGGGTTATTCCTTCTGTCTGTCTATGATGCCATACTGTATGTGACAGTGTGGTGACGGCTTAATCCAGAGTTTTTGAACTTGTCATAATAACTCCCTATGTAATCTTTCCTGACTTTGCTTTCGTAGACATATTGAATCCGCCTAAAGGAAGGCAAGTACAGAAAACTCTTTTGAACACTTGGCAGTGGCATACTTTGATGTCCTGTGATCTTGTCCATGTAGTTTCTCCTCCCTTTCATCAGCAGATACAGACTTCCACAACAGTCTATTCTTTATGTAGTACAGTGCTGCCTTGGCTTAAGAGTTTGATTTGTTCCATGACGGAGCTCTTAACCCAAAACACTCTTATGTCAAAGTTTTTCCCATTTGAAATGAATTGAAACGTCATTAATCCGTTCTGGACCTCCCCAAAAGGGGGATTGGTATGACCCAATATTTTAAACCAAAATAAGCCCTAAATTCACTACATGTAAAAAAAACCAAACCTCAATACTCACCTACCCATGGCGTTCCGGTCCTCGTGTGAGTCTCCGTCGCTGCTGTAGCCTTCCGTGTCCTACTTCACGCCGACAGAGCATTTCTTCCTGGAAGTGGGGCTTGAATTCTCTGCCTCCAGCAAGCTAATGCTCTGATTGGCTGACGCGATGTTGGATTAACCAATAAAAAAGCTGGCGCTGGGTTAACCAATCACAGCCATTGTATGACAGTGTCACAGGCCATCACGAGGACTACCTCCCTCACCCGAGCCAGTGCGAGATTCCCGGAGACAGCAACAGCAGTGCGCATGCGCGGTGTCACCCATCTCCGGTGGTATGCAGAAGCAGGCTCATAACCCGAGTTTTTGCTCTTAAATCAGAGCAAAAATTCGGGAGAGAGCCTGCTCGCAAGTCAAGAAGCTGACAAGCTGAGGCACTCAAGCCAAGGTACCACTGTGTGTCTAAATCAAACATTTGTACTGTGCTCATATAGATATCATCGAAATAAGGGCATGCTTACATAAGCGTAATTTAATTGTGTATTACACGCGCAATATATGCGGCGAATGGAGTCAATGAAAGCACATTCATTTTCATTGATCCAGTCACACTAGCGTATATACATTGCTTATAATACACGCGTAAAAAAAGAACGCAGAATGTTCTATTTTACCACGTATTACGCACAATACTATTTGTTCTGGAGCGTGATAAAAGCTGTACATATGCAATTACATTGCATATATGCGGCGTTTATATGCCACAGCACTAAGCGACAGACAGGAAATGAACTAAAAACAGAAAAATAAGGAAGACGATGCACAACAGCGTGCCTGAGATACATGTTCATGCACAGTCAAAAATGGCTGCTGTACGCAGCGATACGCCAACTCACACAGAGATAAAACACAGCGTTATACACACATGTGTGAGCCCGGCCTTAGAAGTTGATTAACATGGTAAGGCCGCGGGGATGAAGGAATCCCCTGCTGCTGCTGTCACAGGGGTCTTTAGAAGGTTTGGAAGATTGATATCGGGCTGTGATTCATGGCCCGATATCGCTCTCGCCAGTGTGCAGGAGCCCTTAGCTTTAGCAGCATCTCTCTGAGCCTTTCTGCTTCTCTTTCACTTGGCTCCTGTATCCTCCCTGCCATCGCTTCATAGATTTCTATGGGCAGCATGTAATCCGATATATCAGTGAGCTCTTAGCTCATCTTGTTTACAATTCACTCTGAAAAACTGTTAACATCTGAACAGTATAGGAGGGAGGGGAGAAAGAAATGAGCCAAGCATTCCGTACTGATGATTTATGTAAGGTTTTTCTGGCCATTTAAATCATTTGATGGAAATGGCGGTATTTTTTACTCCCTAGTCTTTTATCAAATGCAGTCATTACTATGATAATATCTAGAACCCAAAGCTTCACTTTAGGTACAGTGTGCATGTTTGTCAGCCTTACATAAAGAGTATTAATGTAGGCATGGCTTGGCACAACGTCCTACAGATGGCATGCCTTAGGTTACTCTTGTTCGTTTAGTTTTAAAGAACTAAATTAAGCATTAATGGGCCAATAGCAAAAAAAAAGTTAAATGTGAGTGGTTTCCATTGGCATTGGTTGCCTAATTGTGATTTCATTCATTTTTCACATGAATGAACGCTATAGGTTTCTGGCAGTAAAGCTGTTAGGCTGGCTCCAAAATTGTTCTTTTTTTTTTTAAGACCCACCGCTACCCGGCTTAACGTCAAAATCTGTCAGGATGGGATTTGCAATGTGATTCTGGGGATAGATTGTTATTTATATTAATTTTATTGACTAAGTAACTAAGATTTTACATTTTTAAGCGCTTTAAAAAAATCTCATGATTTTGAATATTTGTGGTTTAATGTACTTCCTATTTTGCCAGATGGGTTCCAAGTATGAAATGTAGCCTTGTAACATTTTAAGGACTGCCTGATTTCTGTTATTGACCTTTAATTTGGACTTTTAGTATTTTAGTTCTGCTTCTCTTTATAGATTAGCAAGTGACTTTGCAGTTATTGGGGTTCCAGAACCACAGCTTATCCCCTATCCTATGGATAGGGAATAAAGTGCTGATATGTGGGGGTCTCAAATATCTCGCCATCTTGAGAATGAGGATCCTGTGTCCCTGCCTTGTATTGTAGGTTTGCAACTCGGGGGTGGTGTCAAAATGAATCTTGCGGTGGCCAAACATGCGTGGTGGGCGCTCCATTCCTTTCACTGGGGCTAATGGCATGTCCAAGCTCTTGCCACTTGATTATATCTGGTGGTTTCGTTGAAATTGAATGGAGTGCTTACGTGACCAGCACTCTATTTAGTCTTCTCCCTACTGCGGGGAGGTGCAGTAGGCCTGCAGTGAGGAGGAGGGGGAGAACGGGACCCCAATCTCAGTGTTGGGACCCTTACAAATCATCAAGTCATAGGGGATCACTTTCAATTCAGGTACAACTGCTTAAATTCCTAATGATTTTTATACTACTTTAGTATGTGAAGGAAGAGTTAAAGGGGTTTTCCTACAAAAGACCTTGACCACCTACCGCTTGACTGATCTCTGGGGGGTTTGACTGCTGGGACCTCCAGTGATCACAACAACGGCGCACCCAGAGTCTCCCGTGTGAACAGAGCCGGGTTGCGCATGAGTGACCGCCTCTTTATTCAATTCCGTGGGACGGAGGGAGAACGATGTTCTCAACGACGTCCCTTCATCCCATACAAGTGAATGCACACGGCCGCTACCCTCACATAGAGTACTCAAGGTTCTTGTGATCACTAGTGGTCCTCGCAGTCAGACCTGCAGCGATCAGTCAGTGATCACGTCTCCTACAACTGGAAGATAAATGTCCTAAGCTAGAAAGCCCCTTTTAATGTGTTTGTTAGAGATGAGAAAAAAAAACATGGCTGCTTTTTTTTTCAGAAACGGTGCCACTCTTGTCCATAGGTTGCGTTTGGTTTAGCAACGCGGCCTCATCCACTTTGATGGGCATCAGCTGCAATATTGGCACAGCCCATAGATAATGGAAGAAAGTAGCCATGTTTTTTACGTCTGCCTTAAATCTTATAGAACCCCTTTAAATTGGATTGTATCCAAAATCTTTAGATACAGCCAATTTTTTTTTCCAATGATTTTTAATGGAAAGTGTTTTATTTGGCGTTTTTCTAATGGAGTAAATGTAATATTTAATAATAACACCACCCCTTTAACCCTTTCCAATCCACTGTCTGACTTCCGAAGACATTATGATTTAAGGCTGTACAGCTCTGATGTTGGAAGACGTCCTTTGGGGTTCTCTTACTGTATATTGCCAGCCTCTCTACTGTCGGAGCCTATCTAACATGTCGCCTCATGCAGTACTGGCTTTAGCCAGCAGATAGTGCAGTTGTGTAATGGCAGAAAAAGAGTAAGCCCCCTAGGAAAATCTGGATACAAATTGTATTGGAAAGGGTTAAGATTGCAGTAGTGTATCTGTGGGTGTTTTGGCTTATCAGAGATGTGGCAGTTGCCTTATTTGACCGTAGTCTTGTCACAATTCCACAGCCAGGATTGTAATACGCCCTACACAAGAGCGTTTTATAGCACTAAGTAATGATCAGATAACATGATGGACTACTTTGCTGTATTAAATGTATTTATGTAACAGGACTTTATATGACCTATTTTGTTTAAGCAAATGTAGATACTTTACTATATGCAAGATTATTGAAGATTACATGGCGGGTTACGTAACGCTGTAATTCTCTCTACTTCTAATATTCCTCATGTGAGGGCAGGTCTGTCCCTGCGCTGAGACATTTGGAGATGGATTTTCAGTGATGTCTAAGGCATGATTCACACGGGGCAAAATCGAGGCTCTTTTCTACAGTAGGAGGTGCAGTTGCAAGAAAAAAATAAGTGAACCCTTTGTAATAACATGGGTTTTTGCATTGATTGCTAATAAAATGTTGAGTATCAAGGTTAGATTTATACACGCATGTTGTAACTAATAACATGCAAACGATTGTATTGTCTATTATTGAGCACATGGAGTAAATATTCACATCCGTAAGTGCACCGTGCGTAATGTGGGAATTAAGGGGTGCCGGCTGAATTGGGGACTGCCGCACATCCTTCCAGTGCCCAGCAGTTGAAGGCACCGCAGGAGTATACCTGAAGCCTGGGAGATACACCGGCTGCATGCGGTGATCCTGCAGAGACACAGAGGGAGTAACCTGGACTATCTGCCCCACACATACAACTCTCTTCCTATGATAAAGGCTGGTTTAGACACAACGATTATTGCTCAAAAAATCTTTTGAGCAATTTTCGAGCGATAATTGTTGTGTTCTTTACCAGCGCAAGGTTGAGTGATCACCTTGCGCTCCAAGCGGAGGATGCAGAAGACAAGCAGGGTGTCCCCGCTTGTCTTCTGCATTCAGCTGTTCCCCACTCGCAGCGCCCGGTTGTTATACTGCTGAGCGCTCCAAGCTCGGTATGGAGAACAAAGCTGGACTGCTCTATTCTTCGTACCCAGCTGTCATCAGGGAGCTGGATACAGCTGAAACAATAGTATCAGCTGTATCCCGCTGTGAATCCCTGATAACTGATCGCTGATCTTTCAGCATGCTGAAAGATCAGCGATCAGCTACAGCTTAACGAAAACTGCACGATGTCAGTGCAGTTAGACACAACGATTAACGCTCAAAAGACGTCTTTGAGTGATTTTTGAGCGAAAATCGTTGTGTCTAAATGGGCCCTAAGACTCAGTGAGCCATGAGAGCTTTTGACTTGAGGGCCAGAAAGCATTGGGAGGAGGCAGAGAATGAGGCCAAGTGCTATCCCACGTGTCTTCACAGTGTGAGACTGCATTATACTGTGGCAGGCATCTTCTTCACAGAACCTATTGCCCCCCTGTTCCATCTTGGTGTGCAGAGCATTGTGCCACTTCACACAAGCTTAAGCCTATATCTCTGCAGGACTGTCCCCATATCTCCTCCAGTAACATACAGCTCCATCTCCCCTTGTGTTACCCACAGGAGGGCCAGTGGGCTCCATTTTCTCATACTGCATAAGTACAGACACAACATAAATGTTGATAGATAACTGTAACTAGGCTCCCATTAATACTGAACATCACAAGCTACTATTTCTAAACACACAATATCCAAACCGGATGAGAATCTGATGCTGAAACAGAGCTTACATGAAACAAGTTTTTGGCCAACTACTGGCCACCATTATGATGTGTCGCACATCATTAACTGGCAAACTAGAGAAGGTCTGTATAGATGTCACCTATACGGAGGAGCGACTTTTTGCTATTGAAAATCACATAGCAAATGTACCAGTAGCTCTTCAAGACCTTGAACGTAAAGCGGACCTACGGAGTCAGAAAACGGAGGACTTGGGGAACCATCTTAGGTGTTGAATCGTTGGCTCTACAGAGAGAGGTGGAGGTCAATGCTTTCATGTCTTCATTGAGAAATGTTTTCCCCAAGGCCCCATTCTTTACAACATATGCAGTTGAATGAGCCAATCGAATACCAGCCTGACAGACGCCACCTGAATCTCCTCCGGGGCCCTTACTGACGAGGATAGAGACTCAGTACTAACCCTTACTAACTGTAAGGATAGAGACTCAGTACTACAACTGGCCCGCAAAGCTGGAGAAATCTGAAAATGCCGTGATCTCATTCTTCTCGGATTTTTCTCCAGACTTGCAAAAACAAAAAGCCTCTTTTACAGCAGTGAAGCGGAGATTGCGAGAACGACAGAGCCCGTATCCTATGGTATACCTCTCACATCTGAGAGTGATTGATGGGGAAAAGGTGTCCTTCTTATTACTCCGATGGAGGCGGATGAGTGGCTCAACATCAGACGGAGCAGAGACAGAAGCTGATTGACACTACAAGATTGGCTTCTTTCTCTCTTCCCTTCTCTACGAGAGTCGTCTGTTACTACCATAGGCTTTTGAGTATATTATACTCTTTTCATAAATTAAATACGTGACTTTCCAGACAGTGATTCTTTCACTACCCTCCTTCTGTGTTTCTTCTTCTTTTTCTTCTCTCCCTCCCCCCTTTTTTTTCCTCTTCTCACTGTCGTGGTGTATAAATGCTGTGGTTTACTGTATTTGCTGCAAATTAACAGCCTTCATTGCAGAGGCGTTTGATCTAAGCATGCCTTCCGGGGAGCCCTCTGATTTCCCTGGCAGTACATAATAAGCAATCGGAGACCCACTGTGGGTGAGTCAGAGTGATTCTGTATCCTGCCCACATTTCCTGTGTCACACAGTCTACTACTCCTAGTTACTTTGGTAGATCACACTTTTGGTTCCAGATTTTGCAGCACGGGAGGGTTTACTTCTGTCTTTACAATTACAAATGTTTGGTTTTGTTAAATCCTATTGTTCTTCGTTAGTGCCAATCTAGTGCAAATGGCCTACTCATTTATTCTATGGGTCAGTACGATTACTACGATACCAAACTTGTGTATATATATATATATATATTTTTTTTTTCAAAGACATTAAATTTTTTTCAATTATTTTCTGCAATCATCTTATGCGCGCAATATCTTTTTTTTTATTTTTCTGTCGACGTAGTTCAGCGATAGCTCATTTTTTGCGGGATGTCCTATAGATTCCGATAGTACTAATTGGAATACATACGACTTTTTGATCGCTTTTTATTGCGTTTTTTCTGGGAGACAGGGTGACTGAAAAAGTGCATTTCTGGCGTTCTTTATTTTTTTTTTCGGACGAAGTTCACCGTGCGGGGTAAATAATGCAATACTTTGATAGATCAGACTTTTACGGACACGGCGATACCAAATGTGTTTTTATTTTATTATTTAGACTTTTAATTATAGATATGGCAAAAGGAGGTGATTTAAACTCTTATTCCATTTTTTTTTTTAACAATTAAAAAACTTTATTGCTCTTTTTTTCACTTTACTTTTAAGTCCCCCTGGGGGACTACAATATGCGATACTTTGATCGCTTCTGCAGTATAACGTAATGCTATAGCATTACATCGTACTGCATTCTCACAGGCAGCCTATCAAGCCACCCCACGGGGATGGCTTGATAGGCAGTCTCTCAAGGCAGCCCTGGGGCCTTTCAGAAGGCCCCCGGCAGCCATGACACCTGCACGGCTTCCCCGATCTCACCGCGGAGGGCAGTACGGGACCCCCGAACAGCATTCGGGGGCTTTAAATGCCGCATTGACAGCGGCATTTAAAGGGTTAATAGCCGCGAACAGCCGATCGCGGCTATTGCCTGCGGGTGTCAGCTATAGTAAACAGCTGACGCCCCGCGACCTCTCTGGATACATACCCCGATGCTCCAGGATGTAAATGTATGACAAATATAGGTGGTTACAGACTGGTAGAGAATATCTCAAATTCCTGAAAGAGAAAGCTTCACGGAAGCTATTTTTTTTAACTAAGCAAACTTTATTTGAGTTAGGCAACCAGTCTAGTAAGTTGTTGGCGCACATAGTTAAGCAAAATTTCTCCTCTTCCCTGATTTCAAAAATTACAACAACCAGTGGGGATGTAGTACATGACTTGGAAACTGTATTTACAACCTTTAACTGAGTAGGATTAACGTCTTCATGTATTCAAAGATCAATATTCCGTGGTGGAGTTAGTCGGACGATATTGCTTTCCCTACACTTTCTTATGACCAAATTACCAATCTGGATGTCCTAATGATAATTTAATGAGATTACGTCCGTGATAGCAAATATGCCAAAAGGGAAATCTCCTTCGATGAACACCGTTCTTCAATCATATCCTAATGGTGGATACATGAACAGATGTTTTTGCAGTTTTTAGAATCTTCTGTAGGTGTTTTGCTATTACCCTCTAATTTTTAAAAAATGTGCCGATAGATTTAATGGGTTTCTTACACCGGTTGTATGTATGAAGTCGGGAAATGAGACTGAATGAATGATGGTAGTCTGTACAGCGCTACAGAACATGTTGGCATTTTATAAGCGATGTGATCTAAATACAATATTGGACTTTCCATGTATCAATCTTTCTCATTTCAGCTTTGCCCCATGGTGCCCTGCGTGCCAGCAGATGAAGCCAGAGTGGGAGGATTTTGCAAGACGAAGCCCGATCCTTGATGTGAATGTAGCAAAGGTTGATGTGACGGAGGAGCCAGGTACAGTCATATACAATGTTATCTTTATCTGTACGTCTTATCCATGTTGGCAAATCTTTCCTTGTCGCATTCACAATAAGCCATGTATTGTATGGCCAAGGACTTTTTAGGCACACTATTTTCCTTTGCACCAGACATGCAAGAACATATATAGGTATAGGTCTATTTACACAAAGACAATCTTTCAAACAAAAAGATTGAAAGTTTTAGCGATCATTTTGCATAAAGTTTTAATGGAGACTAATGTGCATTAACACTTTATCACCTTCATTTGCATGTAATTGGGCCTCCAGGAGCTGTTTGCAGAGCCCAGCATGTGGGCTTGGCTCTGCACACCGCTGCATTGTTCTCGTAGGGGCTGCCAGCAGAATACAATGTAATCTCCCTACTCCTGTCGAGAAAACAGCATGCGGTCTGTTGAGAGAGACTTTATCTCTCTGCGGCAAAACAATGGATTTTAAGCTAACCTTAAAATCATCGTTCAGACAAAAAATGCACGATGCTCTCGTTTACATGCAACGATTATTGCTCATTTGTGGTCAATAATCGTTGCATGTAAATGGGCCTTATGTTGCAGCAGATCCACTCTGCCAAGGGGGGATGGTAGATTGCACAATTTACTGGTGGTGTATGTAATAATTTCCGAGTACTCGCCACCACTTTTCCAATATTGCTTGTTTTTTATGAGCTATTAGGATAAGTTGCTGGAACCATCTGGGTCCCAGTGCCCTGAAGCTCCTGTGGAGAATAGAGGCCTTCAGCAGGTATGCAGCTATATGGTTATCCAGATGTGGTGCCATCTGAGTATTAGATGAGGGAGTATGTGTATAAAAAAAAAAAAAAAGTATTTTTCAAAAATTGTAGTTTATATTGATGACATTCCCTGAGCTGTCATGTATTCAGATGTATATGTGCCATAACCCAGGGACTTGCAGTTTCCATGGCAGCAACTTAAGAAAAAATACAGAATTTTATCTATAAAATTATATACATAGTGGCACATTTCAATCAAATGCAGAGTAGTTTAACTTTTAAAATGTGACCCCGACCCGTAGGTGAGATGTAGCATACATATTAATGACCGTCTGGTTTTATTGTCGGCCTTGTCTGTGTCATAAAAATTTCCACAAAGGAAAAGTGCTTTATAGAGAACACACTCAAAGCTGGTTGTCCCATGAAACCGCTGAGGGGCTTATTTACTATTCAAAATATGACTTTTTTATGCAAATTCTGCAAGAAAACAGTCTTACATGCTTGCGTCACGTTTATCACATGTTTTTAGGCACTTAGACAGTTTTCCGACTTGTCTGGAAAAGGGGTATGGCCTAAATTGTGCCAAAAATTGTGCTGGATTTGGTGCAATTTTTGGCATAAATTAAGCCAACTCATTGGTGGCCTAAAGTAAGGACAGTCTTAAAATTTGACAGATTTATCATACAATGATAAATCTGGCGTATTTTATGGCCATCTGAGTTTGTACTGTTTTACTTTTCGACAGTATTAGTAAATAAGCTCCTCCCCCCACAGTATGATTACATTGAGTCCTTTCTGCAGTATAATTATATTCATCCAGTCAATATAAGTACATACAATACAACTGCATATAATCCCCCATCAGAATACAATTACATACTGTTGTGCACCCCACCCCGGGTCCATATACCATCTGTACATCATCTACCCACAGTCCTCAATGTGCATAGATAAACTGTTCATCTTTTACTTCTCCTGCCCTTATCCATGAGTATGCCATTTATTTTGTCAGCCTGTGCTGAGAAGAAGTCCAAGGACCCAGAAGCAATGTAGATTTGGCCTCTTCTGCTTCTAGTGGGCAGCATACATGTCAGGGTGCGGGCCATTTAGCAGGTGACGAGGCCAATCGCAAACAAATGGCAACAAGATGAAAAATCTTGTTGCCGTTTACAAACATTTTTGTGCATTTGTGACCACTTTGGTCCCCCTGTATGAGCCAGAAGGAGAAGCCACCATATGGACGGGGTTTGATGTCTCTCGGTAGGCAGCATGGGTAGCCCTATGGAGATCTACAGCCATTCCACAGGCGAGCTATATAGATGAGATATTTGATGGCGGATTCCACTATTTTCAACGTGATCCACAGATAACTGTTCAGCCAACAGCTATTTTTTTCCAGGATTCCCCAGATAATTCATACTACAACTATTTTTGCTCTACTAACACCACTTTCTTATGAAGTTCTGATCCATGACATCTCTCCAGCTGCTCATGGGGGATCCAGGAACAGGCAGATGTTACACCATGACCAGCAGTCATTGAGAAATCTGTTAATCCATGGCTGAGCTTATTGAAGGAGACTTTGAAACTCGCTATCATAAATTATTAGTGTCCCAACTGGTCTATCTTTTGAACCCACCCAAAGCAGCTGCTACTCAAATGAACAGCCGAACATTTACTACATAGATGCACGGAGCTGTATCTACTAAGGATAGGCCATCAATGTTAAAAACCCTGAGAACACCTTTTTAATATATCTTAGGCCAGTTTTAGACGAGCGTATTGTCACAAGTCCGGATGCTTATTACAGACGTATTATAAATGACATTACAACTGTTTGTCATCAGCGTTTGATCTATATTTGCCTCCACATTGGTTTTGTATCCAGCAGAAACTATTACCAATATGGAAGCAAAAATGGACAAAATAGGTCATACTGCGTATTGGAAAAAACAGCATTGAAAAGTATGGCCTTGTGAATAGATAAATTATCTTTTACATTAGCTCCATATTACAGTCTGCAAATACAGAGCTAAGATATGCTCGACTGACAGCGGTTGGATCTCCATTTTTCTATTAGAGCTTCAATTTTCCTTTTATAGGGGTTTCCAATTAAAAACCACGAACCCGTTCATGTTAAATATTCGATCACTAGAAGTCAAACTGAGCGAACCCCTACTGTATGGGTGTTCCTGTCCCCCATTGCCTCTAATATGGTCAGCCACTAATGGCAGAGCATACATCGACTATACAGGTCGATGAGGGATACCTAAACCGCTCATATCAGTGGGAATCCAGTTATTGTGGGAGCTATATTCACATTTCACACTCTAGTTTAACCCTTTCCAATCCACTGTCTGACCTCTGAAGACATTATGATTTAAGGCTGTACAGCTCTGATGTTGGAAGACGTCCGTCGGGGTTCTCTTACTGTATATTGCCAGGCTCTCTGCTGTCGGAGCCTATCTAATGTGTCACCTCATGCAGTACTGGCTTTAGCCAGCATATAGCGCTGTTGTATAACAGCAGAAAAAGAGTAAGCTCCCTAGGAAAACCAGGATACAAATTGGATTGGAAAGGGTTAAAGGGGTTGTCCACCGGAAATAATTATGTTAGAATGCTGTAAGGGTTAAAAAAAAACCAAAGTGACCTATATTCATCCTTTTAAAGTCCCCTGCACTCTAGTCCAAATGACATCTGTTTACTTCCAGATACCTGTAGCCATTCACTAGCCTCAGTGGATCAGTCACTGGCCCAAGCTATACCATAGGTGCACCTGACAACTTAATTCCCAGTGGTTAACCCCCCTGTCTGCTTCTAAGACTCCCTTTCTTGGGTAATAGTAATGACAAGCAGTTGTTTGAACCAGACATCACATGGTTTGCCCCAACAGCGATAAGAATTTCGTTGTTATATGGAGGAACTCTGAGCCAAGGACGAAATTAATTGGCTGACATAATGCAACGTGGGAGGTCTGGAAAAGATTGCGCTAGTCCTAGAGGTGCGGTGGGTGGCTCATGGGTGGAGTTGTGCCAACATAGGAGAAGCTACAAGGGTTAGGTCATTAGAGAGGCGAGAGGATACAGAGTCAAGTAGAATAATTAGAGTATGAGGTTGGTAGCAAGGCTGGAGACTTTTATCCCCCCCCCCCCCTTCCTTCCCTTTCTTTCTTCTTTTCCCTCCCTTCCTTTTTTTTCCTCTTCTTTTTTTTTTTTTCTTTTCTTCTTTTTTCTTTTCCCCTTTTTGTTTTCTTTCTCTTCTTGTTTTTTTGTTTCTTTGTTAGTTTTATAAAGACACTTTTCTATGGCTGATTGGTGTCTGGCAGGGCCCGGCGGGCATTATTTCGGCCCTCTTATGAGGACTGGAATGGTTGGCCTGCCGGTTTAAGTGGAACACCCAAGGAAGTTTGCAATAGAGATGATTTGTGTATGTATATTTGAGGATGGTGACCATGTACACCACGCAGTATTCACCCCACGGGGGTCTATGATTACCATGTGGTTGTATCTGGATGTTTACGCTTTATTTGTTGTTTATTTGTTAGTTATAATTGTCATTCTATGTTTTATGTTTGTTAATTGTTAAGAAAAAAAAAAGAATTTCGCTACTTTTCAGTAGTTCCTTAATAGGACCTTGTCCCATCCTTTGTGTGTAACCAAAGTATCCTACAGAGATCTACTGCAAGCTGAAGTCTAGCTCAGCCTCTGAGGCTCGGCATGCAGCGTTTCACGGAGACGCCTCCTCAAGCGTGAAGACGTGGGTCACGCCAACGGCTTTATATGCTTTTAATTAATAGCCTGCATAATACACTTATAAAAACTTACAAACCACATTATTACTGGAAACAATTAAGAAATTAAATACATGTTCTATAATAAATACTAGTCTCATTCAAAAGTTTACAGTCACGAAGTTACCTTGAAACTACCGGCTTCATTCAGTCCCTTAGGCTGAACCGCATCCAATTTTATAATCCAGGAAATCTCAGGTTGCAGTAAATGTCTGGAGTTATCAGTCCCACTTCTTACAAGACTAATCTCTGCCAAATCCTGCCACCTTAATTCATTCACGGAGTGCTTAAAGCAGTATTCCCAATTCGGGACCCCCCATACCAATGTACTGCAAATAGGAAACTGGAGCACTCGCCAATGGCATGTCTTCTTCCGAAATGCCCCGTTTTCTTGAAAACCTATATATTCTTTAAAGTTGTTTACTTCTCTTTGCTAGGGGAACCGACCACCTTGACTATGGAGCGGAGGTGGCCAGAGCTTGCACACTTCTAGAAACTCCAAGTGCAACGCTGGGTGGCCGGGATCTGTGGAGTGCATGCACAGTAACTCCCAGCCCGGCCACTAGCAACTGACGGGTGACAGTCGGCGCTGCCAGGGCGAAGTATTCTGAGGCGCGCACTCTAGATGCTGAAATCGGTTGCTGATATGCAGCTGATTCCTACTTAAAAACCGCACCAATGCTGCAAATCTTGACACCTATTTTTCAAAGTGGAAGATCCTCAGCATTTCCGCTGTGTATAAACATACCCTTAAAGGAAACCGGTCACGTCCCCACTGCACCAGAAACTAAGTTATAGTGCTGATAGCCGGGTGATGTATTTTTTTTATACTCCCCTGCTCCCACAATCCAGCACTGTGAGGAGCAACGAGGATTCGAGACCCAGTGATTAGTGGAGGTCCCAGGGTTTGTACGTTTATCATCTATCCTGCAGATAGATGATAAATACTTTTCTCTAGGGAAACCTATGTAAAGATTGAGGTGGATTATCTCATAACTGACTAAAATATATGATTTTTTTTCTCAGCCTTTTCTATTAAATATTATTTTTCCTTTTTTTAGGACTGAGCGGTCGTTTCTTTGTCACAACTCTTCCAACAATATACCAGTAAGTGCATGTAATATCATCCTTGATAGAATTGCAGAAATGTACCCAGTATTTGGAGTCTGGAAGACATTTTTTCTCCTTTTAGTGCATGCTCACATGCTAGATAGATAGATAGATAGATAGATAGATAGATAGATAGATAGATAGATAGATAGATAGATAGATAGATAGATAGATAGATAGAATGAATTATGGGGTTTCATTATATTATACTAATGCATTGTATATATATGACAAGAACTATAGACATCTAATATATGACTAATGGTGGTTTCACATTTGCACTTGGCGTTCCGCTTTTTTGCTGTGTTCAGGGAAAGGGAAGGGAAATCCCCGCGACCGAACAGCCCTGTCTCCGGACCAGATGGATAACATTGACTATAATGGGGTCTGTCCATTTTCCCCCCTGCTGCCCAAACCTGCATCACAACCCTTCAGCTAGAGGTTCCAACGCAAATGTGAAAGCACCCTAATAAATTGATATGGAGGGAGAGAGGACCCTGCCCGTGAGGGTTTACAGTGTACAGGGGAAGGAGGATGTAGGTGAGGGTATAAGGTGTTTCTGTTGTGTTAGCGGTAGGATTACTGTAGGCTGGCTTGTCTGAAAAGTTTTGGGTTCTCTTTGAACTCTTCCCAAGTGGAGAGTCTGATGTGTTAAAGTAGCGAATTCCAAAGTATAGATGAAGCACAGGAGAAATCCTGGAGACGACTATGTATAATCCACTTCCCACCATTTGGGAATCTGCACTGTATACATACGTCTCGTGGAAGTGAAAGTAACACACCACTGTAGCCGCACACTTATAAGGCCCATTGAATGGAGATAATCCATATACAGATTCTGCAGCTTGTTAAACTGCAAGTCTGCAGCAGAAACCCAGAGTCAGAACAGGTGTCCTATATCCCCCTCTTATCCGTCACACCATTTAAGCTCCCCCTCATTGCTGGGGATACACTGAGGAGAGGGGAATACCGGGGCCTGCTGTTTTTGAGATCGATAGAGGTCTGACGGTTGAGACCCCACTGATCAGACCTTTATCACCAATCCTGTGGCTAGATGATGAGTCTAGTCTGGTACAACCCTTGTAAACACTGTCCGCTCCTATGAGCCCCATAAACTGGCTGTGTAATACATGAACGACTGGGGTTCTGTGCAGCTATAGCACTGACTGGATGTCGCTAATATAAAGCAGCTATATGGCTCTGTTCCTTCTTTAATGGTCATATGCCCCAAGAGGGTATATGGACAAGAGTTATTATCCTATTATCGGTAACCCTTACATACACCATCCGACCATAAGTAATTGGACACCTGAGCATGAATCTAAAGTATTTTTTAGATACATATGTTAATACTTAGTGGAGCCTCCTTTGGCCCTAATGACAGCAGATGTTCTCTGTGGCATGCCTTTTTACTAAAATCTGATACACTTCAGCTGGTATTTCCCTGCATTCATCCTGAAAACATTTGGCGAGTTCTCTTAAAGAAGATGCACCAAACAGTCTACAATGGTGAAAGGAGCATCGTCATTGGACAGAACTTCTCTCTTCAAATCAGATGATGTACCCGGGTGTGGAGAATGTCTGGGGATGCATTCTGCCTGTGTATTGTGCCAATGGTTAAGTACGGCAGAGGTCCTGTTATGGTCAGGGGATGTTTTACATGGCATGGTCTCCGTCCGTTGGATGTAGTGATAAGAACCATGAACACGAAGGTGTCCCTTGACATTCTAGACAATAATATGCTGCCGACAAGGTGGTAATACTCTGGGAATGGTCAGCAATACTTCCAACAGTACAACGCATCTTGTCACAAATTGAACTCTATTTTATGTTTGCTTGAGGATATGGATGTTCCATGATTGGACTGGCTGCACAGAGTCCCAACCTGAACCCTACTGAACATCTTTCAAATGAACTGGAAAGTCTTATCAGGCAATATGAACAGTCCATCTTCTTTGAGAGAACTCACCAGACATTTGCAGGATGAATGGAGGGAAATACCAGCTGAAGTGTATCAGAGTATCCGATATCATTAGAGTCAAAAGAGGCCCCACTAAGTATTAACATGGAAATAAATACTGCTTATGATTCTTGCTCGGATGTCCTATTACTTTTGGTAGGATAGTGTACCAACAGTGAAGGTAGCAATTGATGTACTTCAGAGGTAGGATGATACGTAAAAACACAGGAAAAAATAATTTCAACAAATGTAATTTTTGTCTCCTAGTGTCATGGATGGTGTGTTCCGGCGTTATCATGGTTCCAGGATGGCAGAAGACCTTCACACGTTCATTGCAGAAACTAAATGGAAAGTTATAGAGCCAGTAGCAGGATGGAAAGCACCTTCATCTATCTTGTAAGACTAAAATATATTAAAGGGGTGTCTGCATCTAAACTACAGATGACTTATCCTCAGAAGAGAACATAGAATATAGCAGACATTCCACTAAAGATACAATAATCTTGAAGATTTATTGACTAGCTTCAGAAGTGCACAGATTGAAAAGGCAACGTTTTGGTCTCAAGGCTCTTTCTCAAGCCAGTAATTGGAAGGACTGGGACTCGAGGCAAGATCACTTCAGAAGAGCCCTTGAGTTCTGGTTCCTTTTCCATTCGCTGACTTGAGAAAGGGCTTTAACCCCGAAATGTTGCCTTTTCAATCTATGCACTTCTGAAGTTGGTCAATAAGTCTTCATGATTCTTGCATCTTTACTGGGGCACTCAGACGGAATATACATAGGGAGTGTTACATCTTCTCCTGTCCTCAAGATAGGTCATCAATAGTTTTTCGGCATGGGTCTGCCAGTCATGACCCCCAGCTATCCGCTGCCAGTGTGTAGATAGCTGACAGCTCTGTACATGTTGTATCAGCCAAGGTTGTTAATACAGGTACATCTCATATTGAACTAAATGGGAGGTATGCCTGCATTACAAGCCTGGGCCACTTTCATATAAACAGAGCTGTCAGATTCCAGCTCCTTCCACCCTGGCAACGGGTCTGATGACAGCTAATTGCCAGGGTTCCTGAGGATTAGTGATGGCCTACTGTATCCTGAGGATAGGTCAGCAATAGTTTAGACCTGGACTACCCATTTAAAGCTTGCCTTAAAGTAAACCTATTGCTGCCCTAAGTATATTTGTTACCACCTGAGAAAAGAACTACAATATCTAAATTATGGGCTCACGGGTGACTAGTCCTCTCATTACGAGCATGTGCCTATGGAGCAGAGGACTATCTCCTGATCCAGCGCATCCCGAGCCCATAACCTTACTTTATGGAGCTCATAGGAGCTGATGGATTCCCTTTTAGGCTTACAAGATCAGCAATGTTTGTTTTATTAAACTTTCTACAAAGTTGCTTTTTTTAACCATTTTTCCTTTTTGGAGGTGCAGTTCACTTGCATCTGACAAACTGCTTGTAGTTGACCCAACTTTCTGTCTGGTTCCTAAATATAACTCAGGTTTTCATTCTTTCTGTCGTGTTTTTCTTTTGTCTGAAGATTACAATCAATTTTTCAAATAAAATTAAAGTCCTGCTGATCATAATTGTAGGAAATGTCTGCAAGAGCGCCGAGTGCCAACTGCATCCTGTTCCAAACACATGGAAGATGCCTGAAGTTACTGTAGCCTATTTACTGAACTTTCTTAACCCCTTAGTGACCGCCCTGTAATGTTTTTACGTCTTGCCGTTGCAAGACGTATATGGAGGGAGTCCATATATCTCCCTCCATACACACGCAACTATCTCCCTCCAAACACCCGCAGCCGGCGGCTGTTTCTTACAGCTGACACCTGCAGGCAACAGCTCCGATTCCAATTCTGACAGTGGCATTTAAATCACCAAACCGATGTTCGAGGGTCTCGTACGGCACCCTGCGATGAGATCGCAGGAAGCCGTGTGGGTGTCATGGCAGCCGGGCCCCTCCTGCAGGACCCCAAGGCTGTCATGGCAGAATGCTTATTAATGCTTATCCCCGTGGGGTGGCTTGATAGACTGCCTGTCAGACTGCAGTATGATGTAATGCTAGAGCATTACATCATACTGCAGAAGTGATCAAAGCATTGCAAGTTGTGGTTCCCTAAGGGGACTAAAAAAAAAGAAAAGTAAAAATAAAACTAATAAAGTTTTTTTTACTAATTATAAAAAAAAAACTAATAAAAGTTATAAAAAAACAACCCTTTTGCCATATTTACAATACAATAATCTAAATAATAAAACCAAAATACATATTTGGTATCGCCGAGTCCGTAAAAGTCCATCTATCAAAGTAACGCATTATTTACCCCGCACGGTGAACATCGGCCAAAAAAAAAAAACCCGCCAGAAATGCGCTTTTTTGGTCACCCCCTCTCCAAGAAAGAATGCAATAAAAAGCTCAGTCGTATGTATTCCAAAATGATACCATCGCAAACGTTTTAAATTTTTTAAAAGTTTTTCAGTACATTATATGGTACATTAAATAGTACCATTGAAAAACACAACTCGTCCTGCGAAAAACAAGCCCTCGTACAGCTATGTTGATGGATAAATAAAGGAGTTATGATTTTTTTTTTATTTTTTTTTTAAAGGGGGAGCAAAAAACAAAAATGGAGAAAAGCAAAACGGCTTGGTCACTAAGGAGTTAACATGGCTTGTCTTAGGTAACGTCCACATTAATGTATATGGAGACATTAGCCAAATCCTTGATCACTCTGAACTGTAAGGTAGAGAATAGAAGGGTGTAGGAAGTATAGCGGGGGCTTTTTTGGTAAAACTGCCAACTACACAATATACACTTTTATCATTGCCTTTTTCTTTCTTCTGTCTGAAAAAGTACAGATCACAGTGGAGACGCATTATTGGGGTTGCCTCATCAGAAACTGGCAGCTGATGTTGCCAGGGAAAGCCACTGCCAGCCAGACAATTCATTTTCAGCAACTGCTGCATAGAGAATATAACATTATATCAGATGAATGCAAGAATAGCTGAAGTTCACTAAAACGGTGGACTCCTTTATAGTGGGATCTCTTCCATGACATTCATATGCTTAGGATAGGTTTTCATTAATAGATGGTCAGGGGTCTGCCATCAGGGACCTCCACCGATTAGCTGTTTGCCAGGCCAGTGCACTTCTGCAGGAAGCAGACAGCTCTGTTTATACTGCAGTGGTCAAGCATGGTATTGCAGGCAAAATATGCATTCATTTCAGGGTGAGCTGTGCCTGCATTACCATGTCTGGCCACTGCAGTAAGAACTAAACTTTCTGTGCCCAGCTCAGTACACAAGTGCATCTGCCCGGTGAACAGCTGATCTGTGGGGGTCCCAGGTAATGGACACTGCCAGTCTGTTGGTGGCCTATCCTGAGGATAGGCTGTCATACCTTTATACCTGGACGACCCCTTTAATAGACCATCTCTTGAAAAAAAAAAGGGTCATCTCTTTCATACAACCATGCGCCAAGGTAGGTGTATTTAAAGTAGTAACCCTGCTCAGCATCTTACTACTATCCTGTCTTAGTAAATACTTAAATTCTTCGTAAAAGAAGAATTTTGGAACTTTTTTTTTAGAATTCCACTGTGTACAGTTCCTTTTGAATTCAAATATCTAAAAAAAATTGACACCTGTTTGGGATGAATGAAAGGCCTTAGGAAGATCAGACCCCTTTGACACCACTTAGATTAAGCCCCATTTACACTGAAAGATGATCGCTCAAACGACAGTTTGAGTGACAATTTTGAGCGATCCTCTTTGCATAGCCTGTAGTAGCTAATTGGCTACGAAAAAGTTATGCAGGTGGAGTGGGACATCGCCGCGTTTACTTCGAGAATAACGCAGCTGTTTTGCATAAGCAAACAGCTGCATTGTTCTCCACGCTTACAGCTTGCGTCCTGCTGTGAACTACCAGCGGGACATGAGCTGAAAGAATCTTATCAGCGCTGCCGACTGTGATAACAGCTTGCACCGCTGATAGGAGTTCATTGCTTAATTCTAGAAAACTATAATTGAGCGAGGAAAGAATCATGCATGAAAACTGCACAATGTCCGTGCATTTAGACGCAACGGTTATCGCCCAAAAGATGGCTTTGAGTGAATTTTGAGCGATAATTGTTGTGTCTAAATAGGCCTTTACTGTTAGTAGAATCTTGACATGATCCTATTCAGATTAAGCACCTTTTGTTTAGAATCTCCGTAAGAGATTACGGAAAATATGTCCGCTTTCCATAAGAATACTTTGATTAGACCTAAAATGTAATTGTGATGGTCCAAGGTCAGACGCGATGTGCACCGATAACCTATCAAATTGGACTAAGTTTCCCTTTAAGTCCAGTGCTGTCAAATATTCTATCTGAGAAGCTTGTGTGTTTCCAATAGCAAATGGCACTAATGTTCTTGTATTGCTGATGTTTCTCTCGGTCTATAAATCTCCGTTTGTCTCTCCCGCTCACATTAGCCACCCTGTCTAGCTGATCGAGACAAGCAATGCTGATGTTAAATTTGTGACTATTGATTGCATATGTGAACTCTGTAATGCTGCGCTCTGTTCTTTCTAGGATGTCTGGGATGGCCGGTCTGTTTCACTTATCAGGGTGGATCCGGGTAAGACCTTCTCTTCATCTATAAGAGAATATTACATTTGCAATGGAAGAACAGATATACGTTGGGGTTATTGCAATACATTCAAAACGGACACATACTGTGCACAGTGATCAGGAAGGAGGTCTCATTGGGTTACTGTTACTAGTGGGGTACCACCGGGGTCAGTATTACTTTTAATATACAGTCAAACCTCTACTTTTGTTGACTTCTTCTTTTGCCGGCTTCCAGTTTCACCGATTTTTCTAGCCAGGATTTCGCCTCCAGTTTTGTTGGCTGCTTCTAGCTTCGCCGGCGGCCCACTTGTCCTCGCAGGCGGCTTCCCTGTCCCTCACGCGGCTCTCCAGGCTCTCCGGCAGACTTCCACGTTGAAACCCCATTCTCTTCTCGGTAATGTGGATTGAATACCCCGCCTTCAGGAAGGGAATACTGTGATTGGCTCAGGGACGCCGCGGCTCAACCAAGCACAGCTGGTGCTTGATGAGCCAATCACAGCCATTCACTGATGTCATCCTCTTCGCTGATAACAGCTACTGTAAATTCCACAGTAAATCTACCGCACATAGTAATAGTGACCTCGTAAATTGGCGGCCCTTGGTAGTAATAGCAACCCCTATTTGGGCCCCGGTAGTATTAAACCCCCACAGTAATATTAACCTCACTGTAATAATAGCCTCCCAACCCATATACTTACCTTCTCCTTGTAGTCAGTTCCACTCCTCCTCTTCTCGGCGCTGATCCCAGGTGCACACTGACGTCCGTGTGTGAACTGGAACGTTTCCTCCCTTGTCCTCGCCTTTGGAACTAAGGAGGAGAGGACTCAGGGGAGGAGGATTCCGGCTGCACACTGATGTCAGAGTGTACATCGGGATCAGCGTCACAGCGTGATTATCGGCAAGGAACTGCAGCACCAGGGCTGGTAATCACTACACTGGTGAGCAGCTGATGGTGCGCATGCCCTCTCCGGCACGCGTGCCTTAGGTTTGCCACCACGGAAACCTGACTGTCGCTTGCGGAGCACACCTTGGAAACTGCTGCTTTGGATCAACATTGCAGGATAAAAGCCTCAACTGTTTGTGTACATGTGGTTTTTTGTTTGTTTTCAGCCTTATGTACTATATTACTAATGCTAATTACTAATTAGCAAACGCCCAGTCATTAGTTGATTACAACTTTTGCACAGCTGAAAAACTCATCGTGTTGGACAGCATATCTACCCATGAGAATAAAGAATGTGCTGCCGACAATAATGAAACAGCGTGGGGAACGAACATATACCATGTGAATCGGCCCTTGTGAAGGCCAGGTAGTGTTGATCGGCACTCGTCCTAGCGAAGTTTTACAAAACTTAGTGGAGCGGGTACTATACAAAATGCAATAGTTGTGTGTCACAAATGTCATAAAACCGCCTTACATGGTGTGCACCACACTTATCACGGGGATTTTGACACTTTCCGGACTCTCTACCACATGTTTGATAAAGGGACATGGCTTTGTGAAGAGTAAGGCTTGGCCTAAACGTGTCACTATGTGAAAACATTTGCGCCAAATTTCAGTGCACTTTTTGTTGTTCACTAAGCCAACTAATAGTATATTAGTATACAGTTAAAGCCCATTTCAAGGGAACGAGTGTTGGGCATATGATGCCTGACATTCGTCCCCGTATATCCTTGCTCCCATCCTGTTACACAGGAGCGAGTATCACTGACAGCGTGGCCAGCAGAGAGGCGGGGCAACTGGAGGAGATTTCACTCCTCCCCCACCCCTCTCCATTCACTGTGAGCAGCAACCGCTCAGTACTGAACAGCTGCTGTTTACACTGAATGATGTGTTGTTCAGTTTTTAAGTAGCTTAAAACTGAACAACTGGACGTTTCTCATCCAGTCATTCGGTTTCTGCATGTTTTTACACGGGATGATTACCGCTCAAAACCCTGCAATAGCGCGGCATTTTGATGGATCAGAACGTTAATCGTTCCGTGTAAAAGGGCCTTCAGACTAGACGGTTTAAAGACTAATCAGATTTATCATCCACCAGAGTCTCTTTGATAATCTGGCGCATTTTAAAGACTGTCTAGTCTAACATTGTGGTAACTGCAATAGGTTGTATGTCAAATCTATCAAACTTTTCAGGAGAGACAAAAAACATTTTCATTTTGCCCCCGTCATCTTGATTCGTCCTATAGAAAGAGAGGGAATTTGACGGTTTCTCATTGGTCTGTTGACCTATTGCAGTTGGTGCAGTTCACTAGATTGGCCACCATGGTGCAATAAACCAAAGTTTTATATTTTTTGACATACGACCTATAACGCTAAGCTCGCACTGTCGTACTACTAGATGGTATTCGTAAATCTACCGCCGTAATTATTTTCAATTGGAATCCTTCTTAGAATTTGCCCCTGTGTGTAGGTATTGCTGTTACTAGCTTGTTATGGCGCCCCCTGGAGTTCTGATTTCCTCTCAGAACACCCTCCTGACGTATCCATTAGTGGCGCTCACACATGCTCCTGCCGGGATACTCCTGGTATTCCTGTATATGTGCGGTGAACATGTTTTTTGTTTAGCGTGTGCGTCGGGAATACTCCTGCTGTACACCCTAAACATGTCCATAGGGCTACACGTCCTTTTGGGATCCATTTGGGCAGTTTACATTAATAAACTGAAAAACGTATTGAATTATATAGTAGACCATGCTTTTTTATCCCTAGGAGCCAATTTTTTAATAAAAGCATACTTTTCGTTACGTTTATTAAACAGACCCCATGACGGCTCATGAGTGATGCATGAGTTAAATGGATGTCTAATGGTGGCAGCCATCACCCATAGGCTGTAATGCCATCCCCATGAAAAGTCATTGACTGAGGTGGAAAAAAGAGGTGTGGCGGCACCCGATGGCTATAATGGGTTCTGTCCGCTATTTGTCATGGTTTCGGTCCTTTTGCTACATGAAATACTGCAACATTTCTGCTATTTTTTTTCCGGAGAGCCGTGACGGAAGGGCTGTCTACTCGTGTCTTTCAAGCTTGGCTACACTTACACTTATTACTGTAATGTATCTGATGTTTACAGAAGTAAATCTAATTTTCTGCTTTACGGATTGGCGCCACCTACTGTTGTTCTCTGAAAATGGCAGTGCTGTAGCTGAAGCTTCACAGATGTAAAAAAGCCACTTTACCCAGACAGTTTTGGCCTCTTAGATCCTTCAGTGCTTTCATTGTGACTCTCCAACCGTCCAAACCACCTTTTTGTTTTGTTTTTTTTGTTGTGTTTTTTTGGGTACATGCAAACGGCACATCCGTATTCTGGCTGCGTAATCCCGCACGATAATCTGCGGACGGCAACCCTGTGTACCTGTCATTCTCCGACTTCTCTGTACTGCTTTTCCCGCATCATCACCTAGGAATGACCCGGAATCGGCAACCTTTCTGCAATGTCAATTGCAGAAGGGCCAAGGATCGGACATCTTCCATTGTCTTAAATGGAAGCCGTTCACGTGGAACCCACACAAAAATGGAACATGCTGCAATTTTTCATCTACAAGTGGAAACCGCAGTTGATTTCTGCTTGTGTGCATGAAGAATCACTTTTTCGTAGCATGCTATGGGCTGTATTTGCTGTCGAATCCAGAGGCGTACGCCCGCTGCAGATTCCGCATTTCAAATCCGCCCATGTGCATAAGGCCTTTAGTGAAAAAAAACCTATTTGACACTACAATTTGTACTTGTCCTATTTTCTAGGGACTATTCTATTATAATCTATTTTATTTGGACTATAAAACACACCGGGCTTTAGACAATAGAAAATAGGATACAAATAGTTCATACTAATTAAAACTTCCCTGGTGGGCTAAAGAAGTGGAGGGTTTAGTTTCAAGTGGACGTCAACAGCTGCAGTGGCACCAATCGCAGTTGTGGTTCCCAGCCGCAATTGTAGGTTCCAGGTAGTGAAACTGTCCCCCAGAAGTCCCAGTAGTAATAGTGGGCCTCAGTGGTAATGGTGCCCCAAGATTAAGTAGTGGCCCCCAGTAGTAATAATGGCCCTCAATAGTCTCAGTAGTAATAGTGCACCCCCGCCCCCCCCCCCCCACTGGTCACAGAAGTAATAGTGACCCCCAGTAGTAACAGTGCCCCCAATACCTCCGGTTGGACAGCCACCCCCACTGGGACGTATTTTACCTTCCCTGTGTAGCTCCTGTTTGGGCGCCCCAGAGTATCACAGCCTCTGATCTCTGACACTTCCTCCCAGCGTGTGCGTTACTGCACTTCCTGTACACGCAGTGCAAATGCTGGGAGGAAGTGTCAGAGGCAGGGGCATAACTATAGAGGGTGCAGGGGGTGCAGTTGCACCTGGGCCCAGGAGCCTTAGGGGGCCCATAAGGCCTCTCTTCTCCATATAGGGAGCCTAGTACGATGAATAAAGCAGTATAGTTGGGGGGCCTGTTACAGGTTTTTCATTGGGGCCCAGAAGCTTCAAGTTATGCCTCTGTGCAGCATGGTTTAGGTATGGGTACGGGTATAGATACAGATAGAGGGGGGGCCCCAGCTCACCTTTTGCATCAGGGCCCCTAAGCCTTTAGTTACGTCCCTGGTCAGAAGTCAGAGCCCGTGATACTCAATGGCTTCTGAACATGGAGCCACGCAGGAAGGTGAAGTACTTCCTGGTCGGGTTGCTGGTATTAATGTTATAACACTTTAGCACTGTAACTAATCATTATGGAAGCAATCAGAAGGGTCTGGCACTACCGGACCGTTCTGACATCGGACCAAAAGACACATGCTCATTAGTTTCCAGAAATTGCCTGCTACAACTCCTTGTATGACCTCCTGCATTATGTGAATGAACTTCTATACAAGCACTGGTTTAGAAGATGGACAGCAGCAAGGGGCACTGGGAGCGAACACCACACTCGCGTGTGTTCAGGTTTCCGTTCTTCAATTCTGTTTTATTGGATCAGGCAACATGGAATCCCTTCCCAAATAGATCTGTCCTATGACTGCATCGCACGGCACTGCATGCACCCCGTAGACTATAATGGGGTCTGTTTTGCCCTCTTGAGTTTTCCCAAGCAAAATAGCACAACTCTTCATTCCTTCTATTTGGGAATTGCCATTTTTGCCATTGACTACCATCATTTAACGCGATCTCTGTGTTGAGCTCCATATTGTAATAAGGCAGTGTTATTCAGCTTCACCATGTCATGCTGTAATGTGGTTCCAGTATTATTGAGCTGTTTATCACTTTCTACAACACATGGTGACCCGGAGGGAAAACAGATTGAGTAATTATTTACACACATCTACAGCAAACTGGAGAGACACAGACTAGCAAGTAGTATTATGGGTAGTGCGGTCAATAATTCAACATCAGATCTCCATCCTGCGAATGAAACTCATATAATTTAAAATGGAATATTACAGAATTTAAAGGGGTTTTCTGGGCAAATCGTATTGATGACCCATCCTTAGGATAGGTCATGATTAGCGGAGTGGTGGATCCTCGGCGATCAACTATTGATGATCTACCCAATTTGCAGGACTTTAAAGTATACTCTATAACTCTACCAACAATAGAAACAGAGATATACAGTAACTCAGTTGACTTCAAGCATGAAGTCTTTCAGGGAATGTTGGCCCATAGCGGAAATGCTTTGCATTTGACACAGCAGCATTGGCTGTGGAAAACCCGCAGCATTTCACATCCAAGCAATGTGGATGAGCTTTCAAGAAGGATCATTCACCCGCTGTGGGGGGAAAAAATCCACAGCATCAATTAACCTGCAGTGCATTTTTTTTAATCCACAGCATGCCGATATATGTTGTGGGTGTTCACTACGCGTTTCACCTTTTTCATATGAGATGAAATCTTCATCAAAGTCTGCATGGCAGGGCTCATTCACACTAGCAGTTTCCCTCTGTTCAAATTCTCCATCTCTCTGTTCTGGTTTTGGAGCCTTAGATTTAATTTGAATTAACCAAATCCTTTTTTTTTTCTTCCCCCGTTTGATTTCAATTGGGTTTCGAATTAAATTTAAAAAAAAAAGGAAAGCTTTTAATTTGCTCCCATTCAGTTTGGTTTCCGTTTTTTGTCACAGTCCGCAGCGCTGTTTGTTGCATTTAGAACACAGAAACCAAACGGAACAGAAGCAAACTGAAAGCTTTCCGTTTTTCAAAACACCATTGAAATCAGTGGGGAAAAAAATGGTTTCTTTTTAATTATGGAAAACCTGAATGAATGGAAAACGTTAGTGTGAATGAGCCCTAACGTATTCACACCAAAATTCACAATGGACAATAATCCACATAGGAAATCCCTTTCCAATCCAATTTGTATCCTGGTTTTCCTAGGGGGTTTACACTTTTTTTTATTCTGCCGTTATAAATCGCCGCTATCTGCTGGCTAAAGCCAGTACTACATGAGGTGACACGTTGGATAGGCTCCGACAGCAGAGAGGCTGGCAATATACAGTAAGAGAACCCCGACGGATGTATTCCAACATTGGAGCTGAACAGCCTTAAATCATAATGTCTTTAGATGTCAGACAGTGGATTGGAAAGAGTTAAAAGGAATATGTTACCTTATCAGATGCTATTAAAGAGCACCCATTGAATGGCGGACTACAGTTTGGAAACGTGCGCCATATGCTATGTGGGGATTCCATGGTAGATTCATGTGAAATAAGCAATGTGAACAGGGCCTTAAATGACTGATCCGTGCTAGTCTTAATTGATAAGTGGTTGAGATCCTACCCTGCATCCACTAACCTACCTCCCTTCTTCTTGATTCACAAATGCACAAAGCAGTACAATGAAGATCACTGCATTATGAACAGCCGGCACGTGACCTCTTGCAATCAGTAATGACCCCATAACATCGCCAACAACGCCTTGCATAGGCCCAGGAAAGATGTGAATGGACCTTGGACACATGGCAGAAGGTTGTCTGGAGTGATGAGTCCTATTTCCTGCTGAAGCATATGGATAGTTGGGTCCACAACTAGCGTAAATGAAGCCTTATCCCATGGGTGTACCGCTGGGGTTCAACAGGCCGGTGATGGTGGTCTCATGGTCTGGGGAACATCTTCCTGGCATGGGCTATGACCGTTGGTCATCCTACCACAATCCTTAGAAGCGATTGTAGGAACACAACAATGAATTCCCCACACTGCCTTGACTCCCAAACTCACCAGTCTGTAACCCCAAAGAACATGTTTTGGGTATCTTGGAAAGGCCTGTGAGATCTACTCCCACTTATCCACAAAATGTGCACCAACTGATGGAGCTGCTGATGCGGGCATGGGTCGAATTGAGCATAGAGGATGTTCATCACTTTGTGTAATCTGATTTCTGACATTTGAAAGCTGTGAAAGGTGGACTAGCCTGTTCTTGAGTACATTTTCCCAATGCAGTGATCTTCAGTATAGATGATGATCATAACCCTGGCAGTCGAAGGGTGCGAGTATTTCAGCAGGAGCTGTAAAATAAAATAATCTGCAGAAAGCAATAATAAAACATTCGAAAAAAAGGATGAACCGCCACAATAGCAGAAGAGCCGGCCGTGCTGTCACATCAGTCAGTTTCCACCCGGCTTCTGATGGCATAGACTCTGTGAATTCAAACATATTGATTTCCTAATTGCATGAGCCTCGGGCCCAGAAGCTGTGCCATTTGCTCGCTTCAGTCTATCTCGATGTCACAAACAAGGAAAAGATAACAATGCAAAAAAATAAAATAAAATTTGCCATCGCGGCCGATTGTCCTCAGGGTATCCGAGGAATCAATAGTTTATCTGTGTGAGAATGACCTTCCTAGACATTGCATATCCTCTGTATCATAGCGATGATATTGTCTCCGGGGCTCTTGAAAAGCGCTCAGCTTTCCTCAAGGTTTCCAAAATTGCCCTTTCACAGAGTGTTTCTCGAGCGCACGCTGATATTCATCACACCAGGTTGTCCCTGTGTATTTCTTTTTTTGGTTCTGACAGGGACGGTGAAGATTTGACATCTTACCCACCGTAGAGACAGACTCTTACCGGAAAGCCCCGGATGCACTTTTAGGGAAATCATTATCAGATGGTTCTCTGAGAACAACGCTCACCGTAATGACTGGCCTTAGTTGGAAATCTGTTGCATCTACAGGCCACTACAGAGGCAATAATGGGGATTCAGCGTGTGATTGTAGTTTGTAGAGTTCTGAAAAAGATTGACGTTCTTGCATTGGATTTAAAGGGATTGTTTAGTATTAGGGAATTTTGAGTTACAGGAAGTCTCTCAATACAGTATTAAATGTGTCACATCCCGAGGATCACAGCATGACCTTTATCTTCTTGCAGTCTAGCTCCCACATTGAGATATTGCCCCATAAGTTTCTCATGGAGATTAACTCCGGACCATCAGATCAGCGGTCCTCTATGCTAGCCGTCTGGGCTCTCTTCCTACCCATTCTGCAAAATTCTGAGTGACGCCTCCAGCACTGCCCCCTCTAGATGGACTCATGCGCCATCATCAGTGCGGTACAAGTGCGTAAAGGTAAAAAACTTAACTTCTCCGGTGAGCAGAGCTGGGGGGGTTCACTCAACAGGAAAGGGGGCGTATTTTTGCAGAATAGGTAGAGGGGACCACTCATTGGACGATCTGGGGCTAATTTTCATATAGCGTGTGAGCAACTTATGGGGCAATATCTCAATATAGAAGCTGGACTGGAAGAAGATAAAAGTAAGGCTGTAATCCTTGGGATGGGGTACATTTTAAAAGCGTATTGGGTTGCTAGGCCAAAATTGCTAGAGGCAGTGGGGAGGGATGACATGGATCTAAAAAAAATTTTAAAAAATACTCCCTTCTTCGCTGCTGCTTGCTCCCCCACTGCTGCTCCAGTGCTTTAATTTTTTGCAGAGGTAATGTGGTTGTTTTCTTACTCACATGACCACTGCAGCCAATTGGAGGTCCGATGCAGAATGTAGACAGGCCAGAGCTTCTACATTAGGAGCCCATGTGGCATTGTTTACAGAATGTCACCTGTCAGGTGCCATGGTGCCGAAGTAGCACTCCGGCACCATGGTAAGTAGTTTGGGGAAGGAGATCACAGATGTACATTAAAAAAATAGCTCTGACAACCCCTCCCTCCAGGATCCGCAACTATTAACCACAGGGGAGCACATATACAAAAGATTGCCTCTCAGGAAGACCTATGTTTGCATTATGTGGACAGCCCAATAATTTCAATGGGAATCGTGTAATGCCTTTTTTGTCCTGTGGGAGTGCTGCTGGATTTCCTTTCAGTCTGCAACTGATTGCTAGGGAGTCTAATTCTTCTGTTTGTCTCAGCAATCCCCAAATCGTAGTCATGTGTCAGAGCGATTGGTTCTCAGTAGTCCTGACTGTGACAACCAACGACACTATCAAAGCTCACATTTTCAAGCCGCTGTAGGTAAAGTACCCATACACCTTCAACAACTGTTGGACGTACGATCATTTGTGTGACAACTGTTTCCACTGGTTCGTCATTCACACAAACATTTCGCTTGGACTGATCCAACATGCAAAGTTCAGTTAAAAATTCCAAACTTTATTCCATGTGATTTAAAATAACAAAAAACAAATTCCAGCATATATTACTGACTGTTTACACATAGGTACATGGATTTACATTAGCTCTTTATCATGGTCCCCAAAACCCGGACCAAATACGGATTAATATGCTGACCTGAAAGTACCTTATGGTGATCCTTGTCCAGGTCACTCAAGCTGCAACGGGTCTGCGTGCTGCAGATGTAATGCACATACTAAAAGGCTTTAATATCACGTCTGCATTAAAATTTTGACCATCAAATCTTCTCATTGACTGCTGAGGTGGTCTTTGCTTCTTGAGATATGTTCATCTTTACAGTCTACTACTCTGTTTCCTCAAAAATATGACATTTCCTGAAAATAAGCCCTAGGTTGATTTTTTTTTTTTTAGGAGGCTTGAAATATAAGCCCTAGCTACAGTTAAAAAAAAGTCAAAGTCAAAAGGAATGCATTGGGTGTGTGCAAAGGGCAATAAAAACACAATTGCTGCATTTTTACAGTGTTTTTCCAAGTCAGCAAAGTCACTCACTCAACAGGCTCAATCAAGGTCTTTCCCACTGCTTTTCAGAGGTCCGACACGGTTCCTGCAGTCCTCGGCCACGACTCAGCCAATTCATAAATCATGCCTCTGACACGATGGCTGTGATTGGTTCTTTGATTGCTGCGTTGATTGGCTGAGCCACGGCGCTCAAAGAACCAATAAACGCAGCACTCAAAGAACCAATCGCATCCATCGCGTCATGAAGGCGGGATTTATAAATCCAGTAACCAGGAATTGATCCTGTGTGGGTGCAAGAGGACTGCGGGAACCGTACCGAACTCTGAAAAACAGTGGAAAAAGACTTGGACTTTCCCCCAAAATAAACCATAGCATCTCTTTTGGGGCAAAAATTAATATAAGACCCCGTTTTATTTCCGGGGAAATACAGTATTTGACGTATTTACATAGAGATCTATATAGGTGTAATTATATAATTTTAGCATTATTTAACACAGCCAATATTAAACATACAGCGCAAGCTAACTGCTCCTGCAATCTAGCAGGTCAGGTGCTTGGCTGTGAGAGACAGCTGAGGGCCCGGAGGAGAAGACAGAACTGCATCTGGCTTCTCGTTTGCAGACTACATAGGGCTCAGTGAGCACCCTGTAGAGAATAGAGGAAGTGGCAGCGATGTTCCTTATATTGGACCCAGCATGACACAGCTGCTGGATTTTATACCCCAGCCCATATCTCTCTGTGACTTGTATCGCACTACGAGGATGTTTTCCTTTGTAACTGGGGCTCCGATGGATTCTGCTCCTATGGATACCCCAATTACAGCAGAAAATTGTGGAATATGAAAAGAGTTGGAATGTCCCCCCAGAAGTTGTATATGATGTCATGGAGGGACGTAGGTGTAGAAAATGGGTTACAAAACTAAGTAAGAAAAAAACAAAAAAGTTAGAGTAAAATGCAAATATATGTATTGTAGAGCACATTGCCCACACCAACCCAGACAGTTACCATATTCACCCTGTAATTTTAGCGTAAATTCTAACTTTTATAAATAAAAACTAAAATTAAAGAATCGCCCCTAATAAAACAAAAAAAAAAGAAGAAAAAATTGCAGTGACAGAAAATAGTAAAAAAAAAAATAGCCTTACATAACGCAAAAGAATAAAAAAAGCAAAAATAATTTTTTGCAGCCAAAGGAAAGAAAAACTGGGCCATAAAACTACCACATGCGTAATACCGCTAAAAAGTATCTGGTCCTTTTTAGGACCGAAACACACTGGTTCTTAAGGGGTTAACAGTCTTACTTCCTTACTAAATGGCTTACATAGTTGATATGAGATAATGGTATATTTTCCTTGGACATGTACATGTGTTTGCTTGTAGTAGTCGCCCCTCCTTAGAGACATTTGATTCCAAGTGCCACATGGCTGCTGCATGTTCTGCTTAGTAGTGACCTTGTCAGACTGATGACTTTGCAGCATGTAACATGTTGCTTCTCCGTGCTGGGATACAAGTATGTGTCAGATCGTCACCCTAATGACTGTGAACATGAGCTGACCTCCCTGCATCCATTAGACGGCATTGCTGGAGGACAGAGACTGTTATTTCTTTAGTTGTCAGTGGACTCGCAGTTATGCGTTGACTTGAACACTCGCTGGATTCGTATGGGCGGATGCAATGACTCTCCAGGCACTTACTAAACTTATACTACTTTTTCGGTTTGATTTCTTAACCTCTTTCATTAGTCTGACTTTCTTGTCTCTTAACAAACCAAACTCTGAGAAGGCAGTAAGCTGCTGCCAGACGCCTCTGTCAGTGACTTATATCATGAGAACAAAAGGAGCCGCTGTTGAAAATCTTGAAATACCCAATCTATATGTCCCTTAAGAAAGTCGAAGGGGGCCACCATACACATTGGATGATTTCTAGACCTGCCAAAATCATTGGGCTTTGCCAGTATACATGCAATGGGGTCTTGTGTGGCTCAGAGTTTTAAGGCAGCAGTATGCACTCCTAAGCTCTTGCTCACAACCTGAAGGTTGCAAGTTCAATCCCCACATGGTTCAGGTTGACTCAGCCTTCCATCCTTCCGAGGTCGGTAAAATGAGTACCCAGCTTGGTGGGGGGTAATAAATAAATTACTTGAAAGCGCTGCGGAATAAGTTGACGCTATACAAATAACAAGTCCCCTTAACCCCTTGGTCTCCTTAAAGTGAACCTGTCACCGTGGAACAGCACCCTAAACTAAGTTACGGTGCTGTTTGCGGAGATGACCGGGAGCTTGGGATGTACTTTTATATACTTTTAGGCATTTTTTTTTTAACATTGACTTGAATGTTTGACTTCATTTTGACGAAATGATATAGAAAAAAAATTATACTAGTGAGATGTCCATAAAACTGGAAAACTTGCTACAGATTTGAAGCCTGTTGACTGTTGCAAAACAGAAAAATTTGAGCTTTCAACTTTGTAGACCATCGCTGCGCTACTTTTGGGTCTGGGTAAAACCCCCATGATTAGAGATGAGCGAACGTGTCCGTTACGGACACATCCGCACCCGGACACCCGCTTTGCCGAACACTGCAGTGTTCGCGCGTAAGTGTCCGGGTGCCGCCGGGGGGCGGGGAGATGCGCGGCGGCGCGGGCGGCAGTAGCGGGGAACAGGGGGGAGCCCTCTCTCTCTCCCTCTCCCCCCCCACTCCCCGCCGCACCCCCCCGCGCTGCCACGGCGGCCCCCGAACTTTTTCGCCCGAACACTGAAGTGTTCGCAAGGTTCGGTGTTCGGGCGAAAAAGGGGCGGGGCCGAACGTGTTCGCTCATCTCTACCCATGATGTATTTAGCAAAAATAGAAGTAATTGGAACAGTGAATTTTGCACATTTATCTGTTGTTTATCATTTTTAACTGCTCTGTTTCTATTTCAGCAAACGCACAACTACTTTACAGGACCACTTGGAATCCCGGCCTGGGGCTCGTACATCATCTTCATTGTAGCCACCCTGATGATTGGGCTAATACTCGGTTTGGTAAAGCTTGTCTTTGTGTTATCTGTACATTGAGTTGTCTTTTAGGATACAAACCGTGCCCTAAATGTGCTACTATCCTGTTCCTCATTCACATTAAGGACCACTTTCAATTAGTCAGTTTATATTGTCCCACATCGTCACAGTGAGTCAGCGGTTAGCACTTTCGTAGTACTCAGATGCTGCATGTATATATCCATCCAAGGATAATCTCTGCATAGAAAATGGCTCATGTATTCATGCTTTAGGTAGGTAAATTAGTCTGTGAGCCCCAATGTAGTCTGTGATAAGTTATAGTTTTCCCATGATGCAAGTTAAAGTCACAGGTTGTCATTTCAAAACATATCCTATCCCACCAAAAGAATTTGGACACCTGAGCAAGAATGAAAAGTAGTATTTATTTTAATATGTTAATACTTAGTCGGGGTCCTTTGGCCTTAATGACATTGGATACTCTCCGAAGCATACTTTCTATGATGCAACATCTGATGCACTTCATGTGGTATTTCCCTCCATTCATCCTGCAAGAGTCTGGTAGGTCTCTCAGATAAATTAATGCCGTTCATATTTCCTGACCCGACATTCCAGTGTGTCCCAAAGATGTTTAGTAGGATTCAGGCTAGGACTCTGTGCAGCCAGTCCAATCATGGAACATCCATATCCTCAAAACAGCATTGGATTTGTGATAAGGCTCGTTGTCTTGTTGGAAGTATTGCTGACCATTCCCAGAGTATTGCCACATTGTTGGCAGCAAATTATTGTCTCGAATGATCAGGTACCCCTCCGTGTTCATGGTTCTTGTCACTACATCTAACGGACCTTGACCATGCCACGTAAAACATTCCCAGACCAGTACGGAATCTTCCTCCATACTTAACACAGCACACTCGGGCACAAGGCGTCCCCAGGGCTCCTCCACACCAAGGTACAGCCTTCTGATTTGTAGATACCCTGTTTTCCCGAAAATAGGACCTACACGGATATTTTGGAGGGAGGCTTGAATCATCAGCCCTACCTGAAAATAAGCCCTTGCGGCATTACATACAAAAGGGATACTTACCAAGCAGGCTTGGTCCAGGTCCTCCTGCTGCTGTCTGGAGCTCCGCTCTGCATCCTGCAACCCTCATTCATGTACAGAAGATCACTTCTTGGTTACAGGATTCATAAACCTCACCTTGAGGAAATGTTTGCCCTGAATGGTGCTTGAGCACTGCTCAGCTAATCAATGCAGCACTCGATGAACCAATCACAGCCATCGCATTATGGATGTGGGATTTATGAATTGGCCAATCAATGCTCAGTGTATCAGATCTCCGGAGAGCAGCGAGAGGGACCTAGACCAAGCCTGCTAGGTAAATATAATAAGACATCCCCCGTAAATAAGACCTAGCACTTCTTTTGTGGCAAAAAAAATAATATAAGACAGGGTCTTATGTTTGAGGAAACACGGTAGACTAGCGTGATTCATCACTCCATAGAACGTTCTTCCATTGATTAAGTATCCAATGACGATGCTCCTTGCACCATTGTAGATGGGCCGATACATTGCACTTTGTGATTGACTTCCAAGGGTCTCTGCATCTTATGTAGCATGGTTTAGGACACATGATATGCTAATAAGATGCAATCAGTTCTACTGATACAGGAGTACTAATCCTAGTAATATAATATGTCAGGCCGAAAAAAGACATGCAGTATGTCCATCTAGTTCAGCCTATTGCCCACCAATATTGATCTAGAGGGAGGGGGAAAAAACAATGAGGTAGAAGACAATTTTCCGCAATTAAAGGAAAAATATTCCTTTGTGACTCCAATCAGGCAATCGGAATAATCCCTGCATCACCGACCCTTCTGAAGTAATTGGTGACTTTAACATATAATATTGTATCACTCAAGAAAGACATTCAGGCCCCTCTTGTACTATTTAGTATGTCTGCCATCACCACATCCTTAGGTAGAGAGTTCCATAGTCTCACTGCTCTTACAGTAAAGAACCCCTTCTATGTTAGTGTAGAAACCTTCTTTCCTCTAAAGGTAGAGGTCAGACCAGTGACTTGTAAAGAGGAAGAACAATGTTCTAGTCATGTGCCCGTAGACCTCTTTAGATGCACCCCATGATCCTACTTGCCTTGGCAGCAGCTGCCTGACACTGGTTGCTCTAGTTAAGTTTACAGTTAACTAAAATCCCCAAGTCCTTTTTCATGTAAGTGTTACCCAGTGGTTTCCCGTTAAGTGTGTAATGGTGATATGTATTTCCTCGGCTTGGGACAGATGGGTAAATGGAGTGTCTGACAAAAGTGGAAGCAGCTAGTCCCACACTTGGCTGCAACAAGAAAAGCTAGATAATGTTACTCATACTGCAGTTATCTACTTTGTAGAATATAACACTTGTCTCTTGACCTGTTTTCATTGCAGATACTGGTACTTCTAGCAGATTGCTTTTGTCCGGCTAAACCTAAGTATCAAATGGTGAGATCTGGTAAGTGCGGAAGGAATCGTCTATATTGAAGTGATGATAAACTCTAATTAACTTGGGAGATTGTCTGCTTAAGAGCCTTAAAAACTGGTGGCAGCTGCTCGCAGTTGAAATGGAGGCCATATTGGATGTACCTAGCTTTCCCAAAAACAGGTATAGACACATTTTAAAGGGGTTTTCCAGGACTAAAATATTGCTGACCAGTCCTTGGACTAGAACGGCAGTATCCGATCAGTGGGGTCCACTGCCTTGAACCCTTGTCAGCTGTTTGTAGAGACCGAACCACAGCCTCTTCTCAAGCCAGTGATGTAACGTTCATGGGTCATAAGGCCTGGGAGCAGCTCAGTTCCATTGAAACAAATGGGATTGAGCTGCTATACCAGGCACCACCACTACAAAATATACAGCGCTGTGCACTGAAGAGGACACAGCACTGACTTGAGCGCCATGACCTCTTCAAACAGCTGTTAAGTCATCAATGTTGGGTGCAAGAAAACCCCTTTAATATTGTCTTATAAGGGATTTATTGATACACTTTTTGCAGTAGGGGGTAGATGCTGTTTAGATGGGTTCCAACAAGAGCTGGACTACATCATAACTTACTGATTACTCTGTGAATGTCAAATGAATGACCATCCTTGTAATACATAAACAGCTCCACACCTCCATAGTGAGAGGCACAAACTTTCATAAACAGTTTTTTTAAGTTTAACCCTTTAAGGACCAAACACAATAAATTTAAGGCGTTTGGTCCTGGGCTTTAATCCCGGACGATAGTAGAAGTAAGGCGTGGGATAAAAGCTTCTGCTCCTGCAATTAAGCAGGAGCAAGTTGGGTCCTTGGCTGTCAGACACAGCTGAGGACCCGGAAAAGATGGTAGAAGCGGTTTTTAACTGCTTCTGCCTTTTCCTTTCCAGGCTACACAGTGATCAATGACCGCTATATACTAAAGAGAGAAAGTGGAAGTATTACTTCCGCTATTCAACCCAGCAATCACGTGACCGCCAGGTGCTGCCTGTCACAGCAGAGCTGCAGGATCCTAGCAGACCCTGACAAAACGACCCTCTGCCAACGCCAACCAAAACAGTTGCCATATGTGCCCTGCAATCAGAAACTATACAAATTTTATGTCAAAACGTCAGAGACAAGATGAAGAACCCGTTCCTGTACTTTCTTCTAGTGTAAATATACGGATTTTAAATGTAAAATATTTTTTTTTGCTTGTTAACACCAATAAAACTAATAAAAAGTAAAAAACGGTTAGTGAAAAAAGATCTCAAAACTAGCCCTGTGTGTCATGGGATAAAAACGCAGCAGAAATAATTTTGGTTGCTGAAAAAAACAATAGGCCAGTAAAACCACCACATGGGTAAAATCCATAAAAAGTGCGCCGTCCTTTAGGACCAAAACACCCTGGTCCTTAAGGCGTTAAGGAGCGCTGGAACTTCATTTGAATCTGTGTTCTTTGTGAATCCCCGTTGTTCCTGTGATAAGTATTTTCCTTCACATGTTTAGTATGAATCTAATATGACTTTATTGGGGTGAGCTGGAAGGACTACTTTTTACTAGTTTGGGACCATTTTAAGGTGCATACAACTTATTGATCACTTTTTATTCCTGGTGGTGGTGGTGTGTTTTTTTTTTTTTTTTTTATATACTCGTAGTGTTCAGTATAAATGGTCTGTTCATATTTCCATTCTTCTGTTCTGGAGCAGAACAACAAAAATAAAACCGCCACCAGATCTGTCAAGATGACGGTACCCAGCGGTCCCTTATGGAACCTATTGGCTGTAATTAGAGATGAGCGAGCGCACTCGCTAAGGCAAACTACTCAAGCAAGTAGTGCCTTATGCGAGTACCTGCCCGCTTGTCTCAAAAGATTCGAGTGCGGTGGGGGAGAGCGGGGAGGAACGGGGGGAAGATCTCACTCTCCCCCTCCCCCCCCCCCCCCCCCCCCCCGCTACCCCCTGCTCACTCCTGCAACTCTCCGCTCTCCCCTGCCGGCACCCAAATCTTTTGAGACGAGTGGGCAGGTACTCGCATGAGGCACTACTCACTCGAGTAGTTTGCCTTAGCGGGTACGCTCGCTCATTTCTAGCTGTAATACATTCCATCCAAGGTTTCCTTCATTTTAACAGAAGAAAAGAGCGCAGCTGCACTATTTTTACCAGCATTTATATTGCAACCCCTAGATAGATGAGCTGACTGAAATCTGAACAGAGCCCAATGTGTTCATTTTATTGTACTGGTTCTTACGAACGCAGCAATGCAAATAAATAGGTTTTTTTTGTTCTCAAAAAATAAAATACTTTGTGAGGCTAGGGTGGTTTGCTTTAACTTTTTTTTGTAGTTTTTCTAAAACCTTTTTTGAACCTAGTTTCCATTATTTTAGTGTTTTTCTTTAGCCCCACAAGAGGAATTGAATGTTGAGTCTTTTGATCACTTAGATAATACACTGCAATACTTCTGCATTACAGTGTATAATGCCTGTCAGTATAAAAGGGAGCGGCAGCCTATTAGGCCTTGCCTCTGGCTTGGGCTAATACACTTCTGTACATGGCACACCTGGAGGGCTACTACTAGGCCCCCAACTGCTATAGAAGCCCATCAGCATGTCACAGTGGCACGTATTGGGGGACAGAGAGATCCCTCCCTCTAACCATTTAGATGCTGATATCTAAGTAGTTAAACGCCTTTGACAGTATTTCTATTTTACTCTGCTTTTACTCTCCTATTTCTGTCCCTCCTTTACGATAGACTAAATAAATACCTACATAAGTGTCCCATCTTTCAGTATGTCTGCCTGCCAAACACAAGGGCCCGTATTTATGAATGTGTTTCCAACAGATTCATGTCTAAAGCCAGAACTAAGGCGCACAGAGTTTAAGACTAATTTATATATCGTTTGCGCCAAAAAGAAGAAAAAGATTCAAGAAGCTTCCCAATTTTTTTTTCAGGAAAGAGGCAAGATTCAGTCTATCTTTCCAACACATTTATGAACCGCTACTACAAAATAGTGTCGGTTAAAACGGGCGCTTATAAAAACTAACAAAAGTTTGCGTAAATGAAGAGGCATTTGGCGCATGCTCATTTTGGCGCATAATAAACGACATACGTTTTTCTTTTTTGCTTGATTTTTGCCCCAATTTTTTATTTTATTATCATTAGGCCAAGCCTGTGCGTGAGATACGCTGTCGCACACAGGCAAGAATCGCTGCCTTATGTGTGTCCACACTGCGGTAAAATGCTGCGTTATACGCAGCGTTTTACTACACGCTTGTGTAACCCTGGCCTTATTTTGACTGTTGACTAATTATTTTCGATTAGTTGATGATGCAGAATAAAATTTGTGGAGCAAAGCATATTTCCGAATGCAATTTTGGTGCGTGTAGTAGTGTTATGTGGAAATGCGTGCATTTTGTGGCGCAAAATAAAACACATGGATAGGGTGGGGGTTTTTTTTATGTTTTTGCCTCCTTTTTATGTGTTAAAAATCAGTAATTAAACTGCTGGCTTACTTTTTATTATACTAGTATGTAAAGCACAATTTAACCCTTTCCAATCCACTGTCTGACGTCTGAAGACATTCTGATTTAAGGCTGTACAGCTCCGGTGTTAGAAGACGCCCGTCGGGGTTCTCTTACTGCATATTGCTAACCTCTCTGCTGTCGGAGCCTATCCAACGTGTCACCTCATGCAGTACTGGCTTTAGCCAGCAGATAGCGCCATTATATAACAGCAGAAAAAGAGTAAGCCCCCTAGGAAAACCAGGATACAAATTGGATTGGAAAGGGTTAATATGTGGTGCAGAATGTATATTTCTAAATACAAAATGTGAGATTTTTGGCGCGCGCAACACTGCTATTTTTGGTGCATCATTCCTATTTTGGGTGCAGTGTAAATTGTGCCACTTCTGTAATTTTGGTGCAATTTAAGAGTGTTGCGTTCTTAAAAGAGTTGGCGCAATACATGCCAATATTGATGAATAAGGGCCATGGTGTCCCGGCAGCTTGCAGTTACGTCATCTATCATCCATGCCCCTTTAAATTATTTTAGTTACTGTTTTTGTCCACTTTTTAACCTTCTCACTTGCTTTTGTACATTTTCTGGAAGCTCCGTTTTGAGGAAGAGATTGTCGGCCGCTCAAATTGGTTTCTTTCCGTAAACGTTAAAAGCCCATCTTGGTGAGGCTTCCATAGTGCTCATCAGATCTTGTTGTGCTTTGTACAGAAGATCTCCTTTTAGAGCCCTTACCAGAAAAAGTTTATCTTTCACAGCCAAGTGCTGTTCATCATCCAAGACAGCTGGGGGAGAACACTGATGCTTATCCGTATGCTTGTAGATAATGAATGACTATTCAGCTTAGATTGTAGGTTCTTCAGGAGTATTCACTATCTGAGGTAGAATAATCTGTTTCTTCGCCTTCTCTACAGATACCATATGTTGAAATAAACATCAAAGGCCTTCTTTAAACTGTCTGCTTTCATATGCCTGTTACCGTGGAGGTAATCGCTGCTTGTAGATAATTACCCATATGTGCAGCAGCTTTATTCAAGCTTGCTGAGCTAGAGCCGGCAGTGTCATTGTTGCAAGAGGAGCATGCATGGCCTTATAAGTCTCCTCACTCCCCTTTTAGGTGCTCTCCCTAAAGAGAGCTGATACCCTCCCAACTAGCATCACAGGCCTCTCACTAGCCATGCCAGGATACTAACGCACACTGATGAGGGGAAGTCACCTCGAAACAGCTGTCTGTGCATGGAGTCTGCCTTTGTTTTCAATTTCCAATCATTGTTGCAAAGACCTGTATAAAGGGTCGGACATTGATTTGCAGGAATGCTGCCATCCAATAGGTGGCGCTGCAGAGGTATTGTTCCATCTTCCTTATTTGCATATGCATGCCGCTATCCTACACATAATTGCGGTCACATTAGTTTAATAAAAGAGGAGGCCTTCAAATCTTCTAGACGTTGGTGCCCTCATACGCTGACCTTAGAGGAGTTGTTTTTGCCTCTTAATTTGTAGCCTATCCTATAAGACATCAATTTATGGCATGGCATCTTAAAGGCTTCTATCACCAAAAAGGATTATCACCTCCCCATAGGACTGGTGATGTGTAGTAACTGGGACTCCAACTGCTGAGACCCCCTCAGCCATGAGAACTGTGAACTCCAAGTCCCGTAGATGAATGGATCCGTGGTACGGAACGGTGGCCAGTGCTCCATTCACTGGTTATGGAGACATCGCTCCGTCCCATAGAAGTGAATGAAGCAGCTTCATTCATCTGGGAGACTCGAGGTGTGACATTCTTGTGATCAGTGAGGGTTCCAGCGGTCAGACCTCCCATGAGCATACATTAATCATGTATTCTATGGATAGGTAATAAATGTTTTTTTGGTGGGATAACACCTTTCACCTAGTTTCTTCGATTAGCGGGGTGTCCCTGTGGTCATCTCCCAACTATCATTCTTTTAAGAGTTTTGGAAACCCCTCTGAATAGGACCGGTCGGTTGACATTTCCAGTTTTCATAAGTAATGGTATCCCCTATACAGTAACAATTCTGGAGCATATTTTCTTAGAACTCTATTTAATGCTGTTCCTCTGTTCTTCATCCTGGAATTGTCAGAATAAATTAGGCTCTTAGATGTTACCAGTTGTGGGTGTGGCCAAGCACAGTCTAACTGTCCTATAAGTGCTGACAGTATCACACTATGTAGGGACACGCCCCTTTTGCAAGAATTAAATGGTAAGACCCAGTTGTCAATGTACTCATAGATTTCTTAGAGGAATACCAGAGGGACTGCACAATGCAGGGTTGTATAGTAAGATGTTCCAGAATTACTTAATGGCCAATAAAGTATTTACTGTCAGGAGATATGACAGGTCCGTTTATTTTAACCCTTTCCAATCCAATTTGTATCCTGGTTTCCCTAGGGGGCTTACTCTTTTTCTGCCAGTATACAACGGCGCTATCTGCTGGCTAAAGCCAGTACTGCTGAGGTGATACGTTGGATAGGCTCCGACAGCAGAGAGGCTGACAATATACAGTAAGAGAACCCTGACAGATTTCTTCCAGCATCGGAGCTGTACAGCCTTAAATCATAATGTCTTCAGACATCAGACAGTGGATTGGAAAGGGTTAAAGTCGAACTCCCTTGACACCTGAGTTGGTGCTGCTCACAGTCTGTTGAAAGTCATGCAGCCAAGGCCTCGTTAGGCCAAGCGTTTGTGAATTAGACCCGAAAATGTAGCTCGCACCAGACCGCACACGAGCAGCAGCGGACAGCGCACATTGCATGTCCTGTTCTCATTCACAATGCAGACCAGAATAGGACATGCTGCGATTTTTATCTTTTCATGGACCACTAGTCTGTGTAAAAAATGACTTGTGTTAGTAGCCCCATTTTTTTTTAACCCTTTCCCTGTACACCACAAAGGTATAGGGTGGCTATGAAGCTGCACCCCCACTCGGTGCCTGCTGTTTCAAACCGCTGACACCCGCCACAGAGAGAGCTAGCGTCGATCGCAGCTGTTTGCTTACATTCACAGTTGGTTCTCACTGCAGCATGTAAGCTCTGAGTTGGAGGGAGTGGTCCAACTCTGCATTGGCCCCTATGATGAGATTGCGGAGTGCTGATGTGATAGTAGCCATGGCAGCCTTGGGCCTAGTGAAGAATCACATGGCTGCCATGTATTTATCCATAAGAGTTAATATGTGAAGGTTGAAATTACAATATACTGCAGTAGGGCTCAGTCAGACGGGCGTTTGTTCACTGTGCATGTTACTTGCGTTTGCGATCCGCATGTATTAGAACCAATGCTTTTCAATGGTAGCGGTCATATGCCTGATATTTACTTGAGCACAAAAATGCACAGCGGTAAATATAGGGCGGTGGATTTAAAAACGCAAATAACTGCAGCATTCTGTTTTTTTGGATGTGAAACCCCTGGATGCTGTCACATCCAGGGGTTTCACCTTCTGCTCAATGGGGCCGGCGGCAGCAGCACTGACCTCATTGAGAACATACAGTGAAGATCACGATCCTCTGGCACAGCTGTGGCAGAGGAGCACGATGTTCTCCCATAGAATTTAATAGAGCTGGCACTATCGCCGGCTCCATTGAAAGCAATGGGCTGCCAGCAAGCCCTGCAGCCCCGACCCCATTGAAAACATACAGTGAAGATCGCAATCCTCTGGCACAGCTGTGGCACAGGAGCATAATGTTCTCCCATTGAATTCAATGGAGCCAGCGCTACAGCCGGCTCCATTGCAAGCAATGGGCTGCCAGCAAGCCCTGCAGTGATTTTTGGGGAAGGGCTTTAAATATAAGCCCTTCCCTGAAAATCATTCCTAAAATGTGTAAAAACTAAAAAAATATATACTCACCTCTTCGCAGCTGCTGGGGCTCAGGCGCATCCAGCCGCTTCTTCTCCTGAACTATGAAATGCTTTCAGCAGGCTGGGATTTAAAATCCCCGCCTGCTGAAAGGGCTGCCTCTGATTTGCTGATCACTGTGACCAATCAGCAGCGGCTCTCAGCTGTCATTTAATAGCTGTAGCGCAGACTTTATTGAATTCAATAGGATAGCATTGCGGAACTCTGCCACAGCTGTGGCAGAGGATTTCTTCATGTCCGCTGCAAATCCCCTTGTCACTGGACACTGTGACAGCATTGTCAGTGTCCAGTGACAATGAGACTCCCCGCGAAGATAAAGAAATGCTCTGCCACAGCTGTCACAGCTGTGGCAAAGGATCGCAATCTTCTCTGTACGTCAGTGGGGCCGCCGCTGCTGCCGTCGGCCCCATTGACTAAAGGTGAAATGCCTGGATGTGACAGCATCCAGGGTTTTCACATCCAAGGAATCCCCTGCTGCGCTGTCACAGCCGCAGCAGGGGATAGCAGGCAACACACTTTATGTGCGCATAAACGCAGCCAAGTGTGTGTTTTTTTTTTTTGTGGTTTTTTTTTTTCAGCGTGACTCCCGCTTCGGTCACACAAATTTTTGTGCGTTTGCGTTCTGCGCGCAAAAATTCGCATATAAAAACACCCGTTTGACTGAGCCCATATTTTGTAGAAGTGAGCAAATGATCTACAATAGTGATCTGCTAAAGCAACTCAAAAACAAAATGTAAAGGTTAAGTGAAATTTTTGTTAAAAGAAAAAAAAATTAATAATTAAAAATACGAAAAAAATCTATTTTTTCCCACAAAACTGTTAAAAAATGGGAATTGCTTATCTACTGATGCAGGATGGCAGGCATGTACAACACTTCTCTCTCAACACACAGACAGACTACTAAATGGAGGAGCAAATCACACATGTGAAGGACACTGATGAGCAGCCATTCACAGGCTTTCCTTATATTCAGCTCGTGAGCGAGAGTTTAGGACTACATTTCTGCTGCCTTGACACTCTGCGCCACACAGGACTACTGTATAGTACAGTAAATGGTACTATTAAAAGAATATAACTCCTCCTACAAAAAAACAAGCTCTAGTACAGCTACGCCAACAGAAAACGTAGATGAAAAGAATGAAAACCTGAAAACTGGCTGATAATTAAAGAGGTAATGGGGCCATGAGCAAACTAAAAAATACGCCGGTGCGAATAATCCCTTACAGTCTGGCGTTCAGGAAGGGGAACAGATGTCTTGCTGCTGTGCTTGGCTACAAGAGGATTTTTTTCAGACTAATACATTGTAGCAAATGCCCATAGGAGCCGGTCCAGGTCAGGAATCAAATGTTTCAATTTACTAGGCAGCAAATGGGGATCTTGGAGATGAAAGGAAATCTCAACACAAAGTATACAGACGACACCCAGCTATACACCTCTTCCTGCGACATCTCTGTACCTTTCCTCCAAAACATCACCGACTGTCTGTCTGCTGTCTCTAACACTACGTCCTCTCTCTACCTAAAACTAAACCTCTCTAAAACTGACTTACTGGTATTTCCACCCTCCACTAACCGACCTCCTCCTGACATCTCCATCTCAGTGTGTGGCGCCACCGTAACTCCTAGACAACATGCCCGCTGCCTTGGGGTCATATTCGACTCTGATCTATCATTTACCCCCTACATCCAATCTCTGGCCCGAACATGTCAGCTGCACCTCAAGAACATTGCAAGAATCCTCTCTCTTCTCACTGTGGACACACTAAAAACGCTTACTGTTGCCCTCATCCACTCCCGGCTCGATTATTGCAACTCGTTGCTGATCGGCCTCCCCTGCACCAGACTCTACCCTCTCCAATCCATCCTGAATGCGGCAGCCAGGCTCATCTTCCTGTCCAGCCGCTACTCGGACGCCTCTGCTCTGTGCCAGTCACTGCACTGACTGCCTGTTAAATACAGAATTCAATTTAAACTCGCTACCTTCATCCACAAAGCCCTCCACAGCGCAATGCCGCTATACATTGCCTCCCTCATCTCAATCCATCAACCAGCCTGGGCTCTCCGCTCTGCTAACGAAACTAGACTGAGCACCCCTTTAATTCGAACTTCTCATTCCCGCCTCCAAGACTTCTCCAGAGCAGCACCAGTCCTCTGGAACGCACTACCAAAGGACACCCAAGCAATCCAGGACTCGCAGAACTTCAGGCGTGCTCTAAATACGCACCTCTTCAGGGAGGCATACCGCATTCCCTAAATAAACCCCTCTGTACTCCACCTGATAACATGCTCCCTGACCTACTGACTGCAATCCCTGCTAGCCATCATAAACCGCTCCTGCATCCATACTGATTCTGCCGTCACACGGCCAAATCTCTGACCATTGTCTATGTGTATAGCACCCCTCACTCTCCAGCCCACCATACTGTGCACATCTCCAGCCCCTTTACCTTCTGTATCACCCCATTACTTGTAGTATGTAAGTTTGTTGGAGCAGGACCCTCACCCCTATTGTTTCCATCAACTGATTACTATGTAACCGTGGTTCTGTAATTTTTGTACTTTTGTCTTTCTGTATCCCCCTGTCTATGTAAGGGCTGCGGAATATGTTGGCGCTATACAAATAAAGATGATTATTATTATTATATAGCAAATTTTTAGAGCTGTGGCTTTGTGTAGCTGAGATGGGGCATTTGTTGTAAGATCCAACCATTCTCTTCCCACCTCTGTAATTACTGGTTGGATGTCTAACAGCTACTAAATAATGTCTTGTGTCTTGCTTTACTGCAGAGATTGTTAAGGAAGAAGTGGACATTTCAGAGAAAGATCATAAAGATTCTGCGGATGGTCTGAAGGGTACGATGGACAATGAAGATGCGATTGAAGAGGAAAATGAAGAGGACGATGAAGGTGAGAAGGAAGACGACCAAGAGGAGGACAGTGAAGATGGTAATTCGACTAGTGATGCTAAGGACTCCGAGGAGGACTCTGTAGTGGAGAAATCTGACCCAGAAGATGAAGAACAGGATAGTCCTCCACAACACCCAAGCACACCGCCACCAGAGACAGACAGTGAGCTGAGGCATCGCAGAACTGAAGCTGTGGACAGTGGACAGTAGACCTCCATGTTTCTATATAGGTTTATCTTTATGGACCAAAGATACGTCTCCATTATTATTGCTGCAGCTTTTATGGTGTGATTTATATTTTGCATGGAAACTTCCTTTTATTACAGTCACTTTGTGAGAAGGTTTTAGACGACGTCTCCAAGGGCAGGTCCATAGCACAAGACGTTCACAGGATGTTTTTTCTTGGTTTCAAGCACGTTGCGTCCGAAGAACCCTCTTTTGAGTCAGTTTACACCAAATTCTTTATTTTTAATGACATATCTTACAATTTTTGTAGTCCTGAATTTTTAAAGGGGTATTCCCATCCTAAACATTTATGGCATATCCACAGGATAATTGACACCAGTCCCACCTTTCTCGAGAAGGGAGGTCAGCTGACCTTGTCCAGTGTGATGAAGTGGAGGCCTCTGGCTGCTGTATCCAGGCTACGATTGACAGGGATTACAGAAATGGCCAAGCTCGCTGTGTACACTATTTCCGTAACTCTCATAGAAGTGAATGCGAGTTACGTAAAGGGGTTTCCTAGCTCTTAAAAATTGATGGCCTATCCCAGACCTCAGCCAATCAGCTGTTTGCTTGACTGCTATTACTGTAAGGGGCAGGAAGCAGATGGCTCCATACATTGTGCAGTGGTCCAGCATAGTATTGCAGGCACAGCTGCCATTGATGTGAGTAAAACTAAACTGCAATACCATGTCAGCCTACTGCACAACATACGGAGCTATCTATTTTCTGCTTCATAATGGATGACAGCTGGCATGGCGAATAGCCGATTGGCTGGGGTCTTGGCTGACAGAAAACTGCTAATCAGCTCTTGATGGCCTATCCTGCAGATAGGTCATCCGTTTGAAAGACCAGAAAACCCCTATAAGAAAATAACATGGTAGAGTGCACTCAATTGGAGTCTAGAAGTGGCAGCTAGAGACTACTTCACCAGGCAGGACATGGTCGGAAGATCTCCATTCTGAGTCTGGGACCTATCAGACCTCTATGGATTACCGGTATATATACCATATATGGAAAAGATGGGAATACCCCTTTAATTGTTTACATTTTTTTTTTTATTTTAGATTTTTCTCTCTTGAAGGAGCATTCCAGCTCTTTGGGCGCTTTATATGTAGTTTATGGTGCAATAGCGATAATGTTTACTTGTTTTCGTACAATTAGGCTACTTTCACATCTGCACTGGAGGCCTTCAGCATGAAATCCCAGAGTAGTGCAGCATGCTGCGTTATTTCATCTTCGAAGAATTGGTCTGGCGCCCTATTATAGTCAGTGGGGTCTGTATGGCCGCACTTGGATCCAGCGGTTCCGTTTTTGTTTTTTTTACTCCAAGGACGGAGCTGCGGAACAGAAATATACCACGGGCGTGTATGGGAATAGGACTTTGGCTGAGGCACGACTTTAAAAATTTCCCCCTATCTTCCCCCTTGTAATGTAAGGCACATTACATGAAGCTGATCTGAAGAGCTGGGCTGCTGTTTAAGTGTTAGTTTTAGCATAATCTCATTATAGGGTGGGGCTTAACATTAATATAATGTGTTATCGTCATTAGTTTTGCAGTAATGTTGTTGTTGTTGTTGTTATAAACTTTTGAAAGCTATTTGTTAGATATGAAGTAGCAGAGGAGAACCTAGAACATGATAGACCCTCGGGTGGCAATCGGATGATGTATTTTCACTTCATACCGGAGGGCTTCTGGTGCCAACACTCCACTGAAAGATCTACCCTCTCAATATGAGAGACAGGTAAGGGACCCTGCATACATGTCAGAAGCTCTTGTCACCCGGTACACGGCCTTATTCACACCCTCATCAGTTCCCATAGCTTATAATGGGAACCCGCTGCAACAAATTACTGCTTATTAGTTCTACATTTGAAGAGACCTGAAAAAGTCTGCGACTTTCCTCCTGGTTGGGTTCACATGAGCACAGCTTCCTTCCTGTACCCATTCCTCTTTCTTCAGCCGATGAAGACCTCTCCTCCCTTTTCTAAGTAGTGTGATGCTTTCCTCCATAGAAGGGGGGTGCTCTACGTAGGAGTCCTTAGTGGCCCCTTTCACATTCTGTGCTACAACAATAAGGGCACAGTGTATATGCATATTAACGTACCGAAGTACGCGGTTTCCCTGCGTGTTTCTGCAGTTGATGTGCGCAAATAAAAACTAAGAATATCCTATTGATTTTGTGCATAAATACGCAGCAAAAGCACAGGTTTCCTGCTTATTTAGGCACGGCCATTAATTGCAATTGGTTATTTCGGAGCATTGTATAGAGGAAGATAAAAGATGCTGCGTTTTTTTTTTTTTTTTTCACGTGTCCAAAAGTCGCATGAAAAATACACCGCTATAAATGGACCCATTGAAATCAATGGACTCTATTCACTGCGTATTTACATTCGTGTTTAAGAGCCCTTAAAGGTAAGTTTTAATGTTGGTATCAACAGGCTGGTTTACCTTTATGGGCTTTTTTTTTTTTTTTGCGGTTCTTCTATATTTACACCCCGTGTGATCTGCCCTTCCTGATAACTTGGATGCTCCTGATGTATACCTCCAATGTACACTACAGACACTGTGTGAATAATTGGGGCATACGGACAATATAAATGAGGATGGTCTCTAGCTCAACACTCCGTATATAGTGTAAGCCTGGCAGCAGCTCTACTCTATATAACAAATCTGCTCCAATCTTCTAGCAACGATTAGGAGTTCTACAGTTTTTAGTTTTTCTTTACCTAAATGTGAGGCGTTAAATAACTGAGAGCACGCGGCTTTTGTTATTTTGTATTCTAGTAAGTGATGTTGCTGGCTGCTGGGAGAATTTACTTACATTTGTTAACCGTCCATATAGCTTGCGGGTGATAGATATAACTCTCTATGTACCTCCTATGTATGTCATCCTTATAGACTGAACTTGCAAGGAAATCTATTAAAAACACTTATTTTCACACTCATCGAATATTGGGAAATAAAAGTGCTCCTAGTTCAATACAGTATGGCCTTGTACAGCATGCTGAGCTTGCCTGTACCAATTTCCTTTGCTTCAGCCTGAGGGTTTATTCACATGGGAGATTTTATGCGGCATGTGAAGCATTGGGTGCATTCATTCACATGAGCAATTTTCGGACATGTAAAAAAAAATATTGCAACGTCAATTCGGCAACCATTTTTGGTTGACGTTTTTTCATGCTGCATCAAAAGCTAGGTCTTGACCTATCTTTTGATGAAAAACGCTGGGGGCTCCCATAGACTCCAATGGGAGCTGAAAAAAACGGCGGGGAAGGGAGTTTACTTGCGTCCGGCACTCGGAAACGAAGACAGCTGGCTCTATCTAAGCATTATAAGTCATTATGAGGATTTTTGCTGACTGACGGAATTCCGCGCTGCAGTGTATTTTTCACGTGATATGCCACGTGGCTGGACAAAAAACGACTAATTAATCTCGGGACTCAATCGCCGCAATTCTTCATTGACGCGATTTTCGGATGAGTTATTTGGTCCGATATTGCACTCACCTGTTTGAAAGGATCCTCAGGCTGACAGACACTGATTGATTTGAAGCAGTGTGATTATTTTTTTCCCCCTTCCCCATGCAGAGACTGCCTTGTGTGCTTTCCTTCCTATTTACTGTCCATGTCATCTGCCCTCTCTGCTAACATGGATGCTTTCCTCCTGTTCCACACTCCGAACTGCTATGTACCTGCTCTTTTCCCCTTCCTGCTACTATCTCTAGCATTGGGAGAAAGGAGAGGAGAGCAGAGCAGAGCAGAGAGAGAGGGGGACACAATCAAGAATGGTGTGCTGTGGGATCTGTGTCAGAAACAGCAAGACAGCCAGCTGTGTGCAGGAGTTGCACAGATTCTACAGCAGCTATGTAGGAAACATTTAATGAAGCCTATTCAGAAAGTACAACAAAGGTATTCATAGTTTGTGATTTTTGTTAGTGCTTTAAAAAAATGGAAAAAACTAAATTTAATCCTTTTTCCTAGATAGCTGTTCGTTTTTGTGTCATTCCGTGGTTGTTCTTTTTTTAATGAAGGTCTGGGGATATGAAGGGATAAAGTTTTAATTTTTTATATATTTTTTTTTTTAGTTTGTAAATGTAAATATGGGAATAATCCCTTTTTATAGATCTGTGGATCTTTCTTTAACCAGATTATTTTTATAACTATTTTAGTGGCTTTGAAAGCTTTGATATCTTGCTATCGCTGCTTGCACAAATATGTAAGATTATTGGTTACAGTCTGAGCCTGTAGTATTTGCATTTGGAAGATAAGAAGTTTCCATCGGCTTCGGGGCCATGGTAATTGTAATGTACAAATGTTTAATTCGTTTTGGTGTCAGGCGCAGTACAGTATTCTATCCTCGTGTGAACTCTTAGTATGTGAAAAACTGCACGGACATATGTATTAGCTGTACGTTTACACATGTATTTTTGAGAATATTAGTAAAGCTATATTTTAGTGTTTTGGGGGGAAACTACTAAGGTGGAAGGAAATCGGAGTGTACAGTAGAGTGCACTCTACTGTAGATGTCAATGTTAACTCAGTTTGCAGCTTTTTTCTCTATGCAGTAAACACAATATTGCTTGTAGGATTTTGCACTGCGCCATCTTGTGGTAGTGAGTGAGATTTACATTTGCTATCAAACTGCAATAAATCTGCAATAGCAACAATCCTTGCTTTTGGTTGTATTTCATTTAAATCCTTTAGCACAAGGTAAAATATAACAAGCCTTCTGTCTTTTTCTCCGATTTGGAATTGTAAGAATATGATACCTGAAGTGACTCTGAATCTGTAGACTTTTACGTAAGAACAAATAATTGTTACTGCATGAGGTGTTTTGGGCAAGATTCAGGCAATTAAAGCTACATTTTCAGCAATGTTTCTACGTTTGTTCGTTGAGTGCATGCAGACGTTTGGATCAGGACTGCATGATGTCACTGCCATTAAAGTGTACATAACTTTTCACATGATTCTTCAGAATAAGCTGATGTGTGTACATGAGGGATATTATTATTTCTGCCCATTACATGAACTGTAAAAGACCTTTTTCACAGGTTTTCTCCTCTGTAGGCTATTTCTGCAATTTTTAGTTCTCTCTGAGCTGTTGGGTGGAGACTGATGCTATATGTCCCATAGACTGCACATAGAGAAAACAGGAGATTCTGCTCTCTAAGGCTGCCTTTACACGGGCAGTGAATTGCTGCAGAAATTCCACAGCGTTTACAACACAAGTGACTGAGATGCATGAAACTTGAAAAACGCAGCGTTTTTGAAAGCTGCAGAATGTCTAGTTACGTTGCGGAAACTGCAGGTATTTTCTCCAAAAAGATCAATTTGAGCCTAAAATCCACATCAAACTCCGCAAATAGAGTTTTGTTGCAGATTTTGAAGCATTTCCGCTGCAGAAACACAATGAATTTGCTTGAAAATCTGCATTTGTTGAAGTTTGAAAATAACGTTTGCCAGTGCAGGAACGACCACTAACTTTTTTTTTTTTTTTTTTCTAAAAGGAACTTTTATGGGGCATTTTGTATAGCAGAATACAAAGCAAAAAAGCGAAAAGCAACGGAATATCTAACAATATTTGGCCAGCACAGCTTTTTAAAGCCTTTATGGTTAATGATATCCTCTTTTGGGTCATGGTTAACGTTTATATAAAAAAAAAAAAGCCCCAACCTGGGGAATCGCAACAAAGTAAAATAAAACATTACCCATAGCATAATCCTCAATACAGCGAAAACCCAGCATCCATGCAAATAAATATAGAAGAGAAGAGACCTTCAGATTTCCCAAAGAAAGGAAATTGGTTAGATATATTTAGCGCAATCTCATGCAGACAGGTAGGCCTTTTAGTGCTTCCAGTTAAGCAGTATTACCGTATTTTCCGGCGTATAAGACAACCCCCAACTGTCGACTTATACGCCGGGAATACGGTGTAGAAAAAGAATATCGATACTCCCCTCCCGCGGCGTTCTGCGGCACTGCTGCAGGCTGTCGCTCCCTCCTCCTCACCAACAGAGCATTGCTTTCTGGATGTGGGGCTTGAAATCCCCGCCTCCAGAAAGCTAATGCTCTGATTGGCTAACGCAGCACCAGCTTTCATTGGTTGACACTGCTTGAAAAAAGCAACAGTTTATAAAGAACATGATTCGTTGCGCCAAGTGGAATGTCTCCCATAAGGCCAAAGAGACAAATTTTAGGACGTAGAATATGTGGAGCTCCTAAGTGCATCTCCATAAACTCAAGAATATTTCACAAATAGGTCTCCAAGACATGACCGTCCCAAAACATGTGCATGATTGTGCTTGTTCCCATCAAACATCTTGGACAGCCTGTACTAGGGCATAGGCCCGTACCATAAAAACGAGTAGTTGTGTAATAAATCCTATGGAGAAACTTAACTTGTATGAGTCTGACCCTAGGACTGACTAAGGAAGGGCACAGAACTGGCTAAAAGGCCAGTCCGGTCGTCTGAGTCTAGGCCTGGTATATCTGAGCCCCATTTCTCAAGAGTCCCATCCTTCAATGAAGCAAAGAATATATAAATGCAAGAAAATAGCGAAAATCCACTACTTTATCACAAAAACACAACAGGTGTGGCGTTTCTGGTGCTGGGGTTGCAGCCGTGGGTGTAGTAGCCGAAGGTCTGGAGAATGGTCAAGAAAAGCCAGAGGTAGGTAGCAGGAGGTGCCGCAGTGCAAATGGAGGTGAGTAGCGTGGTCAGGAAGGAAGCTAGAGGGTAGCTGTTAAAATAGCAGTGGAGTAGGCACTAGTTAAGCTTGATCAAGGCTGGGGAGCACAATAATCAATTGCATGCAGTGGCAGGGTCAGGCTTTTATAATTTAGCCTAATTAGGAACAAAGGTGGGGTCAGGGCAAGGGCTGGGTTTGCAGGATCTGGGAATGAGGCAGAGATTCATGCAGGGGAACTGTCCAAGAGTTGGATGGCTCAACAGGAAGAGCTACTGACTGGAGTGCAGTTGATCCCTGACAACGTTCTAAAGGGAAAATAAAAATGGGCACATAAAAATGTAAGTACATGTACAAAATGCGCACAGCAGGTTAACTCTGCCCATCTGTAGAAATGCAACATAATTTATGTAGCAATTTTGTTTTTATCTGCTCTGCACTTCTTGTTTATTTTCTCTCTCCATTGTAACATACGTTAACACATCACACTCATGGAAATTCCCAGGGCATGCAATTGTGATGTATTTTATAAATGCTCTCATAGAAAATAATGGGCGATTCATGATGAAGAATCACACAAAAACAGTTGCAGTGATTTTTCTAATTTAGACTAATCGCTCAGAGAGAAAAAGAGTTCATGCGAATTAACTCATTCGAATGAATGGGTTCTTTTCCCGTGTGAGGTCAGTCCATCTCAGAATGCGAAAAAACAAATCGCCCCTCTTGCGTATTTTGTCATGAATTTGTCATGAATTTGCCATGAATAGCACCCTGTGTATTGCAAGCAAAGATGAACATCCACACTATAAGGCTACTTGCACATGGATGGGCGCAATATCAGATGAAGAACTCGGTGTGCTATCATGCTCGCCAACGTACATTTTCACGCTAAAGCAAGGCATTTTTCTGGCAAGAACACCTCCCAAGTAATGATCCTCCGTCACAGCTTTCAAAGGATCGGCAAGTGTTTCCCATTGTTTTCAATGAGAAAGCTTGTGTGCACATCTCATGGTGTTTTACTGTCCCGTTGAAAACAACATGCAATGTTCTGAGGAACACGAAAAGATAGCACATGCCGCGATTTTTTGGTCATGTATATGATTCCATTTAAAAGAATGGGGTTCATATTCTCGTTAGCTTTGCGAGTCTCGCAACGCACCAAACGGCATGATTCTCAGCCATATCAAAGCGGTCCAAGGATACTTTTACATGGGCTAGAATTAACCACCATACACATTAAAACTCCGAATTTCACACCGAGAGCTACAGGTCTAACTGCAGATTTTAGACGCAGAATCACAGGCAGATTTAAGCCATTTTTAATTCCACATAAAGATCAGCAGCTAGTCCTGCAAATTTTGGTACAGAATTTACCACGTGTTGCGGTGCATCTTGTGGTCTAATCCCACCTGTATGAGAGCACCCTAAAGGGAGATGCTGTGGATTAACATTCTGCATCACAGGTGAATTTTGGCACAGCTTTTTGCTGGTGCGCTATACAGGGCCTTCTTCAGCTGCCGGAAGAGACCAAAAACGGCTGATGGAGCAGGAGCGCTCTGAAGTTAAAGTGCAGGTACTCTTGGAGATAAAGGTGAACAATGGATGGTAGAATGATGTAGCCCCTTACCTGTTTGGCCTTGTGGGGGTCCCACCTTAGAAACATTACAATAAGGGCTGTCTCACACGAGCATATGGTCATTGCGTATTACGGTCGCAGATATTACGCTGTACTTGTTGCTGCTCACACATTAGGCGTGCAAGAAAAATTGCATCTTCTATCTTGGTGCGTACTATAAACGCCAAGATAGTACATGGCAATGGGCATCCTATAGCCCGTATGCAATATCATTGTGTACTGGCTACAGGCCGTGTGCATATATGCTGTGAGATACGCTTGTGTGAGCACAGCCTAACACGTCATGTTACCAATAAAAAAAAAGTACACTAACCTGCAGTATACTTGGCATTTCTGCCAACTACGAGGGTTACCAATCCCCTTTCTCTTTCTCTTTTTTTTTTCTGCCCTGAAATAATGTGGCAAACAATCATGGACAGTCAAGATCTGAACCCAAACGTTACAAAAAAGTTTGTATGTAGTTTAAAATACTTGTATGAACTCATTACCAGGCAGAACGAGCACTGAACTGCCCCATTCACTACCCTAAAGTGTAACTCCAACCTTTGTTTTTATGCTTAACTTCATACTATATTTCTATAGGGGTTGCAGCCACCACCAGGGAAAGCCTGAGGGCCTTTCACATGGAACAGAATTGTTTTACAGCATGCAGTGGAATGTACCACTGCCGAAATCTATACCAAAATCCACCATTTAAGCCATATTCAATTCTGTACCAAAATCGGCGTGTTAAAAACATGTAGAATTTTGTTAAAGAGTTTTGGGCAAATTCCATTGCATGCTGCGGAATAATTCAGTTCCTGTAAAAGGTCCCTTAGGAGTTACTAAAGAAAGATTTATTATTGACTTTATAGGGATTCATGCTGCCCAAGCTATGGACAGCATGAACCAGGGACAGGTATGCTCATTACCCCGCGTATGTTCTATTCTGAACCACTATAGCATTTCGGAATAAACACACTTTGACCCAAAGGTCCCGTTTGACTCTGTCTCCCTAGACACAGAAGGTAAGATAGCTGCCACACTGCAGGCCATGGGTAGGGGGAGGCCGGCGTGGCCCACCTCCATGACTCACAGCTCAGAATCAAACTTCAAAGTGTGTTTATTCTGAAACACAGAATGAAATAGACACGGCACTAATGGGTGTATCTAGCCAAGTTTCATGGTGCCCAAATTATGGGCAGCATGAACCTGGGGACAGAATGCCTTTAGATCCTATGGTGGTTGTGTCTTCAGCAAGGTCCCCCCCTAGTGGTGTCTGCAAATATACAGAATTTTACCATCTAAAACCAGTTTTGACTCTTATGAAGATACACACTGGCTATTTTATTAGAGACAGTCATCTAGTAGCGTTTTGGACATCCTTTGCCCTTCAGAGCCAGAGAGTTTCTTGCAGTTGTCATAAATTAGATGGAAGCACTGAAAAGTTATCAAGAAGGATTCATCGATGGGCACTGCTTGCGTCAAATTCTGACCCTCTTATCAGCATGGTGCAACAGAAAGCTGGATTCATTTGACCAGGAAATGTTTTCCACTGCTCGGTGGTGCAATTTTTGCTCCCTTTTGTCCACTGGAGTCTTTCCTTTTTGTTTGCCTTAGTCGGCAATGGTAACCGAAATGATCATCTTCTGTTATAGTACATCTGTGCCAAGGTGCAAAGAGTTGCGAGCTTGGGCACATTCTTTGGAGCACCAGTGTTGTATTCACCTGCACTTTACTTGACTCTACACCACCTGGTGGTCAGACTTATTCTTCACATCCTCTTCTGACCCCTTTCATTGACAAGTTATTTATATCCACAGGATGAGCTTTCACTGCAAATTTTTCTTCAATCCCATCGTTCTCTATATACTCTCAACACTGCTGCTTGAGAAAACCCCACAAGATTGGCAGTTTTTGAAGTCTTGCCCCTGACGAGTCTAGCACCGATGACCAGGCCTCGCTCAGTTTGTTAGTTTTTCCGAATCTAATGTGGATTCACCCTAAAACTGATCCACAACACTGAAGGTCATTGAAGTCTAGGGTGAGTGCGTAAATGAGTGTGCAAGGAGATGGGCAAAACATTACACAATTCCATGGGACAAAGAACACATCTGGAACTCATTAGGCTAAATATCCAATTTAACCCTTTCCCATCCACTGCCTGACGTCTAAAGACATTCTGATTGAAGGCTTTACAGCTCCGATGTCAGAAGACGTCTAGCAGGGTATTCTTACTATTACTGGCCGCTCTGTTGTCAGGGGGCCTCTCCAGCATGTCACATACCGCAGTACTGGCTCTAGCCAGCAGATGGCGCCACTGTATAATGGCAGAAAGAGAAAACCCCCCTAGGAAACCCTGAATACAAAACAAGATTGCAAAGGGTTAATTGTGGCATGGTTGTGTCCCATGCACAATAAATCACGCCCTGCGAATGAAAAACTACAGTAAAATATTCCGATACGTGCACAAAAAAAGCCTCGACCATAGCGCAAATCCATTGCTCTGAGTCGTGTGCCCGTGTGAAGTCACCCACAGTTGCAGTTACACTTTAACCCCTTAGTGACAGCCAATTGGCCTTTTTATAGCATAAGCGACCTTACATTTGTATCTCTCTGTGTGTTTCGGTCAGGCGAATGTCTCATTTGCGTCCTGCTCCATGAGGCCAAGTTTTAGTTGCGATTCAAAAAATCTGACATCACAAGCCTCAGCGGTAATAACATTAGAGATTGAGTCAGACTATATCCCAACCGGAAAAAAAAATAAATTGCGGAATTCTTCTGAAATCCCAAAGTCACAGACATTGAAAGCACAAAGAGAGATCCCAGAAGAGTCCGTCAGGATCCGAGTCCGTCGTGCCGGCTGAAACTCCAATGGATGTTCGCACAATACAACTCTTGTACGTGACCTCTACCTGGTTTATTTAAAATTCTGCAAGGAAATGTGAAGTGAGGGATTAAAGTTCTTTAGATCAGAGTTTTAGACTTTTGCAGACAGAAAATATATTCAAATCAAACTATTTTTCTTAAAAAAAAAAAAAAGCGAGTGCGCAGGATAAGTGAGCGGTTTCAGAGGTTATATTATTACTGTTTAATATGAGCCTCATCTGGCATGCATTACCGCAGAGCACAAACTGGCATGGGAAAACAGTTGACTCTGACCACAGCTGTTGGGATAGGAAGTTAATAGTTAGGGAGTTAAAAAGAGTTTGAGAAAACTAAATGTGCCCTCTGTTTACAGGCACAGATGCATGCTGACATTAACCAGTGGCACAAACAATACGCTCTTGCAAACTCGAAACACTCCTTGCCCGGCATGAAATATGTCTCGCAGGGCTCTAAAGATCCAGCATGGATTTTTGCAATAAACAAAACATTTTGCAAGCTACATTAGCATGTATAAAAGAGTCACACTACAGGACAAGGGAGGTTTATGGTGTGTTATATTAGACGATGTGACCTGGCTAATACAGAACAGCCATCCCACATCCCCTGCTACGATTTATTTCATGTAGTGAAGCCCACAGGAACACTGTGGTTTTGTGAGTCTGTGGGACAAAGTACAAAAATAGTGTGTTGGCAGCTGAATTAAACAATGATGTTCTCAGTTTGTACTCACTGCCGGTGTTCGGTTTATCTCGGGGCCACATATTGTTCTCCGTAAAAATAGCCTGGAAACTTCAAACTTTTCTCTTATGCTCTTACTTAAGAGAAACATCATGTTTCTTATGGTTTATGTTAGAAGATGGCCTTTGTTAGAGAGGCGCTTGGAAATGCACCTGCAAATGATAATTAGCAGAAGTACAGTTTTGCACATACACACTACTACCCCGATCTGGGGTGCATAGGACGAAATTGCATAGACTGGTTTTAAAAGGAACCTGGTATCAGTCTTATAAACTACACTGTATCCCCAGGAAGTTGCAAATAAGGGAGAGGGAACAATACCTCGTATTCTCGTATTCTACCCCAGAAGCATGACTCTCTAATATACAGTGAGGTTCAATATGTAGTGCATATGGTGATATCCAGAGTCTGTACAACTCAAAGCCACAAGGATTCAGTATGTCATCGTACAGTCTCCTAAAGTCTAAGCTGCAGGATGACCAACTATTATAAAGTTGGCACAAACATTTCAAAAATTCTGCAACATTATATGAGCAGGCCATGAAAGTCATGAGTTGCAACGGTACAGTGAACATAAAAATTAACAACAAAGAAGTTGAGTCGGTCCAAGATTTCATCTTCCTTGGATCCAATCGATTGCAGCAGGCAATTGCCATGTCCGTGTGGCTCACAAACACCACGCTCAGCACAGACGCAGGGTGACATTCACAACTACTGCAGTAGATACTACTATGCACTGTAGAACAGTGCGCACCACAACAGGAGTATGTAAACCAGTAAGCGAAGACCGTGCGATATAAAAAGTACTATGCTCAGCACGGCATTAGAGAATGTACACACTGCTGGACATAGACGCACACCATGCTATGCTGAACAGTTGCACCACTCCAGGGAGAAGAAAGCCTGGCTCTAACCTAGCAGGTGGGTGAAGGTTCCCTGCCTAGAAGTGGAGCAATCTCCTCGATAGACGTAGCCCCATGGTCTTCATCCTGGGCGCTGAATGTCCCTATAGAGGCCCCTGGAGTGATGAATCAAACAACAAGGAAATACAAAAATGAAAACAGCAATATAACTGAAAAAGATCCCGCAGCAACTTATCTGCAAGTAGCAATACTCCCAGCAAACAGGAGCTCCAAACTCCAAGTACTCCACTATGGAATGGAATAAGCAGCACTGAGCACAAGAAGGGGTGAGAATATAAAGCTACTCCACACCTGAGGACTAGCACAGCAATTAGAGAAGCACACCTCCACTCTTCTCCCAAGCAGGACTAATCTAGCTTGCATCCATGCAGCAAATAAAGACAGTACCAGCAATCTCTGCACATGGTACATTAACCCTTGTCCTGCATCACAAGGTGACAGGTCTTGGCCTGCATCAAGGCCACCATGCCACAACGCTGTCGCGACCGACAAGCCGCGACACAAATCTGGATCCGAGATCAAGAGATGGATTACACTTGGTAGGAATGCAATGCAAGGAATGTAAAAGATCTTGAAAAGCAAGGACATTAGCATTGCAACAAAAACCAGACTGGTCAATGCAATCGTCTTTCCCATAACTACGTATGGTTGTAAAAGTTGGACGCTCAGGAAAACAGACAGAAGGAAAATTGATGCATTTGATCTATGGTGCTGGAGGAGAATGCTATGGATACCTTGGACTGTCATGACAATGAACAAGGTAGTGTTAGATCGCTTCAAACCGAAAATATCACTACAGGGCAAAATCATCAAACCACAGCTCTCTTTTTTCAGCCACGTGATGCGCACTAACTCACTGGAAACAGTACGAATGCTTGGCAAAGTCAGTGGAAGGAGAAGAACAGGATGACAAAGAACAAGATGGCTAGATACAATCAAGGCCACCATGAACATGTCAATTGCCCAACTGAAAGAAGCAGTGAAAGACAGGAATGCGTGGAGAACATTGATCCATGGAGTGACCAAAGGTCGGATGCGACTAAACGGATAATCATCATCATATGAGCATGATGTTTTTCTTTGACGGGTAAATGTAACAAAGTATTTGTTTTTGAATTCTAAGCTATGTTTGTAAATTTGGAGATTGAATGTATAGTTCTACCTTTGTCTTATTGTACAGATTGGATTAGGATCTAGCAGAACCCCACTAAAAGAGGATCTTTACCCATTTGGAGTTTTGTTAGAAGTCAGTGGAATTAAACATTCATTACCCCTCCCCCATCCAGCCATTCTCCTTCTTCCTCCTGTTTTTCTTTAAGTTCTCTTTCACTGTCCTTGATCCTAATACCTCTTCTTTTCTTTTCCTGAGCTCTAAAGGGACTGTGTCATCAGAAAATGACCTATTGTATAAATCAAGTTTTCATGTTGAACATATTTTTAAAACAATGTTGATTTTTTTTTTTTTACATTTTTTTATGACACAATGCATATTTTAAAAAATCCTGCATTTTTCACACTGACCCCTACGGCTTATAATAATACAAAACTTCCTGCTCTGTAGAGAAAACTTTTCAGCAGTTATCACATTATCATTACAGGCAGAATTACAGTGAAAGATAATACCTATATCTACCGTAGATAACCCAGCATCCACCATTCACAATAGATGATGGTCACAGCTCACCTCCTCCCTCCCAATAATGTCTACATGGGTCACAGAACATTCCTTCAATTCTTTCCCATAGATGTCGATGGGTTTATTGTGTCTACGACTAGAGATGAGTGAGCATACTCGCTAAGGCAAACTACTTGAGCGAGTAGGGCCTTATTCGAGTACCTGCCCGCTCGTCTCTAAAGATTCGGCTGCCGGCGGGGGGTGGGGAGTGGCGGGGGAGAGCGGAGAGGAACGGAGGGGAGATCTCACTCAACCCCCCCACCCCCGCTCCCCCCTGCTCACTCCCGCAACTCACCACTCACCCGCGCCGGCAGCCGAATCTTTAAAGACGAGCGGGCAGGTACTCGAATAAGGCACTACTCGCTCGAGTAGTTTGCCTTAGCGAGTATGCTCACTCATCTCTAGCTACGACCCGTAAGGCTGCTGTAAAGCATATCTCTAAATGCCATCAACTGCAGCTCAGGTAAAAGAGCACAACTCTTGTGCATGCGTCCTAATGGGGCATATGATCATGATAGAGTGGGGTTTCTCCCTTATGGCCCGGAAAGGCAAATCACTTATTAAGAGCAGCTCCTATTCTGGTGAAACTTGTGATATTAGAAGCCTGTAGCAGAAATGTGTGGCTGCGTCTTCCCCTGCAAAATCAGCTGAATGTTGGAGGCGCTGTAAGTGCAACTCGGAGTGATCAGCTATTTGCCCCGGCCCCAAATTCACTAAGGGGTTGTATCAGTTGGTACAACTATTTGACTATCACTCATTTGTAATACATCTAGGAATGTATTTCTCCATAATGGAGTATTCAAACAAGTATGCATGCAGAGTATGGTCCTAAAAATGTATGGGTGCCATATTAAAGGGGTTCTGTTACCAAAATTATCATTTTCTGAGCAGGCGCCATGGCACTCCTTACCACGTGTCACACAGCAGGGACATATCTTTGCAAAGAGCGAGATTTGTTAAAAGCAGTACTCACTTTTATGCTCTGGAGCCGTGTATGCAAATCGACCCACCTTGAGTCACGGAGGCGGGCCGCCAGAGCCAGTTTGAAACGGACATTCACGCTGAAGTCCTGGTACATCTCAAGTTTTCAATTGGGTTAGAGAGCAGCACAGTGCAAGTGCAGGACTCGACGTCTGCTTTTGCTAAAGTCAGCAGCAAGGAGATATGGCCAAGCAGTGGAGGTAGTATAAAAAAAAAGCAGGGTCGTGTGACTCAGGGCTCAGTCAGCCTGCCTCCGTGCATTAAGGTGGGTCTATTTGCGTAGATTGAGGCAGAGTATAAAAGTGAGTTTATACTGTTATGACAAATCTTCTCCCATTTACGATATATGTTCATTTTTTTTACATGTGGCCCAGACCGCTATGATGGCTGCTTATAACGAATAATTCTGGAGACAGAATTCCTTTAAGAAAGACCTTGTAAGGCACAATTATATAGCCATATGCTTGAGCCCTAAATCCTAAACACAATGATCAATTCTAACATAGATCAGCAAATATTTGGAATTGTTTTTCCATTTATCTTCCACACTACCAATTAGAGCATTTCTAGATGTCTGGAATCTGGCAGATCAATTCATCTCTATGAACACATCTACTACTATCTTAACAGATGTACAGGCAGATTCTTCTGCGTCTCGACAGTGAGGATTTCTCTTCATATCTTCAGAAGTGACTCATCCATCTTCTACATTATGATACCAATGCAGTAATCTTATTAAAGTGAAATTCCATGTTTAGAAGCACATTACAGCTCGTGAAAAATTTTAATGGAGGAAACTTCTTAAAGACGCAGTAAAGTTATGTTCTGAGGGGGAACTTAAACGGGAAATGTGTGTGTGGAGTCTTTTTTTTTTTTGCCTCTGGGAAACCAAATGAAGAATTTTGTTTCCCTGGTAAAATGTAGAATGAATTCCCTGGGATGATGTCACATCCTGATAGTAATAACCGCACAATACCTTTGCTATATTTCGACGCGCGTCAGCTGATTCCTTAAGTTTATTATTGTTTATATAACTTAATCAGGAAAAGCTAAGTGTTCGCTGTGCCCCTGAATTGATGTCTAAATCTGTGCATTCAATGGTAACGGGAACTAGATCACAAAAAGAGGTGACTTGTGAAAGTTTCAGTTGCACTTCTACTACCTTCCTGAATAAATAGAGGTACTGTATACCGACTGCAAATCAAGTCTGCAGTACTAACCTATATTGCCATCCTGTGCCGAAGCATTCTTGTCTAGTGCCAGGGCTTCTAGGGAAGAGTTTGATTTAAAAAACATCCATGGCACATGGAGGTTCACGAAAGGCCTATAGAATAATATTAGTAGTGTATAAAGCCGCTTCCACACCAGCGATTTTGTAGCGATGCAACAGTGTTACAAATCGCATGTATGTAGAGCCCATACAAAACGAGCGATGTTTTGTAGCCTGCTACATGGCGAGACTAAAAAAACCGCAGCATGCTCTATGCAGCCACGCTTTGCAGTTTTTTTTGTAGCCCATGTTTCCCTATGGAGCTTCCTTGTTTATCGCATTTCATAGCATAAACTTGCTATTTTTGTGCAATGCAATGTTTTTTTTAAACATTATAAAGTCCTATTAACATTCTCCCTCGAGTGTGGCAAGCTGCTTTAGAATTCTCCCCGCTGTCATCTCCCTACTTGACTTTCAAATCCCCCGCCATCAGTGCTGTGTAAGTAAACGCTGTGATTGGATCAAGCGCCAGCCAATCACAGCCAGGCCTCGATCAATCACAGCCAATCAGTGAATGTCATTCATTGATTGGCTGTGAATGATTAAGCGCCAGCTGTGATTGGCTGGCACTCGATCCAACCACAGCTTTGACTTCAGGGGATGACAGCGGGGAGGACGCTGGGGAATGCCAGCGGGGAGAATTCAAGCAGCTTGCCGCATCGCCGCCGGGAACATAGGAATTCAAGGAGCGTGCGCAACCACCACCGAGAACATAGACCACGGCTGGGAGGTGAGTATAAAGGGGTTTTTTTGTTATTTTTTTTTAACCCCTCCCTGACTCGAGTATAAGCCGAGGGGGGCTTTTTCAGCACAAATGTGCTGAAAAACTAGGCTTATACTCGAGTACATATGGTAATTAAGGGAATAGGTGGACTGCAGCAACACAAAAGATTTGGGGCAATCACTTTAGGAAATGGCAACTTAGATGCAAATATATGAATGAACAATACGGGGATCTCTCGGATTGTCATTTTGTACCTAGGTCAAAAACGATGATAAGGAGACATCCTATGCTAGAGACAAAGAAAGATTTCTACATCATTATTAGTAACATAGTATGTTAGGCTGTAGGAAGACAATATCCATCTAGTTCAGCCTGTTTCCACCCCCCCCCCCCCTTGTTGATCCAGAGGAAGGGACAAACCCCAATGAGGCAAAGCCAATTTAGCCCATTTGGGGGAAAAATTCCTTCGCAACTCCATGATGGCAGTCACAATAATCCCTGAATTAAGATTGGGACATCGAAAACCGATATATCGCTAATGCTCTGGCGATACTTTTCATCGATATTGTTATGTCCGATATATCGGTTACATCGATAGTTTAAGGCGATATTATATCGATTTTTGTAAAGAAGGAACATGTCTTGTGGTCCGGTGACCAGATTTTCCTTCTTTACATTCCACCCTTTCCTTTGTGTTGGTCAGGATGTCGTTTTGCTCGCGGCACTAATGAACTTATAAACAAGTTCCAGAAACTTTTGGAAACTCTTTGTCACCAATAAGGTTTGCAGGCAAAATGACTCTCAGAAGAAGGGGGGTCTTCGGCCCCTACTCCACATGCGTTTGTTCACTGCCTTAGAGGCAGGCTCTGTACGCTTGCGTCTAACGCGACGGCTGTGGGCAATGCTTTCTAAATTAATGCATTTCCACATGCAGATGGAGGGCTGCACTGAACGCACGAAGGTCGCATCCAGAAAAGGAGAAGCGACATGTCGGCTTCTTACGCGAACGCAATTACAATTGTGTTCAGGGCACTGCATTCGCGTTACCAAGCCCTGCATTACTTACAAGTTGCAATAGAGACCTCTGGTCCCTTAGCGGCAACTTGAAAAAATGCAGGGCACGTACCCCACAAACACATCTGTACCCGTACTCATACCTAAACCATGCTGCACAGAGATATAACTTGAAGCTTCTGGGCCCCAATGCAAAACCTGTAACAGGGCCCCTAACTGTAATGTTTTATTCATAGTACTGGGCTCCCTATATGGAGAAGAGAGGGCTTATGGGTCCCCTAAGGCTCCTGGGCCCAGGGGCAACCGCACCCCCTGCACCTTCTATAGTTACGCCCCTGTCCTGTAATATCATAGCTCTCTAAAAAGACATCTAGTCCCCTCTTGTTGGGGCTTATTTACTATAAAAGCAGTGAGACTGTGGATCTTTCTGCCACATGATTTTGGAGTCATCAGGGTACCTTTTAGAAAAGTGTTAATTTTGCAAGTAATATGTACTGTGGCAGTACTTTGTACAAAGCCCCTGGACAGGGTTATTCCTCTTATTCATGAAGGGTTGTGTAGGGTAGACATGGCTTCATCCATAGCATTTGGGTTAGTTGTGGGTATCTGTGCCCACTGTACAGCCATTGTTGCTTTGCCACCCTCCTCTTGCTGCCAGTTTATCACCTCTTGGGCGGTTGTGTCTAAGACACATGCATCGTAGTCCCTTATAGACAGCTTGTCTCACAATCCTTGTTAGCTGAAAGAGAATTCCTGGAGTATTTCTCTTGTCTGTTGGGTTTCAAATGTCCTTATAAGCTCTAAGGACTGAGTGGGTTTATCCATACAACACCTCCTCACATTGAAATATGGCATAATGTCATTCTTTCTGACCACATAATAGATAAGGCTGCCACTCCAGTCCCCATGAATTGTTGCCGATTCTGCCCCCATAATTAATAATGCCACCTTTTCTGCTCCAGTAGGTAATAATGCTGCCTTTTTCTGTCCCATTATTAATAATGCCACTTTTTATGCCCGCTTTATTAATAATGTCTTTTCTACCCCAGTAGGTAATAATGCCACCTTTTTCTACCATGTTATTAATAATGCCATCTTTTCTACCCCCTTATTAATAATGCCATCTTTTCTACCCCCTTATTAATAACACCACCTTTGTCTGTCCCCACAATTAATGCCATCTTTTCTGCCCCCATTTATAATAAGGCTGTCTTTTCTGCTGGTTTTAGAAACAAATAACACTGGTATACTCACCTCCCTGCAAAGCACCCCCATGGCGCTCCGGACAGCTCTACTGACCGGGTGTGGCACAGTCATGTGACACGTGCCCAGCAATAGCCCATCCCTTTTCATTCCGGAGAAGACTTTGGTTTGGCCTATATTCCTAGTCATGTTACAAGGTGTGTTACAGACTGACTTGTAGGAAAGCCGCCTTCTAATAGGTGGCGCTGTAGAGGCACTGTACCATGTTCATTTTCATACCACATTTCATAGAAGAGCATTGCACGGATTTTGAAGTCTTCTCACGCCTACCAGGCGGCCTCCACAAGGAGAGACTCAGGCCCTTCCGACCCCTGCCAGTAGGACACCCTCTACCATAGTCCAGTGTCAGACTGCGGAAGGCTCCACCTTATTGACAAACAGAATGGTGATGTCCACTTGTCATTCTATTCATATATTTGCAGGAGGAGTAAAAGAGGAACAGCACGACGCAGAGTTTAAAGGAAAAAAACTCCAGAATTTTTATTTTATGGGAAATGCAATTATTTAGTAAATCAGCCGTGTCAGCAGAGCGGCAGCGTCTCTTATAGAGAAAATTCAACTGCAATCACTCGAGTCCTCCGTCTGCTAACAGGAGTTTTTATCATAATACACCGTGCAATGCAGGTCAAAGGAAAGTGTTGCCCGATGTCACACGAACGGATTTTGTGCACAATACGCAGTGAATAGAACCCATTTATCTCACGCTTAGCGCCCACAGCGAATGTTCATTTGTGCGCAGCAGATGAGCACGTCCCAATTTAAATAGCTTAGTCTGATTAGTTCCGTCTAAATTGCGCAGTGTACTGCGCATCACCTTGCGCATTGCGTGCACATTTGCGCATCTCCATAGACTTCTATTGGCAACTTTGGTGTGCAAATGCGCACACGAAAAAAGGAAATGTGAACGAACCCACTGAAAGCAATGAGTTCTCATCACTAAATATTACATGCACAAATTTCGCAAAATCCGCCCGTGTGAAGAAACCCAAAGAATGAGTTTCCTGTTGCATGGTGCTGAGATCCTGCATCGTCACACGTAATAATGGCGATGGGCTAATAAAGCTCCTAGAGGATGGGCGCCAATTGCCACAGCTGATTTGTGATTCTTGCTATTTATGACTATTTTACATCCATGTCGTTCCATGTGTTTGTTTTTGTAGGGTGGGGTGCGGAGGGATTGTGTCTGGGAACTTCTGGTCTCCCGCCGGAGTTCTTCTTTCCCAGGGCTGGGGAACTTTTCTGCTGTTTTTCCAGCTGATTGCCGTATATTCTGGACTATATAACCCAATCCATTCATTTCCCAGCAGAGACGATAATCTGAAGGAAAGAAGTAGTCATGTCAATGAAAGGGTTCCCTTATGGGATCTAAGGAATTAGTCTGATGAACGCTTTTACTGGAAATACCTGCAGTGAGTCGGGTGGGATTAATGTTAAACACTGTAACACTTTTCAGCTCTATTAATCGTACGGCGACCTAAAACTGCGCTTCTGCATTTCTACGCTTTTTCCATCAGATGGAGCTGTCGCACCTGGGATGGAAGATAAGCCGGAGATCCTTGCCTGACTGCTCTGCATTTCCGTAGTTAATAGTTTAATGTTTTATTAGTATAGCGCTAACATGTTATCCTGCGTCCCACTTCACGTAAATCATTGCGTTCAAAAAAAACACCCAAGATACACAATGTATACAATGTGGCTCCGGCCAGTCATATAAAAGCACAAGCGTTCAAGGCGCAAGCAGCCGTGTGAAGAAAGTTAGAACGCCCCAGGTAACATTTTAGACTATTTTTTTAATCTTGGTTCAGTATATTAAATATATAAATGAGCTAAAAACCGTATTACCTTGGAAATAATTTATTAAGCAAAAAGTTGCAAATACGCAATTTTCTTTTTTTGCTCCTACAGTACCATAGAAATTCAGCTGCAGTCCCTCTCCAAGTGTGGCCAAATTTAAAATGTTGCCCTGATGTCCCTGCCTTAGACCCCAAATACAGGCGTAATTTGCACAATTCAACGCAACGTATTTGCGCTATGAACAATGTAGATGTGCACCAATATCAAGGCGTTTTACTGGACTTTTTGCGCCCAGGACTACCACGCCACGATTTGCAAGGCTATTTAACCTGAGATCCAGGTGTGTTCTTTTCTTTATGGAATTGCACAGGGTGTTGCACATTGGCATGCGTATTGCGCGTGTATTTGTGCACCTCTCATAGACTTCTATTGGGATCTTTGGTGCGCAAATGTGCACAAAAATAGAGCATGCTACATTTACGCACGCGCCAAAAAAGAGAGGTGAGAGTAAACTCATTGAAATCAATGGGCTCTATTTTCTGCGTATCCCGCACACAAATTTTGCACTAGCAAATACGCCCCTTTGCGAAGCCGCCCTTAAACTTACGTGTACAATACACAGGGAACACAACCCATTAATTTCAATGGGTTCATTCTCATTTTACTTTTTTTGCGTGCCAAAAATTAGGACCTGCTCTATTTTTCACAGATTTTCGCACCTAGGGTTTCCATAGAAGTCTATGGGAGTTGCACAAATGCATGCATAATGCACGAACAGACACACGATCCACTGTGTAATTCTGAGAGGGAAGAGTCCGGGGGAAGATGTACTGATAATTTATTGTACATGACAGGCAATGCGTTTTAACAGCCAGTTGATGTCTTCCTTTTGCCTGCGGAAGATACCAATTCGATGTTGAAATGCGTTGCCTGCTGTTTACTGCAAAGCATCGGTCCATTTTCCCCTGGACGTTTCCCTCTCAGCGGCTCTCATTCCTCCTTTTTCTTCCTGCACTTTTTAAAAATTGTCTGCCTATTAAGTTTTATGTTTGACCAACCCACAAAAAAATAATAGCATTGATATTCAGTAGCAAAAGACACAAGTAGATGGATCCAGCCAATGGTGTGACATATCGAACAACATAGGATATTAACTCTTTGAATCAAAAGGAGGAATGGAAGAAAAGAAGAGGAAGGATGGAAGGGAGAGGTGGGAGGGTTTAGATAGGAAAACAATAGAAAGAAGGCCAAGATGGATTAGCCATTTCAATCAGTGCGTCTTTGTTTGCCATGCGGAAATGAACATGCCTTTTTGGCGCAAGAGGTACAGTGAAATACGCCAATGTGTGCGCAAAAAAACAGCGCTGGTTCCACAAAAGCGCAAAGCTCAGGCACACGCAAATACATGTACACTTGTGTAAAGCCGGTCTAAATGCTTCTTCACACAAGCGTGACGTGATTGCGCACTGACTGAAGCGCTATCATGTCGTCTCGCTCCTTTACTGTACCTATTTGCGATGCCAAGCCTGTTCACATTGGCATCGGACACAAACGCACTATGTTAGAACAGGCGGAGCAGATGGGGCAGATGATTTAGTAGGCAGGCCAATGATTATGTAGGCGGGCCAGCCAACTTAGTAGGTGGGGAAGATGATTTAGTGGGCGGGCCAGCCAACTTAGTAGGTGGGGCAGATGATTTAGTAGGCGGGCCAGCCAACTTAGTAGGTGGGGCAGATGATTTAGTAGGCGGGCCAGCCAACTTAGTAGGTGGGGCAAATGATTTAGTAAGCGGGCCAGCCAACTTATTAGGTGGGGCAGATGATTGAGTAGGCATGCCAACCAACTTAGTACGTGGGGCAGATGATTTAGTAGGCAGGCCAGCCAACTTAGTAGGTGGGGCAGATTATTTAGTAGGCAGGCCAGCCAACTTAGTAGGTGGGGCAAATGATTTAGTAAGCGGGCCAGCCAACTTATTAGGTGGGGCAGATGATTGAGTAGGCATGCCAACCAACTTAGTACGTGGGGCAGATGATTTAGTAGACGGGCCAGCCAACTTAGTAGGCAGATTTGCCAACTTAGTCGTCGGACCAGCCTAATTAGTCACCGCTGTTATCAATCAAACACTACAAAATCGCACAGTTTAGTGTGCACTTTTATTTGGAACAAGTGTGAATTTACACACCCCATAGACTCCTATGGGGCCTTGCACAAAAACACTCCATGTGAAATCAATGGCCTTTAATGGATGCGGTTTGCGCAAGCGACTATGTGCAAGCAAAACCACATAGAAAATCGCCCATGTGAAGGAGCCATAATAGTAAGAACCATTGACACAGAAACAAGCAAGAATGGTGACAACCCTATGCAATGCTCAAGAAGAGACTAATTATCACAGCGCACTGTTAGATTTGGCTGCATGTTAAGATACCCAACACATTAAAAAAAAGTTGTGCAGTAAAAGTCTCCTAATGAAAGTTATCGTATCTGGCAGTTGCCAGGTTCTGTTTCTCAATGTAGACACAAGGAACATGTACCATAAAATAAGTAAGTCTGGTGGAAAGCGAAAAAATGCAGAAAACAATCTGCAGGTGCTCAAGGTCCCAATTCTTCATAAAGTCTAAAGTGCGTCCTAAAAGTAGTGCATCTGCAAACTGGAGTTTATCTATTTACAGGGAGGACTGTCCCGGGTCATGCAAACACCACCTGAGTTATTTATTACCTTTCACCAGATACAGCGAAAGTTAAATGTCCCGTATGAAGGGCTGCAGACTCCATGCACCGGATTAAAATGTCTGTAAAACCAATTACTGTGGATGATTTTGAACAATATGCAAAGTGTTTTCTTAAAAAATCAGTTTTTGATTATTATCGATCGGGGGCGGACGATCAGCAAACCCTGGCTGACAATGTAGCAGCATTTTCGAGGTAAGGCATAATATTCAATGATTTAGTATTCGCTCTCTTTTTGATATTGTTACACATCTAGTATTAATTGATAGGTTTCTTTGCATTCAATGACTTGAATATATTCCCCCTTTAAAGTAGACATTTTGAACCCTTATACCACAGAGGAACCTGTCATGAAATTTCCTTTAAATCGAAAACCTTAGAGCTCACTCACCATCCCTCCTGTATATGTATCATATCATACTGTTGATGTCTTTTTCGAAAAAAACACTACCCTTCAATGAAGTTGTGTTTTAGCTAAATAGGTTCAAAATTCAAGACTGATCGCCCAATAGGTCTGATACAGAGCTCTGAATCCCCTGCATACATGTAAAGGTTAAAGATAATATGTTGGCTACCTGCAGCTAAACTTTCGCTAGTCTTGGCTTGGAATTTTACGAATTAATTTATTGTAAGAGTCACTTTTGGAACAACTTTTTTTTTACTGTATCACCAATTATTAGTTTTCATTTTGCAGGTTCTCTAAGTGATTTGTACACCATTTTTTATTTCATTAAATACGTTATTTTTGTATACTTTCTTTTTTTTTATATAAAAATTGCATTTTTTTGGCGTTATTAATGGTAAAACAAATAAAACATTTTCATCTTTGTATCTCTAAAATGTACCCGTTTTGTTTACTACTGTACTTTTTAAGCAAAAATTCCCTGAGCTGGTGACAATTTAAGGAGTTGTCATCTAAAAGATGAGTCATCAATACTAGTTTGCTGGGTTCCACTGCCCAGGATTACCACTGATCAACTGTTTGCTGGTCTGCTGCACTCATGCTCTGGGCTGATTTCTGCAGGAAGCAGCCAGGCTTGGTACGGCAGGAATTCACTTAATTGGGAACTTTGCCTGTAATACCAAGACTAGTCACTGCAGTGGGAACGGAGCTGTCTGCTTCCTGCAGAAATCAGCTCAGTGCATGAGCGCACCAGCCTGGTAAACTGCTGATCATTAGAGATTCCAGGTGGCAGACCCTCGCAGACCTACTGTCCTACAGATAGGCTATAAGTAGTTTTCAATTGGACAATTTCTTTAATTTTAGTGCAACAGTATATACAAGGGCATACCATATGTACCAAAGAAGTAGATCATGTGTCTTCTGTGGGTACCTTCAAGAGAGTAGTCTCATCCCGGCTAGTCTCCTTCACTTTGCTAATAATGGACAGGAAACTATGCAGTACTTACTCCCTTTTCCAGAGAAGCTACATTATTAGTATATAATATGGTGGAGATTTGGCCCAAAGGTCATGAAATGAGTGTGGAGGGGGAAACAGGCACCAGTGGTAAGACACCATAATGGGGGGCCCAATTTGGTCTTTACTATGGAATCCTCACTCCTCTGTGTATGCCATTGGGAATATATGTATATTTATTGGTATTTTTGGAAACAATTTCATTGTTGTATTCATGTTGATGTGTAGCATACGTTTTACTTTACTTCTGAGCTTATTGGTTCCAAGAGGTAACGTTTTCCATTTTCTTTTTACACTAGCGATGATATAAAAAGCAAAAGACTGCAAATATGTTTTATAATATTAACTGTATATGAACTAGTGTGATGGCATAACAGTTGTCATGGCACGCCGGTTGCAACACTAGATCAGTGCAATGGCAACAATGCCATCCTGGCCTGTGTGACTGCGGCGTTGGTGCATGTGCTCTGCTATTCAGCACTGGATACCACTGTGTAAATATCCATCTGCTAGGGTGGGGTTTCATTGATTGGTGGGGAGGTGGTTTCTCCAGCCAGCCAAACAACCAATTCTTAAGTATATATATTCCGGCCCCTCCTCTCAGAGGGCGCCAGTTATTCTTCTGCATGGTGGAGTTCTGGTCTAGTCCAAGTTTTCCTAGTACCATCTCAGTCAGTTAAGTCCCTAGTGGGACATGCTTGATAAAGACCTAGTATGTGAGGTCGAAACGTCGCAGTCTTTTTATGCTTTTTTACTGGGGAATAAAACAAGAGTTTTCTAAGTAAAGTTATCCAGTGTGCTGTTCCTCCTTTTGAAATTCTCCAGTTAAGTCCCTAGTGATCTGACTTATTATTTGGTGTAGTTCATCTGCTTCCAAGTATGGCAATTGTCATCCCTTGTTACTATCTAGGAACAGTCTTGGGATCCCTCAAGTTGCCCTCGTTAGGGTGATCACCCCACTTTTAGGCAAGGTTTTCTTGTAGTAGTATCATAGGGTGAGATTTCCCTCTTTTCCTCTGTTAAGTATCATTGGTAATAGTTTTATTCTCCGAATTTTCAATTACTATATATATCCATCCTTTTAGACATCTATTACATCCGGCCCGGACGAGGGCTTCTTGGCTTCTGGCTCAGATGTAACAAAACTTTTCATCCATTGGAATATCCAATTAAATCATGCCTCTTAGTTCTGACTGTGTCACTGAGCCATTTCTCAGGAAATGTAACTTATAGGTGTAAATCAGTCTAAGAGATAAGTGTAAAGGTTGGATCTTCAGAGATAGCTTTAACCAATCACTTGTGTGGCTTATCAGTTGACAGATGGTAGAAGCTGCTAAATCATGTATTTTCAGAGGGATGGAGCTTCTATTGAATATTCATTATCAGCCATTTTGATTGATACAATGATGAAATTCCTATTGGATGCCTAGCAGAGGCATGGTTCCATCTTCCTTATTTGCATATTACCCAGAGGAGCACGGATGGCCTTATAAGTCTCCTCACTCACCTTCTAGGTGCTCTCCTTAAGGAGAGACAATACCCCTCCCGAAAAAAAAGTATTTGATGTTTTATACTTTTTTTTAGTATAAATCTTAGTATGGAATACTATGATCTTCCATACTGCAAAAAGTATGTTGCTGTACACTGGCCCAAGAGAAGTCAAACAAACACTTTTTGGCCTCCATTGGGTGAATGAAACCTTATGGATTCCTTTGACTCCAATGACAGGAGCTTTTTCTGGTGTATAAACCAAATCTAGGGCCTTAGGTTGATATAAATGGAGTTTTAAAGATATTCTAAATCATCTGGAGTCATTGCAGATATGAAATAGACTTGAACGATGAAAAATTTGTATTGGCTGTTATCAATATACATCAGTTATTGAGTTGTCTGAGTTTCCTGGACATGGACCAGTCTGTAATTAGTATGTTTGCTTCTCTATGTTTATGCATAGAAGAGAAGGAATGGATTTAATCAACTTAGAAATAAAAGTCAGGCTTTATGGAGGGTTACTGCTTTTTATGGAATTCCAGTGCCATTATTTAGGCATTACATAGTGACTCTTGTTTGTACTGAGTGCGGGGATAAGCAAAAATGTGAAAACATCATAAAAAGAGCACTAAAATAGGCCTTTCTATGTTATGAGCACATAAAATGTGAAGAAGAAACCAATTAGCTGTAATTATTTTGTAAACACAATTTAAAGTATGTAAAATAACAATGTAGCTGGAGGACGTGTAATTTAAAGATACATTAATCTAAAAAAATCTATGTTTTCTGGCATCATATAGAAGATGCCATCAGATCTGCAGGTGGCATTTTATAGAGCAGGATTACTGAGAAAATTAGTATTTAGTTGTGTGGGAAAAAATGTAGTATAACCTGTAACTTATCGATTGAGGAGTCCGGTGATTACTGATTGACAGTTATATTAGTATTCACTGAGTAGCACCGCCCATTGGACTCCTCAACCCAGAATGAGCAAGGATTTCAATCAATAGGTTACAAGTAGAGATGAGCGAACGTACTCGTCCGAGCTTGATACTCGCTTGAGTATTAGCGTGTTCGAGATGCTCGTTACTCGTGACGAGCACCACGCGATGTTCGAGTTACTTTCACTTTCATCTCTGAGACGTTAGCGCGCTTTTCTGGCCAATAGAAAGACAGGGAAGGCATTACAACTTCCCCCTGCGACGTTCAAGCCCTATACCACCCCCTGCAGTGAGTGGCTGGCGAGATCAGGTGTCACCCGAGTATAAAAATCGGCCCCTCCCGCGGCTCGCCACAGATGCGTTCAGACATACTTTAGGGAAAGTGCTGTCTTGGTGGAGTTGCTATAGGGAGAGCGTTAGGAGTATTTTAGGCTTCAAAAACCCCAACGGTCCTTCTTAGGGCCACATCCAACCGTGTGCAGTACTGTGGAGGCTGCTTTTTGCAGTGTTGCACTTTTTTTTTTTTGGTATATCAGCCGTGCAGAGCATTGCGCCCTGCAGTAATACTCCAGGGACAGAAGTGGTGGTTAGGCAGGGACAGAAGACATATATTGTGAGGCAGGGACAGAAGACATATTTATTGAATATAGGCAGTGGGCCTTTGCAAAAACATTTGGGGAAAAAAATCTATTTGGACTGCCTGTGACTGTCTTCAGTGTTCTGGGTCTGTGCTGGGTGTAGTAGTCCTCCTAATTCATACGCAGCCAGCTAAGTGTTACAGCAGGCTTGCGCAAAATTATTTCCTGGCTCTGTGTTGGCTGTTAAATCACCGCTGTATTGCAGTCCACAGTGCAACACTCTGCATTTATTTGACATACTCCAGGGCCAGTAGCGGTGACGCAGGGACAGAAGACATATATTTATTGAATATAGGCAGTGGGCCTTTGCAAAAACATTTGGGGAAAAAAATCTATTTGGGCTGCCTGTGACTGTCCTCAGTGTTCTGGGTCTGTGCTGGGTGTAGTAGTCCTCCTAATTCATACGCAGCCAGCTAAGTGTTACAGCAGGCTTGCGCAAAATTATTTCCTGGCTCTGTGTTTGCAGTTAAATCACCGCTGTATTCCAGTCCACAGTGCAACACTCTGCAGTTATTTGACATACTCCAGGGCCAGTAGCGGTGACGCAGACAGAGAAGAGATATATTTATTGAATATAGGCAGTGGGCCTTTGCAAAAACATTTGGGGAAAAAAATCTATTTGGGCTGCCTGTGACTGTCCTCAGTGTTCTGGGTCTGTGCTGGGTGTAGTAGTCCTCCTAATTCATACGCAGCCAGCTACGTGTTACAGCAGGCTTGCACAAAATTATTTCCTGGCGTTCCGTAAGCGAAGTCAGCCTCCAACCACAGGCCAATAAGCGGCACATTTAATTACAGCGTTCTGTTTCTGCACTACTGGTAATACACCATGCTGAGGGGTAGGGGTAGGCCTATAGGACGTGGACGCGGGCGAGGACGCGGAGGCCCGAGTCAGGGTGTGGGCACAGGCCGAGCCAGTGCGGTGGCCAGGGGTAGAGGCAGGGCCAGACCGAATAATCCACCAACTGTTTCCCAAAGCGCCCCTTCGCGCCATGCCACCCTGCAGAGGTCAAGTTGCTCTACGGTGTGGCAGTTTTTCACAGAGACGCCTGACGACCGACGAACAGTGGTGTGCAACCTTTGTCGCGCCAAGATCAGCTGGGGAGCCACCACCACCAGCATGCGCAGACATATGATGGCCAAGCACCCCACAAGGTGGGACGAAGGCCGTTCACCGCCTCCGGTTTGCACCACTGCCTCTCCCCCTGTGCCCCAACCAGCCACTGAGATCCAACCCCCCTCTGAGGACACAGGCACTACCGTCTCCTGGCCTGCACCCACACCCTCACCTCCGCTGTCCTCGGCCCCATCCAGCAATGTCTCTCAGCGCAGCGTCCAGATGTCGCTAGCGCCACTGTTTGAGCGCGAGCGCAAGTACGACGCCACGCACCCGCACGCTCAAGCGTTAAACGTGCACATTGCCAAATTGATCAGCCTGGAGATGCTGCCGTATAGGCTTGTGGAAACGGGGGCTTTCAAAAGCATGATGGTGGCGGCGGCCCCGCACTACTCGGTTCCCAGTTGCCACTACTTTTCCCAATGTGCCGTCCCAGCCCTGCACGACCACGTCTCCCGCAACATTGTACGCGCCCTCACCAACGCGGTTACTGCCCAGGTCCACTTAACAACTGACACGTGGACAAGCACAGGCGGGCAGGGCCACTATATCTCCCTGACGGCACATTGGGTGAATTTAGTGGAGGCTGGGACAGAGTCAGAGCCTGGGACCGCTCACGTCCTACCCACCCCCCGAATTGCGTGCCCCAGCTCGGTGGTGGTATCTGCGGCGGTGTATGCTTCCTCCACTAAACCACCCTCCTCCTCCTCCTCCTCCTACGCAACCTCTGTCTCAAAATCAAGATGTGTCAGCAGCAGCACGTCGCCAGCAGTCGGTGTCGCGCGGCACGTCAGCACAGCGGTGGGCAAGCGTCAGCAGGTCGTGCTGAAACTACTCAGCTTAGGAGAGAAGAGGCACACGGCCCACAAACTGCTGCAGGGTCTGACAGAGCAGACCGACCGCTGGCTTGCGCCGCTGAGCCTCCAACCGGGCATGGTCGTGTGTGACAACGGCCGTAACCTGGTGGCGGCTCTGCAGCTCGGCAGCCTCACGCACATGCCATGCCTGGCCCATGTCTTTAATTTGGTGGTTCAGCGCTTTCTGAAAAGCTACCCACACTTGTCATACCTGCTCGGAAAGGTGCGCCGGGTCAGCGCACAATTCCGCAACTCCAAGTCGGACGCTGCCACCCTGCGGACCCTGCAACATCGGTTTCATCTGCCAGTGCACCGATTGCTGTGCGACGTGCCCACACAGAGAAACTCTACGCTCCACATGTTGGCCAGGCTCTATGAGTAGCGTAGAGCTATTGCGGAATACCAACTCCAACATGGGCGGCGTAGTGGGAGTCAGCCTCCTCAATTATTTACAGAAGACTGGGCCTGGTTGGCAGACATCTGCCAGGTCCTTGGAAACTTTGAGGAGTCTACCCAGATGCTGAGCGGGGATGCTGCAATCATTAGCGTCACCATTCCTCTGCTATGCCTCTTGAGAAGTTCCCTGCAAAGCATAAAGGCAGATGCTATGCACTCGGAAACGGAGCGGGGGAAGACAGTATGTCACTGAATAGTCAGAGCACCCTCATGTCTATATCTCAGCGCGTTGAGGAGGAGGAGGAGGGGGAGGAGCATGAAGAGGAGGGGGAAGAGACAGCTTGGTCCACTGCTGAGGGTACACATGCTGCTTGCCTGTCATCCTTTCAGCGTGTATGGCCAGAGGAGGAGGAGGAGGGGGAGGAGCATGAGGAGGAGGGGGAAGAGACAGCTTGGCCCACTGCTGAGGGTACACATGCTGCTTGCCTGTCATCCTTTCAGCGTGTATGGCCAGAGGAGGAGGAGGAGGAGGAGGAGGATCCTGAAAGTGATCTTCCTAGTGAGGACAGCCATGTGTTGCGTACAGGTACCCTGGCACACAAGGCTGACTTCATGTTAGGATGCCTTTCTCGTGACCCTCGCGTTACACGCATTCTGGCCACTACGGATTGCTGGGTGTACACACTGCTCGACCCACGGTATAAGGAGAACCTTTCCACTCTCATTCCCAAAGAGGAAAGGGGTTCGAGAATGATGCTATACCACAGGGCGCTGGTGGACAAACTGATGGTAAACTTCCCATCCGACAGCGCTAGTGGCAGAAGGCGCAGTTCCGAGGGCCAGGTAGCAGGGGAGGCGCAGAGATCAGGCAGCATGTACAGCGCAGGCAGGGGACATTATCCAAGGCCTTTGCCAGCTTTCTGGCTCCCCAGCAAGACTGTGTCACCGGTCCCCAGTCAAGGCTGAGTTGGCGGGAGCACTGTAAAAGGATGGTGAGGGAGTACGTAGCCGATCGCACGACCGTCCTCGGTGACGCCTCTGCCCCCTACAACTACTGGGTGTCGAAGCTGGACACGTGGCCTGAACTCGCGCTGTATGCCCTGGAGGTGCTTGCTTGTCCTGCGGCTAGCGTCTTGTCAGAGAGTGTGTTTAGTGTGGCTGGGGGAATCATCACGGATAAGCGTACCCACCTGTCAACCGACAGTGCCGACAGGCTTACACTCATCAAGATGAACAAAGCCTGGATTTCCCCAGACTTCTCTTCTTCACCAGCGGACAGCAGCGATACCTAAGCAATATGTAGGCTGCACCCGCGGATGGAAGCATCGTTCTCTCTCACCATCCAAAACGGGGACCTTTTTGCTTCATCAATCTGTGTATAATATTCCTCCTCCTCCTCCTGAAACCTCACATAATCACACCGAATGGGCAATTTTTCTTAGGCCACAAGGCTCAGTCATATAATTTGTGTAAACAATTTTTATACGTTTCAATGCTCATTAAAGCGTTGAAACTTTCACCTCAACCAATTTTTATTTTAACTGGGCTGCCTCCAGGCCTAGTTACCAATTAAGCCACATTAACCAAAGCGATTAATGGGTTTCACCTGCCCTCTTGGTTGGGCATGGGCAATTTTTCTCAGGTACATTAGTACTGTTGGTACACCAATTTTTGGGGGCCCTCGCCTACAGTGTAATCCAATTAATTTTTAGCCCACCTGCATTACAGCTGACGTTACATCAGCTGTGTTGGGCACTGCAATGGGATATATTTATGTACCGCTGGTGGGTTCCAGGGAGCCACCCATGCCGTGGGTCCACAGGGAGTTGTAACTGCATGTGTCCACTTCTAAAGAACCCCAGTCTGACTGGGGCATGCAGTGTGGGCCGAAGCCCACCTGCATTAAGCACGACATTACCTCAGCTGTGTTGGGCACTGCAATGGGATATATTTGTGTACCGCCGGTGGCTTCCTGGCACCCACCCATGCTGTCGGTCCACACGGAGTTGTAACTGCATGTGTCCACTTCTAAAGAACCCCAGTCTGACTGGGGCATGCAGTGTGGGCCGAAGCCCACCTGCATTAAGCACGACATTACCTCAGCTGTGTTGGGCACTGCAATGGGATATATTTATGTACCGCCGGTGGCTTCCTGGCACCCACCCATGCTGTCGGTCCACACGGAGTTGTAACTGCATGTGTCCACTTCTAAAGAACCCCAGTCTGACTGGGGCATGCAGTGTGGGCCGAAGCCCACCTGCATTAAGCACGACATTACCTCAGCTGTGATGGGCAATGCAATGGGATACATTTATGTACCGCCGGTGGGTTCCAGGGAGCCACCCATGCTGTGGGTGCACACGGAATTTCCATTGCGGAGTTGTACCTGCCTATGACTATTTATAAAAAACCCGCGGTCTGACTGGGGCATGCAGACACCTTGACAGAATGAATAGTGTGTGGCACATAGGTTCCCCATTGCTATGCCCACGTGTGCAGCTCCTGATGGCGGTGGCACAGGATTATATTTCTCATTGCTTCTGTACAGCATTGTGGGCTATCTCCCCGCCCCTTTTAAAGAGGGTCGCTGCCTAGCCGTGCCAACCCTCTGCAGTGTGTGCCTGCGGTTCCTCCTCATGGCAGACGCACTTATAAATAGACATGAGTGTGGCGTGGCATGAGGGCAGCTGAAGGCTGTGCAGGGACAATTTGGTGTGCGCTGTGGACACTGGGTCGTGCAGGGGAGGTTGGGCAGCATGTAACCCAGGAGAAGTGGCAGCGGAGTGTCATGCAGGCAGTGATTGTGCTTTGTTGGAGGTAGTGTGGTGCTTAGTTAAGGTATGCATTGCTAATGAGGGCTTTTTAGAAGTAAAAATTGTTGGGAGGGGGGGGGGGGGCACTCTTGCCGCTATTGTGGCTTAATAGTGGGACCTGGGAACTTGAGATGAAGCCCAACATGTTGCCCCTCGCCTGCCCTATCCGTTGCTGTGTCGTTCCCATCACTTTCTTGAATTGCCCAGATTTTCACAAATGAAAACCTTAGCGAGTATCGGCGATATACAAAAATGCTCGGGTCGCCCATTGACTTCAATGGGGTTCGTTACTCAAAACGAACCCTCGAGCATCGCGATAATTTCGTCCCGAGTAACGAGCACCCGAGCATTTTGGTGCTCGCTCATCTCTAGTTATAAGTTAATGAATCTTTCCCATAAAATTAGATATCAATCTGCTCAGCTCCTCCTGTCTATAACATGGTGAAAACAAATCGGGCAGCATTTTCACTGTGATAAGTTCCCTTTTAGTTTGAGAAGAGTTTCAATTTTTTTTTAATTGACCTAAAATGCATTTGGATCAAAGTAATTTATGAAGAGAACCTCAGAAAACAAACATTAGGATCAATATAATTTTTAATTCATTCACTGATTCATTTGATTCAACATTAAAGGGGTTGTCCCGCGAAAGCAAGTGGGTCTATACACTTCTGTATGGCCATATTAATGCACTTTGTAGTGTACATTGTGCATTAATTATGAGCCATACAGAAGTTATCAAAAGTTATTCACTTACCTGTTCCGTTGCTAGCGTCCTCGTCTCCATGGTTGCCGTCTAATTTTCGCCGTCTAATGGGCAAATTAGACGCGCTTGCGCAATCCGGGTCTTCTCCTTTTCTCAATGGGGCTCCGTGTAGCTCTGTGTAGCTCCGCCCCGTCACGTGCCGATTCCAGCCAATCAGGAGGCTGGAATCGGCAATGGACCGCACAGAAGCCCTGCGGTCCACCGAGGGAGAAGATGCCGGCGGCCATCTTCAGCAGGTAAGTAAGAAGTCACCGGAGCGCGGGGATTCAGGTAAGCGCTGTCCGGTGTTCTTTTTTAACCCCTGCATCGGGGTTGTCTCGCACCGAACGGGGGGGGGAAGTTGAAAAAAAAAACAAACCTGTTTCGGCGCGGGACAACCCCTTTAAATGCCCTTATCATTAAAAGAGTATGAAAGTGTGATTGTAACGTTGATATATGTAAGTGATTACAATGTCTGAGCTAAAGGAGAATTTATTGCAGAAAACTGAACACTTGAAGGGAGGCTCTAGTACCCTGTTGTACCACCTCTAACTTGGATACAAGATGTTATACAGGTGGGCATGGACAGTCTGGTAACCTGTTGGGCTGCCTCCAGCTTGGATACAAGATGTGATACAGGAGGGCATGGAAGCTCTAGTACCATGTTGTACCATCTCTAGCGTGGATACAAGATGTGATACAGACAGGCATAGAGGATCTAGCACACTGTTTTACTGCCTCCAGCTTGGATACAAGATGTGATACGGCCGGGCATGGAGGCTCTAGAACCCTGTTGTACCACCTCTAGCTTGGATGTAAGATGTGATATGGGTGAGCATGAAGATTCTATTACCCTGTTGTACTGCCTCTAGCTTGGATACAAGATGTGACATAGGTGGTCATGGAGGCTCTAGTACCCTGTTGGGCTGCCTCTAGCTTGGATACAAGATGTGATATGGGCAGGCATGGGGGCTCAAGTACCCTGTTGGGATGCCTTTAGCTTGGATATAAGATGAGATACAGGTGGTCATGGAGGCTATAGTTCCCTGCTGGGCCACCTGTAGCTCAGATGCAAGATGTGATATGGGCAGGTATGGAGGCATACAGGTTCAATATGGCATTCTATTGCATATTGTTCTACATTTGCTGTAACTGAACCACTAGATTGTGCAAACTTATAGGCTGTCAAAGATGGCATCTCAGATGGTCTTATACACATTCTATTGGTGATAAATCTGTCAACCGGGCAGCCATGGAAGTGTGGCAATATTGTGGAGGCATTCCTGTGACACCCTTGTGTGTGAGGCCAAGCATTATTCTGTGGGAAAATGACACTTGGAAGCCCTGCTATGAGAGACAACACATGTGGCTGCAGGATGTCCTGAACATATAACTGAGCTGTCATTGTCCCTCATATCACTACTAGGAGTGACCGACTGTCGTATGCAATGGCCCCTCCAGACCATCACACTAGTAGTGGAGCAGGGTGCTGCTCCAGAGTAAAGTCAGGGTTGAGGTGCTCGCTCCTAAGTCTTTAGACACAAATACATCTGTCATAAGTGAATAAACTAAACCTGGATTCATCACTGAAGACAATCTGGTTCCACTACATAGCAGTCTAGCTTCATCGCTCATGTCACCACTTCAAACAGAAGCCACAGTGAGTGTTAAAGACAGTACACATAATGGGCACCGTGAGACCAAATGTCCTTCAGCCAAGCACCTGGAAATTATTCCAATACACATAGGGGTCTTTGATGGTGCCACCTCTCTCTGGATGGTGGACAATGAAACTGTTGGAGCTGCTTGTGCTTGTCAGATGATCAGACGATCCTCTCTACTGCTGGTCTGTTGAGGCTGTCCTGAGCCCGCTCACCTTGTGTGTGTGCCCTCACACATGCACTGATTCAAACACCTCCTAACAGTCTGGTCAGAACGGCCCTGGTGGTAGGCAGTTCATTGAAATGACCATCCAGCTTCTCACATTTTAATAATGCCCACCCTCTTAAACTCTTAAAAGTTTGAATCTTGATTACTACTCCAAGTTCTGTTCAGTTTGTGGGTGGATACTCTAACATTTAGTCATAGAAATTGGTGGCAGAGAATTCATCAAGCTCCAAATTCATAGGTTTATTAGTACTGGGTACACTTTGGCAGTTGTGTGGCAGCAAATTTGTAAAAAATAGCCATACACATTAGATCTAGCTTGGTTGGACCTACTAAATTTGGCAGAACTAGCTAAACATTTAATGTGTAAGACAGTCTCTCTCCCAGAAGCAAATGTTAGGAAGATAAGGATCAGGGAGTAGGTTCTTAAAGGGGTTGTGGCAAGTTTAAATGTTATCCTCTATCTACAGGATGAAATAACTTTATGATTGGTTGGGTCCAACCTCTGGGACCCCTATGATCCCGAAAATGGGATCTGCTCCATGCACTTCAATGGCGGTGTCAAAGATTGCTGAAGTGCTTGAATTCAGTCATCTCTGGTGCTGTCATTGAAGTGAATGTCATTTAGATGGGGTAACATTATAACTTGACACAACCCCCATAACTGCCCAATCCCTTTCTTCTCAGGAGATAAGTTGTTGTGAGAGGTGTTTGCAAGCAGCTTTCTCCCCTCTCTGCATTCAGAAGATATTCATGCTCGGCTAAGTCAAGAATGCATGTTTATTAGAGGAACAGAAGATAAAGCTGTTTGCCGAACGAGTCTTTAGCTGACCTCTTCCTATAATGTATGAAAAGTCAACGAAAAGCCAACAAACAAACTACCCTTTAAAAGTATTTACGCTTCCAATTTTTTCGACTGCAATTTACAATCAATGAAATAAATGGAGAAAATATTTAAAAAAAGTCCTAAAAGACAAAAACATTTAGTGACAGACAAGAGAATAGAACCTTACCTTACCTTTTGTAGAAAATAAGCAGAGTATTACATTTTATGCATCATCTACAACCGTTACAAATATATAAGGACAGTTTGACTTCTACCTCATGGGGATTTTTTGCCTTTTTCTGGATCAACATTGCTGGATAATAGGCTGAATTAGAGGGACATAAGTCTTTTTTCAGCCTTACATACTATTTTACTATTCCTCAGTATAGTAGTCTCGCAATGACCAGGATGACCCCTCTTCTGCAAAAATTTGACTAAAACACTGTGACATAGCAACAATATGATGTCTGCTATATAATTGGATTCAGTCTCAGAACTGCTTCTTGTCATTAACACGTTGATTAAAGAATTGGCACAAATAGTTGCCATGAAAAAGGATCCTTTTAGAACTGACTTGCCTTGAAAACAGTTGCTTAATTGCAGAAAAATGTGAAAACAAACCCTAAACATGTGTTCGATGTCTAAAGCTTGATTTACATTTCATTGATGTCAGATGGAGGTTGTATCCTCGTGTTCTAAGAGATGTTTCTGCCACTGATCTCTCGACAACCATACTAGGACAGAAAGTAAGCATGCCAATATGTGTAGGAGCAACGGCAATGCAGAGAATGGCTCACCCTGATGGAGAAACGGCAACTATACGAGGTAAACCTGCTCTCCTTGTATCATCTTCAAATTGCTGTAGATAATATGATGCATATGGTCTGGACTACAAGACATGCTGATAAACCAGACACAAGAACATACATCTCAATGCTGGAATTTGTACATGTAGAATACATGAAGCCCCCACCTTGATCCACCCGCCCATAAAACTTCCCAGAAATGCCCATATTTGCATAAGCCAAGAAAGTTAGGAGGTATGCAAGAAGATTGCAAGACTTGAGTCACTTGTCTTCATGTTCTCATATTCGCTAGGCCTAAATAATGTCTTCTTGGTGAAATAGCCTTCAACTTCTTATCTCAATATATGTTTCAGATCCCAAATAAAAGGGGACATGTTTCGTCTTCATTGTCAGTCTGGTGCACTAGCATATTTTGTTGTTTTATTATCCTCTAGGCTTCATAAAGTCACAGCAGTGGGTATAGATGTGGTGTGCCTCAGAACTAATTTGACTTGAGGTTGCCCAGTTTTCACCCTTCCATCCCACAAATCGGGATCTGGTCTTCACTGTGGGAACCCACATATCATTACCCCCGAAGCAGTCTCAGTTAAGAGGCAGCTGACACACTTGGTCAAGTATTGTGTTATGCAATACCAGATGGTGTTGATGGGTACATAGTCATAGAACAGAGCCAAAGTCAGGGCAGGTGGAACACTTTCACAATGTAGATCAGGCTAAGGGTCATGTCAGGCAACAGGGAAGGAAAGTGTAGTTAAAAAACAAGGCAAGATTAGGACTGTAGAGGTCAGGAAAGCTGTATGGTTCAGGCACAGAGCAAATACCAAGAGATCAGACAGAAACAAACTTTGCACCTACGCACAGTATGGAGACTCATCGCTCAGGCTCCAGATTATGGGTGGAGTAGCCTGAAATAGTTCTGGGCATGTCCGTATTGGTTGGGGTCTGCAAGCTGGGTGAGTGTGCTGGCTCAACACATTCTGCTTGAGTTAATGCCACTCACATTACCTGTAATGATGAAGAATTACTGTGTTAACACAAGAACAAGTAAATAAAATGTAGCACATTATTGTAATAGTCTGATATATTACACACTTACCTTCCCATTAGAAAGATTAGAGTTCAATCCAAAATAGCAGCATTCAAAATGGCTGTCATTTTGGTGACATAGCCTAACAGGTCCCCCCCCCCCCCCTGAGCTTGTGTGCATTTCTCCTTGTTTTAAAAGATGTTGGTAACCATTGATGGTTTAATATTAGTATATTTAATGCAATGTGTTTTCCTGAGAGAAGGTTTTCCAAGTAGAATGACCCTCCTCCCCAAGTTAGACATCAAGTATTAGATACTATTTCTATATCACATTGGCATATTTGCTGTTTGTCCTTTAACCAATCAGTGATGCGGTAATTTCTTTTGACACATTAGCTTGCAGATCAGTTGGAACAGGAATGATGTTGAGTTCTTGGGCCACCTCAACCATTGAAGAGGTTGCTGAGGCTGCACCCAACTGTCTACGCTGGATGCAACTGTACATCTACAAAGATCGCAACCTAACAAAGTCACTTGTGCAGAGAGCCGAACAATATGGATATAAAGCTATCTTCCTAACTGTGGACACTCCTTATCTGGGGAGGAGACTGGATGATGTGCGAAATAAATTCCAACTACCTCCTCATCTCAGGTATAATGATATTTCATTTTTACTGATTGTACAGAGTCAGAAAAAACAGGGCTGCTTTACTCTAAAAACAACCAAAGAACCCCACTAATCAGAGACGTAAGTTGAAGCTTCTGGGCCCCCATACAAAATCTGCAACGGGGCCACAACTATAATGCTTTATTCATAGTACTTGCCTCCCTATATGAAGCAGATAGGCCTTATGGGCCCCCTAAGGCTCCTGGGCCCGGGTGCAACCGCATCCCCTGCATCCCCTATAGTTATGCCCCTTCCTGTAACTAATAGAGATTGTCCAAAGGGAAGAAACCGGGAAGAATCACAAAGATTCCATAATTGCTCTTTTTCTCTTGAATGTAAATTTATAAGGACACACTGAATATCTTGGTATTATCTTGGATGGTTTTCCAGGATGTCTGAATAAAGCTTAAGGAGTCGGACGCAATAGCTTGGGGGATTTTTATCTTATCTTTTCAAAATCCATAACTTTTTTCTTCTTTTTCTGTCAGCATAGCTATATGAGGGCTCGTTAGTTGTGTGGCGCGCTGTAGGTTTTATCAGTAACATTTTAGGGTGCATATAATTCTATAACTAATTAATTTTTTGGAGTGACCGTAAAAGAACACAGATTTTGCCTTTTTTTTTACAGTGTTCAGTAAATGGTATAAATGACATGATAACTTTTTGTGGGTCAGTACAATTATGATACCAAAATTATTAATATTTCAGATTATTTGCCCAGTAAAAACCCTTTTTTTAAAAAATAATATTGGTACAATTTTGGGTTGCATACAGTTTTTTTTTGCTCAATTGTATTGCTTTTTTGGAAGGCAAATTTAACAAAATCAGCATTTTGATTCTACTTTTTTTTTTTTTTTTTACTGACAGTATTAGCCCTGTGGGATAAAAAAAAGTATGTAATTTATTGTACAGGTTGTTGGATGCAGCAATACTGAACACATACTTATTCTCTTTTTTTTAACAAAAAAAGGAAAAGTGCACAAAAAAAATGGAATACATTTTTTTTATACTTGTATGCATTTTTAACCATTTTTTATTTTTAGCTTTTTTGCGTCTGCCTAGGGGATATGAGCCTGATCTTATTATTGCTCAAATAATACACTGCAGCATATTATCTATGTCCTATGACAATCCTAGCCATGGCTTACCAGGAAGCCGCTGTTAGGGCTCTGGTTTCCATGGCAAACCATCGGCCCTCAATGGTTGGATGGTTGAGGACCGATGATGTCACAGAAGGAGCTTATTTACTCACTTAACTACCTACATGCAGCATATAAGGGGTTATAAAATATAATAGTAATATACTTATATTATTGATTGAGCCATAACTATTGTAGGTGTAGAGAATGCAGTCACATCCGGGCCCTGGAGCCTTCGGGGAGTCCATGAGGTCTCTCTTCCCTATATAGCTCATCATAATTGGGAGTTCTGTGACAGATTTTACATTGGGACCCAACAGCTTCAAGTTCCACCTCTGCCTAGTGATCAAACTGTTTCCATTTACATATAATCTTTTATTTCTGTCACTAAAAATGTTGATATGTCAAGGATGAAGAACTTTGAGACTGAAGACTTGGCATTTTCATCCAAAGAAGGCTATGGAGATAACAGTGGTTTGGCAGTGTATGTGTCCCAAGCCATTGATGCTTCTATAACATGGGATGACATTGAGTGGCTTAAAGGACTTACCTCTCTACCTATAGTCGCCAAAGGCATTTTAACAGGTTAGTGAGAATATAATATGTGTTAATGATTACATTTGTCATTAATCGATTTAGTAGCAGGGTGGAATATAGTGCCCCAATTTATTTAACAAGCATATTCGCCTTTAATTGTCTTCTGACAAGTCTGCTAGAATTATCAGGTGGGGATTTATGACCTGAGATCCTCATGGGTTGTAAAATTAAAATGCTTTACAATGCTGTATTTGAGACAAATGATTGTTTCTTCTCCATTTGGCCCAGACAGTCCTAATGATTTCTCCCGGAGACTGTAGACTTTGAATCTGTCATCTTTGTACAGGTGTGCAGCTATAGTGGATGCAGAAGTAGCAATCATACCCATGCCCTGGAGCCTGATGAAGTCCAAAGCCCCTCTGCCACAAGGGAAAACACAAGTATTATGTATGACACATGGTAACTGGGGAGTCCTGTTACCGATTTTCAATTGGCCCCCAAATCATCCCCCATAATTAATACAGACTTCAAGATTAGCCCACCAGCACTAATACACATCTGAACCCACAATTAAAACATACCCTAGATCCGACCCCATGATTATAACATATTCAGAATTCAGAACAGCGCTGCTAGGAGAACCAGCTGGGAGCGAGGAGTGGTTAGTAACGAAAACTTCCCAGAGACTAATGGAAGTGCTGATTGTATAGAAATTTCAGTGTTCCAAAAAATAAGTTCTTTAGCAATAAAATTGTTTCCCCCCTGATTTATGGCAAGGTGGCACCCTAGACAGTCACCTACCCCTTGTCCCAGCCCTGAAAACATTAAATGAATGCCAATCTTAATGATTGATGCTAGTTTAAAATCCCGGATTAGCTTCCCTTTATCCTATAGGATATGATGGCCATTCAGTATGCAGATTGTAAGATGCCAATAATTCCCACAATGGGTTTGGGATTCGGCTTTCCCTAGTGCTTTGTTTTGACATCCCACTGAGATGTTAGAAAATAGATAAAGGCATATATATGATCAGTGAAAAGTTTGTCTCAAAACCCACATCATTTGGTGCAGGTTTTGACGCGGGTTTTATTCTGTATCTTTGTGTAGATTACACAGGGGTCGGAGCAGCGCACCCTCCCCAACCCATGTGGATCCCGATCGGCGCTGTTTGGAAAACCCATAAAATGTTGGCTGAGTGCTCTCCAGCCTGGGAGCCGTGTAACACTAGCAGTTTTTCAGTCCATTTGTTGTCCGAGTAAAATGCAGATTAGACTTGGACAACACACATATTAGACAATGGGGCTGGACACAAATAATTTTTTTTACTCGGTCACAAGGATTATGAAAAAAAACCCTTACAGTATCGACTATTCTGATGCAATTTGAAGAGAAAACTTGCCTATTCAAGTCAAAGCGTATACCAGAACGCAGATGACATCCGTATGCTGTCGTTTTTCCTAACCAATGCAGAAAAAAAAGAGTTGGGCTTGCTTCAGTTTTTTGGGGGGAAGAGGTGTGAACAAAGGATGACATGCTAAAGTAAAAGAAAAACTGATAGAGACTGCATACAGATGGCATACGGAATTTCACATGAATGGAAAAAAATCATTTTTTTGCGCAAGCAACACGAATGAGTTTTTTAACGCTTTTGTCTACCTAGCCTTAGGCTTAAAATTTAAAGGGGTTGTCCAGGAATCGAATAACATAGCAGTTTTCTTCCAAACACAGTGCCACCCTTGTCTATAGTAGCAAAACTGCAATACCAGACACAACCGATGAACAAGGATGGCGCTGTGTTTGGAAGAAAGCAGCCATGTTTTTCAACCTTGGACAACCCCTTTAAAAGACTGTCCAAAGTGGAAAGCTCCCATATTCTTCCTTCAAATATAATAGTTTCTGAGTGAGAAAAAAATACTCCATAAAACACAATAGTGTTTGATAGTGCCTGTGTATCTCAAGAGTGGCGAGGGGTGGAGAGGGGGCGGGAGCTCAGAGCACTGCTCCTGACTCTTCCAGCCTCCTCCCCCTGCAGAGAGGGACGCCGTATATCGTCCGGGAGTGAAAACCCAACCGATATACGGTCATCTGAATAAGCCCTAAAAGTGAGAAAAAAACTTTAGAAATAAAAATACAATGTTTGTAAGGTATTTCATGTTTTTTTATTGACCTACAGGAAACACAGTGTTTAGCCAAAAAAAACCCGCAAACGTGTCAAAACGGCAAAATAGCTGTATTTTTGTAAAAAAGACTGTGTGAAACGAACCATAAGCACAATGGACTGTTATTTGACTGTGACAGTAGTGGCACTGACTGTATTTTTCCTTTAAGCGGATGACGCTAGAGAAGCTGTTAAGCGTGGCGTAAGCGGCATCCTGGTATCTAATCACGGTGCACGTCAGTTGGACGGGGTTCCAGCCACAGTAAGTGTGAGGCTAATTTATTGTGTGCTGCATGTCAGACAGTCTAGATACCAAAGCTGTTGCATATGAAATAGGTAACACATCATTGTACAGCTGTCTAACAGCACTCCCTTCCTGCTGTAAGCCCACGGAAGGACGGAGTTCATTCCAGAACCTCAATTATTCTACAAGTCGGTAATGACTGTCGGAGAACAACATTCACCCTCTATGCTGATACATTGAATATGTGGTATGCAACTGGCTTATAAGTACTTGTAACAATTCACATATATTTTGGACTAAATTTACCGTTACAGGATTTCACCTAATTGATCTTCATGACTTCACAGAGTTTCCACTGTTCTATGGCACCAACAGTGCGGTCCACAGAACAAGACTAGTAAGGCTGTGTGTTATCCCGGTAGCACATGGCCTCATTTATAGTCTATGAGGCAAGACACGTGGGTGTTTTTTCACACAGACCGATGATCCACATAAATAATCTCATGGCATGTCCTATTTCTGTCTGTTTCATGGACTGGAAATAAGACCTGCCAATACATGTCAATGTGCTGTGTCCATGTATATCAAAAAGCACATGGACTAGTGTCCGTGTACTCTCTGATGGGAGTTGTGCCTGAGTCTCACAGTTACTGCTAGTATGCATCTAGCCTCACAAACAAATCACAGAAAGATGACATATCGATTTAAGAAAATCACTGCTATTGGCCGTACCTACTGGTATACTGATACTAAATACAAGGGGAAGAATAGAACCACATCCCTCAGCATGCAGAAGGCCGAATTGCTATATGGAAGAGCAATGCACCCCTCACACATCAACAATATATTGTGGGAGCGGCTGCTTAGTATTATACTTGCACTTAGATAAGGCATACAAATGGTGCCAGACCAACTGATATGTGTGATGCACCATGCAGACTTACAACCTATTGAAGATGTCACATACGATTCAGCCCAGTGGGCTGCTCTGCACCTTAAGAGTGGATGACACTGGCACTGCCACCTTGGGCTCCCCTAACATTTAAAGTCAGACTGCTTGCTTCAAAAATAAGAGGTATTATTCAATATTTTGACCAAAAGGCGGAAGCCCGCAAGCCCACATCAAGGGTCTTCATCGTCCTCTTGCGGGTCCCTACACTACCATCGCAAACTGTTGCAGCCGTTCTGGGGTTCCCACCTTGCTTTCAGGCCAGACCAGGGTTTAGCAGCATTCCTACCTCTCCTGGAGCTGAGGGGTGTGGTGGTTGCAAGATTAATGTCAGTCAGCACCTGGTGCTAAGTAGCTCTGCTCCTATTTAAGCAGTGCTAACAGTTACTCCTGTGCTGGTAAATCACTTCAGTCCCATGTTGGACAGTGTCGGAGCAACACAGCGTGGTGGAAGCTCTCCAGTATCAGCTAAGTTCTTTGCTGTTTGGTTTTGTTTATCCTTTTGTTTTGTGCTAGGGCTCCCAGACAGGGACTGGTTAGTGGCCCAGGCCTGAGTGCAGGCTCGCACTTATCAGCGCGGTCGGTCTGCCGAGCAGGCAGGGCTCCCTCCCGGGCTAGGGGAGTATAGGGAGAGAATTCCCCCATTTATTTTGTGTTTTCTTTGCACGGTAGTGCCTTTCTTTTATGTTATTGAGGTTGCATGTTTATTAGATGCAACAGATTGACCAGCCCTTACCTACTCAGGGAGATTCTGTACAGTTAATATGAATGCCCTAGAGGTATTGTCGCACCAGCTTGGCACGCTGGCTGCTGAGTTCGCTGACATAAAACAGCGACAACTTGCGCTGCAGGTTCCCAGCAAGGAACCAAAAATTGAGCTACCCGACCGTTTTTCTGGTGATAGGCAGAAATTCGGATCCTTTCGGGATGCCTGTAAGCTCTATTTCAGACTGCGTCCTGTGTCTTCAGGGGACAATGCCCAGAGGTTGGGCATTGTCATGTCCAGACTGCAGGGGGCGCCACAGGCATGGGCTTTTTCATTGCCCCCGACGTCTGAGGTCTTGGACAACTGGTCAGTGGATAACTTTTTTACTGCATTGGGTCTTATCTATGACGACCCAGATAAGATATCGGTGGCTGAAGGGAATATCAGACATTTACGACAGGGAGACTCCTCTTTCAAAGATTATTGTGCTGGGTTTCGACGTTGGGCAGCAGAAACCCAGTGGAATGACCCTGCTTTAAAGAGCCAGTTCCATTGGGGTCTATCCAATAAAATCAAGAATGTACTGGTAGGTTATCCAGTACCCCGCAGTCTAGATGAGGCCATGTCTCTGGCTATCAAAGCTGGGAGACGGATCAGGGAGAGGCATCAGGAACTCTCTATAGATTCCGGCTTCTTATCTGTGGATGTGGGGGACCCCATGCAGTTGGGGTCACTGGCTGGCAGGGTTAGGAGTGGGAACAAAGTACAGTGTAAAGGTCGATGCTTTTCCTGTAACCGCATTGGTCGTATGGCTCAGTGTTGTTCCCGTCATAATTGCCAGCCAGGACTTGATGGTCCAGAGATTACTGAGGGGACCCCTCTAGGCCATCAAATTGCTTGGATATCACCCTACAGACTGGTGCTTCCTGCGGAGATCCTTTGTGACAAAGTGGGCAGCCCCATAAGAGTCCTTCTGGATTGTGCAGCCAGCATTAACTTAATTAATCGGGAGACGGTCAAATGTTTAGGCTTAGAGATGAAGGCTCTGGAGTCTCCCATCCCAGTATCTGCCATTGATGCTGCTCCACTATGGCAGAGAAGTCTGAGGTTTTGTGTGCCTAACGTCCTTTTAAAAATTGGGCTGTTCCACATGGAGATTATAACATTATATGTCATAGAATCCCTCCCTTCGCAAGTAGTCTTGGGGCTGCCTTGGCTACGTCTACACAACCCGGTAATGGACTGGGAGAAGGGGGACATTGTTAAATGGAGCCCTGGTTGTTTGTCTGGTTGCATTTCTGTCGATCTAGATTCTATTCAGGCAGAAGAGCTGCCGGATGTCATCGCTGACCGCTCTGATGTGTTTTCCCCAGAGGGGGCAGACAGATTGCCACCGCTCAGACAGGGGGATTGTGCAATTAAACTCCTCCCTGACTTCGAGTTCCCCAGGAGCCGCATATCCCCTCCTGAGAGACTGACGCTCAAGGATTATACCCAAGAGGGTTTTAAGATGGATCCTGAGAGGGTTTAGAAATTGAAGAAGTGTGTTGCTACGACTCCGGCACTGGGGCAGCCAGATTCTTCTGGGTCTATTATTGCAGAGGTCCAGAGAGAGTTACTGCGAGCAGTTCGGCGGAGAAAGCGAGTTGCTAACAGTCACCGCTCAGAGTGGGCGGAATTCTGTGTTGGAGACTTGGTTTGGTTGTCTACCAGAGTAATAAGACCCAAACAACCGTCCGTTAAACTGGGCTCGCGATTTATAGGTCCATTTAAAATAACTGAGAAGAGTAACGCGGTTGCTTTTCGGTTAGAAATTCCCAGTGCGATGAAAATTAACAATATTTTCCACAAATCTCTGCTCAAAAGATTCATCGATCCTGGGAATGACCCTCCACCCCCGGCTCCTGTGCTGATGGAGAGGAGCAGTTGGTAATAAGTCACATTTTGGGCTCCCGTCGAGTCAAAAAATTTCACAGATCAAACCCTGGTCGTCCTGATCTTAAGGGTCCTGGCACCCCTCCTAGAAGGGGAGGAGCTGTTGCAGCCGTTCTGGGGTTCCCACCTTGCTTTCAGGCCAGGCCAGGGTTAACAGCATTCCTACCTCTCCTGTAGCTGAGGCGTGTGGTGATTGCAATATTAATGTCAGTCAGCACCTGGTTCTAAGTAGCTCTGCTCCTATTCAAGCAGTGCTAACAGTTACTCCTGTGCTGGTCAATCACTTCAGTCCCATGTTGGACAGCATCGGAGCAACACAGTGTGGTGGAAGCTCTCCAGTATCAACTAAGTTCTTTGCTGTTTGGTTTGGTTTTGTTTATCCTTTTGTTTTGTGCTAGGGTTCCCAGACAGGGACTGGTCAGTGGCGCAGGCCTGAGTGCAGGCTCGCACTTATCAGCGCGGTCGGTCTGCCGAGCAGGCAGGGCTCCCTCCCGGGCTAGGGGAGTATAGGGAGAGAATTCCCCCATTTATTTTGTGTTTTCTTTGCACGGTAGTGCCTTTCTTTTATGTTATTGAGGTTACACGTTTATTAGACGCAACACAAATAAGTCACAGAAAGACAACATATTAATTCAAGAAAATTATTGCCAGCAGCTGTACTTACCGATATACTGATGCAAAATACAAGAGCAGATATAGGAGTAAGTATCTGTCGTCAGTAGTAGGTTATAAGCCTGCATTGTTCACCACACGTATTAGTTGATCTGGCATGCTTTGTATGCCTTATCTACGTGCAAGTGTAATACTAAACAGCTACTCCCCCAATATATGGTAGGCATTTGAATGGTTGTTTATCAGTATTTCGCCCCTGTGCATTGCAACTCCATATAGCAATTTGGCTGTCTGCATGCTGAGGGATGTGGTTTTATACCTGCCCTTATATATTGTATCAGTAAGTATGGCCACTGGCAGATTGTGCATATGGCCTATGGAATAAAATACATTTGGCAGTAAAAAATATATTTAGTCAGAAACTTTCTGGTTGCATTCCACAATCCACAGGTTTTGGAATTGACAGGTTTTCATGGTGGTGGAAGACATACTTCAGTGGTTTTGCTGAACCTTAAAGTAAATGCCCATATTTAAAGGAAGGCTCTCACCTGCAAAAAGCAGCCTAAACCAAATTATTAAAAAAAAGGTTTTGGATAACCAAACATATCTAAACATATCTTTTTTTCCCAAAGTTAGTCCAATGCCCCAATATCTGCTTTACCATGCTGCGCACTAAGCTACTTTATTATTCGTTTGCTCAAATTCTCTAGGCTCACGGCTCCTCCACTGTAGTTGACCATGCCTCTTCACTAAACATAGACATTTGAAACTCCCTTGAGCTGGAGACACCAAGTGTTTCTATGTGCACTTCTGGATTTGGTGCATGCACTTGGCACAGGGCTGACAATGAAGAGAGAAATATACAGCCCATGTGCATTGTCTGGAATTCATGGCATCTCCAGCTCTAAGACCTCAAACCGGCAAACTGTAGCGAAGGAGCGTGGTTAGTAGCTATGGAGGCGGAGAAAGCCAAGAGCAGTCCAACAAGTGAACTGCCGAATGGACAGCATACAACTAAGTATCATATTGCACACATGGCACAAAAAGCGGATTTCAAGGCATTTGACTCAGGTATGTATTAGTTTGGTCTGTTTATTCCACTCTTTTTTAGGCTGCTATTTGCAGTTGACAGACTTCATTCAGCACCACTAAAATAAAATACTAACCACTAAAAAATACCAACTTTTTTTCAATTTAACGCTATGCTGGCCACCTTTCAAGAACTGTTTGGGGTGTGGCCTCCTGTGGCCCAATAGATTAACTATAAATGAAGCCAAAAGCTCGTATAAACTATGCCATAAATCTTTGCTCATGGTTGCTAATAAATGTACCAAATGTATGAATTAGCATGCACCTCTTAAAAAATTGGGCACATCTTAATCCAGCAGAATTTATATAAACACAAAAGTGGACATTCACTTTAATGGAGGGGCATAGAGAAAACGGCCAGCGACATCTTACCCATAGTCTAATGTCGATCATTTCCATTTCTCATTAGATATCATTTTCGTTGAGTGGAATATACTGTAAGCACCCATTAGCAGTCATAGTAGAGCACAGGAAGGCTGGAGATTTCTACAGTGACCCTGTCTACTCTTTCATGTCCTCTCTGTCTCAGATAATGTATAAGTGTTATTAGTAGGGGCTTTATTACTACTTCATTACACAATGTTGGGTCAGGAACAAACTCATATTGTACAATGGATCATTATATCTGTCATCATTGTGTAGCTCAATGCTTTCAGGGACGATGGTAAACATCATTGACTCTGTTTTACCTTGCAGATGGATGTGCTTCCAGAAATTGTGAAAGCAGTGGATGGGAAAGTTGAAGTATATCTTGATGGTGGAGTAAGGAAAGGAACAGATGTTCTTAAGGCTTTAGCATTGGGTGCCAAGGCAGTTTTCATAGGAAGGCCTGTGTTATGGGGTCTGGCCTATCAGGTACAGTAGATGTATGATATATGGATATTACCAGTCATTGGTGGGATGTAAGTGGCTAATGCACTCTTACTTTTTTACCCTAAGGGGGAACAAGGTGTGGAAGAGGTTCTCAATATACTGAGAGAAGAATTTCAGCTAGCAATGGCTCTCATTGGTACGCAATTTTCTTTCTCTGCAAGTTAATAGAGTAAAAATCGTTCAACTATTCATAGGTTCAGTTAAGACCATAATTAACTAAAACTGTAACTTTTACACAACTTGACAAAACTTTTCTATTAAAGGAGTTGCATCAGAATTTTGCGGGTTTAATCTCCGCTCGGGCAGCAGCGGCAGCCCCACTGAAAGCAATGGGGGAACATTGCGATCCTGTGTCACAGCTGTCACCGCTATGATAGCTGTGGCAGGGGATTCTTTACCCCCTATGGGGAGTGCCATCATAACTGAACACTGTGACAGCACTGTCACAGTGTTCAGTTACAAGGGGACTCACACTGGAGAATATGGTGCACGCATGTCTATGTTTTGCGTGTACGTGCATTTGCACGATTTTACACGCATAAACACGCTCGTCTGAATAAGCCATTATACACAAGTACATGCGTTTTTACGCAGCATATTTACTCTCTGCATATACTTAATGCATACAATATCTCGGTACGCTCAACGATAGAACATGCCGTGTTTTTTTGTACTGCCATCGAAATATGCCGCGGAAATACGCTAATGTGGATGAACCCATTGAAATCAGTGGGTTCTATTCACGGGTATTATGTGTGTGAAAAAAAGTTTAGAAATATGCAATGTATATATGAATGAACCCTAAATAGTGACAGCAAATTTTGTGGTAGTGGGAAATGTTATTAGTTTAGACTTACAATGAGAGGGCAGCCTGAAGCTCTTTTTGCCCAATGCAAAACCTTTACCTGGGACATTAAGTTACAAGCAACACCAATGCATTCCTAAGGGATTAAACAACTATGATCCATATTACAACCTATGTTCACTTGTATAATGAGATATGCAAATAAAATAGTAAGAAATCAAGGGACCTAATTGTGATTGCCACCTCTGCAGGTCCTATAGCGACTCCACTGATTATAAGCTGCATCCCAACCAGTATTACTGTAGTGTGCCTTGTAGGGGGTAAAGTGTCACCTGAGCTACCTACTTTATGCCCGTGAATGAGGTGAGGCCTTTTAATCAGAACACTACTGATGAGTATGCCCAACCTTCTGCTGCCAAGGTGGTCTATTCATGCTATAGAGAAAAATGAATTCCTCCCTGCTGCTCCATTACTGCTGTTCTCCATCCACTGTACATCTTTCACTTGAATTTATGGTGTATTCTGCACTCTATGTATTCTCTTCATGTTCTGCTCTATTCTGTTAATTTTCCTTAATAGTCTGCAGTCACTAGAGGAAACATCTGGGTTACGTAAGGTTGCGACTAGGCTGTAGCTGCTTGTTTCCTACACACAGAAATGTGGAATGCAAAATGGATGTTGAAGTTTCCAAACTCACCATAAATGACGATAAATCACAGTAAAAAAGTGTAGAATCTGCTTGTTTCAATTTCCTCTAATACAATTTATGTGTTGTGAGTAGGTGGTGTTGCAATGCATGCAGCAAACTGAATTACAAAAGTATGAAATATTTAATTTAATGCACAAAGGAAAAAGTGAAAATGAATACTGCTCTAATAAGTAGTCAGTTCAGCATCCCGTACCCCAGAGTTGCCAGCTACACTAGCTACAACTAACTGGATCTTGGATTTATTAATATGTTACACACAATATAGAACAATGATGGCTATTATCAATACTTTGCAAGAATTAGTCCTGCAAAATGAGGACAGAAAACATACAATGCAATACATAGTTTCTCTATAAAATGTTAACAATTCACTTTCCCATAAAACAGTAAATCGAAACCACAATGGAAATGAACCCAGTATTAATGTTCCTGAAATGTCAGTCTCAACTCAGGCCTGCTGACTAATTATTTAGTTCGTAGTGTTTTGCACAACTAGCAGCTTTATTGAGGTCGGCCTCACTTCCAGATTGCCAACAAATGCTCCAGTGACCTCCCTGGTATGGTGCTATGGTTTGGCAACATGATCTACCAATGGTCTTTGCGCTCGTTCTTTTGCTGAGACTGATCTGTGTCTTCAGTCAGCGCCACAGCAGTCCTTCTGCAGCCTACTACATGGCATACCACCAGCACCTATGTCTTCAGTCCTCCACACACTCAGTGGTCCAAGCTGTACTTGAGCTCTCTAGCAACAACTTCATTTACACGAGTCCCTTCACTCTCCTCCAATTCTTTTTAGATGGCATTTGTAGTGCCAACCACGTTGAGGGCTGGTCTTCTAGAGCCTGAGGCTTCACACTGTGCTGACCGGTGCTAGTACTTTCTGGCACTTCACAATACCCAAACGCCTCTCTCTCTCTGGCCATGTCCTTGTCGGGCAGAGGGAGCTTAACACAGCCGGCAGAGTTGATGATAAGAGCGGCTATGAGCTGCAATAGTAAGAGGGAAAGCAGAGCACCACATACCTCTATTATGCATGCATAGTCACCGATGAGGGCCAAATCTTATTATCTCAACTTGGTTCCCATGAATTTACAGCAATCTTTCCAATTGGGATAGCATGAATATGTAGTGAAACTGTCATTTAGGGACAATGCACACTAATGTATTAAACATTTAACCGTAAAATTGTACTGTGCCATAATGCAGCACCAATAGACTTCTATGGGGCTCTACTGTGCCTTTGTATACTTCCAACTTCACACAGAGGCACATAGAAGTTTATGTTTTGTTGAAATTTGTATGAATTATAATGCCATGTGTCAATGGATGCTGTATTATGGAGGCATGTAATACGAGTGACACTTAGGTACCATACTGTAGCACATTGAGTGTCTACAGCTTCATGATGGAACCATGGGAAATGTGTATGCCTCCATAAGGGTTTGCCTTGTCATCCTTATGTAGGAAAATGCAGTTGTGTTATATATAACCCGCAAGTTGCTGTGACCCAACAGTTGCAAAAAATCCAAACTTGATTCACTTCTTGGATCACAGAAACTTCACATACACTTACATTAGGATACAATGTTGCAATGCAATCTTTGGCAGCACAACGAGTATTGCACCCAAAGTCAGTGTGTAGCCCTGGCCTAAATATGGAGAAACAAGAAAATGCAATTGCAATCATTTGCTGATATATGTTTTAGTGTGAAATATGCCAACAGCCTTGGCTCTGTTTGGTAGTTAGGATATGTCTTCACCAATGTCAATGGCCAGTACATATGGTCATATCTCAGGACCAGGTTGAGCCGCATATGACTCTTGAGCCACTGGTTGGGGATCACTGCTCTACAAGCATTACTGAGTCCCTACTAGAAAGCAGTTGATAGGTTTCTATAGAAGTAAAACCATTCCAAACCATGCATGAGATTTCCTTCCTATGCATAGAATATGCTAAATATTGGAACTCATTACAATCCATTACCGGTTATGTACATATTTTATCTGTATGCAAAACTATGTATGTTGCAAAAATATATTTTTCCCTATAGAGCTTCATCCTAATTACTTTGCAAGGCATTCATGTGGCGATTAGAATAGGCATTCAACATGTAATACCCAATAAACCCACTTTATTTGGGTAGTTAATTAAAAGAGGATTTATAGCAGGTGTCAAGCTTCTCTGTCACATTTCAAGGAATGGTTTTACCCAAGACAAAAGTGCTCAGGTAATGAGTGACATGTTGAACAATTCAGACTTCAATCTATTTATTTACTGTTCTTAGGTTTTAATCTCTTCATTGAAAGAAAGTTCTTTGTAGTTATTTTAATCTCTTCAAAGACAAGACAGCTAAAAGACTAATAGAACTTAGTCATTTTCACTGTAATGTTCTTGTGTTAAAGGGGACCTACCCTATTTTCGTATTGCATATACAGTATATATGGCAGTAGTAGTAATAATTACAAACTTAGCCTTCAAAATATAAACCTGCAAACCCTTAAAGGGCTATCCGAGACCAGTAACTAAGGTCTAATGATGGCACTAATACACTTACTATTAATTGTAATAAACTTACTATTAAAAATATGTTCAGCTCCAGAGACAGGAAGCAATGATGACTTATCCTGAGGATAGACCATTAATAGTTTACAGCCAGATAGCCCCTCTAAATTGGAGATCATTATTACCCTGTATGGAATTAAACATCAGAGAGTTTATTTAGTGGTCTCTTACCAGTATCATAACAGAATGGCAGTCTCCTGAGTGTATGTAACCTGTAAACTAATAGGCAGAAGTGAATGTTCACTTTGGAAGTCCATTTTTTCATCTGAATAGGTTCAAAATTCTGGGCGGAAACATTTTTTAATATGTCTTTATAGCAGCTACAACTTGTTTTTTCTGCTCTATAGTGCCATATAATCTGTATAGACTTAGTTTCAAAAAAGGTTCTCCATCTGATGCCACCACTTGGGGGAGCTTAGAAGCTTACTGCATAATGTAATACTTTAAAGGGCCACTCTGGCGAAAACACATTTTTCAATCCCTGTCCCCCCTTAACTGATTTCCTGACACACTCTGGAAGTCTCCTCTATGTAATGCAACCACTTCCATGCAGTGCAGCCTCTTGTCTGGGGCCTATATTGAGCACCATCTTGATGGTGAGATTTTTTGGATTTACTCTCAAATCAATCCCATATTGTATCCGCACAGCATTATCTAGAGGCTGTCCCATTTCTGCCTGCTGGGGGGACAGTTTAACTATTAATACCTTCTGTATTTAATTAAATAAGGTTCAGACTATAAGTATACAATTAGGAGGATGAGCTGTGATCTCCTCTATTATAACTGTGTGACAGAATCTGTGCGATCATCATCAGTAACTATGACAGGAGAGTCTGTGTCCCGCTCTAGGCAGTTTCTCTGGTAGAGTTCATATAACAGCATCAGACAGACTGAGAAATTAACTAGAAATTGAATACATAAACCCAAGAAGATCTGAGCTGGCCAGAATTGAGATCACAAGACCATTGAGGGGAAAGAGGCCAGGAGTTTCAGATAGAAAGGAACAACTAACCAAGGTAACATTGGCTCACATGTATATATTGGGGGGCTAGTTACACAATGAATGAAAAAAGAAAACACTAGGGTGGCTTCTTACTGACACTATTGTATGGACTATTTTAATAACTAAACTACTTTTTTGTTTTATTTTACACTTTGACTCTTAGATTAACTCTTTTTAGCCTGTTGTTAAAAGTTATGATTTTCAACAACAAGTGGGAAAGCAATGACATGACTTTTATTACATGTAAATGTCCTTAATATAGTCTTTTTTATTCAAATTTGGATTATTCTGGTGTGTGGAACATAAGTGCCATTACATGGATTTTGAACAAGTTCCCTATTTTTCTACAGGGTGCTGTAATGTAAAAGAAATAGACAGGTCGTATGTTCGTGAAGACCGCTTCCATTCCAAAATATAGACCACTGAATGAAAGCTAGAATCTTGCTCCAGGAATGTCAAAGGTAAAAATACCTAGAGACTGAAGACCCTGAAGAAGTGGTAGATGGTGGAAATAAGCAACCTTGGTATTGGAAGTGATATTTAATCTTCTGTGTATGCTCTGTGTATTTTTATGAAGTGAATAAAGTCATGATAGTATATTGTATACTGCTACTGGTTTTGCTAGTATATTTCCTGTTCTCAATAGTGTTATCCTGCTATGTGGTATGCAAATGGGAGATGTTAAAATGCCTTAGTGGTGTCATTTATTGGAAGATAGCTTTCCTACAAGTCAATGTCTGACCTTTTAGTAGGTCTTGTAATATGACCGGGAATGTAAGCCAGAGTCTTCTCTAGTAGCAAAAGATAACCATGTATAGACAGCCTGTTTCTGGGTCTTTGCTCTACGGCAATGGCTGGGTGGGTGAGAAACTTGGGGTGGTTTCACATCTGCGCTCTGAGTTCCACCTTCCTTCTCCATTTGGGAAGCAGGAAAGGGAAATCCCTGCTCCCGTAGGTCTCCAGCTCTGCAGAACGAGACAGCACCAGACACAACCCATTGACCATAGTGGCGTCTCTTCTCTTTCCGCCCAGCTGCAAGCTTTTGGGTGGATGAATAAGGGCTGGATGCAGCTCTTTTTCTTCTGGTGTTTTGAGCCGGATCTGGTATGTTGAGCTGGCCTGAGGTTTCAAGGTAGCTTTCCTACAAGTTAATGTCCAACCTTTTAATATGACAGGTAATATAGGCCAAAACCAGTCTCCTTCAGAAAGGAATGATAACCGTGTACAGAAAGGCTGTTTCAGGGTTTTTGCTCCCATTGGTGTACAGTAGTATGCCAGTTGGCTTGGTGAGAGGCCTATGACAAGGATTGGGAGGGTACAGTTTCTCCTTGTGGAAACCACCTAGTAGGTTTGAAGAGAATTGTATGAAATTTTAAGTCTTCTCACATCTACTAGGTGGTCTCTACATGGAGAAACTGTATTCTGGTATCTAACATGGATGTAAAGTGTGGTACAAATGTAATGTCTTGTGAGAGAAGCCAAAAATTTGTAACGGACACACATATTGATATATGTATATCCTGTTACGCGGTATGATAGGTATGATGGGGGTAGTAGTTGTCAGTTCGTAATCGTGACACCACTGTTCCATACACCGGCATTCATACGCAGCGAGTAAATAATATTGGACAAGTGTATAGTACCTTGGCTCCTCCGGAACGTTGGAGGCCCAGTAAAAACTTTACTAGTGACTCTTCAAACATGATACAACAAACTTCAGTATGCAGTATGAGTTTACAGTGCAGGCAAATTAGTAAATATTCAGCAAAACTTAACATGAATGTCAATGGCCACAGAATGGCGGTAATGATCAGCCCGCTCTCATAGACTTCAGCATGTGTGGGTGTCAGTTAAAGGTGCACCACTATATGGGGATTCCGACTTCAGATGGCCACATAGGAATCATAAACAATCTTAATATTATCCCCAAAGGTTCGGTAGACTTCTGCACTGTTATTAGCTGTATAACGTATAGTCACTAGAAGAGTTAGTTACTTACAGTGGCTCTCTCTTGTGGTGGGACTTTTGGTGGAAAACATTTAGGCTCACTCACTCCCATGCGCTTCACATACGGTTAGGCGGTCTTTCCTTCTCCTCCATCTTCAGCGACACAAGGGCTGATGGTGCCCTCATGCGCCTCTGTAGTAGCAAACCCTTAGATGGGTGCTCCTCGGCAGACAAAATGGATCCCCTCTCTGGAACCCAATCACACATACTTATAGATTCATCCATACCACGTCACATGACCAGAAAAGATAGATACCTTCAACATGCAGCAAACTCACAGGCAATGATATTAATGGGGTTAACCCTTCAGACACTGCAGCTGTGCAACACACATACAGATAATAGACATGACAGTTTTACACAGTGCATCCACATAACATAGACATGTATGACAATAATGGAGGAGTCCAGAATAATGTTCTGGGATACTACACAAAGTGGAAAATTAATCAATTTATACTGTTTTTCTTGTGGAAAAAAGTCACTAAATTTGGTGCACTCCACACTTTTGGAAAAGTGACCCTGTTCAGCCATGCATTATACAGTTAGCCAATTAATTTAGATAGGAACAGTGTAATACCTCATTTCTCCTGTAGTGGTGCTGCAGACGAACTAAATACTTTCTACCAGGTGCCCCACAGATTACAGCTGGTGGCTGGGGTTCCACGTAGTAGGACATTTTGTGATCATCTTAACACTGCGGATCCCTTCTAACAAAAAGGATCATTCAAAGCAAACAACCTCTTTAAGGACTATCCATCGATCTTTAAATTAGATTTTTTTTTTCTAATGGTTTTTAAAGGGATTGTCAGTTGTAAACTATTAATACCATATTCTCAGGATAGGTCATCAATAGTAGATCTTCGAGGGTCTGTCGCCTGGGTTCCCTATTGATCAGATAGTCTCTGGACTGTAGTGCTTGTGTATTAAGCTGAAGCAGACAGTGCTTTGCCCACTGTAGTGGCCGGGCATGATATTGCAGCCCAATTGAAATAAATGGGAACTTGATCTGCAATACCAAGCCTGGCCACTGCAAGGAAAACAGAGCTGTCTGCTTCCTACAAAAATCAGCTCAGCTCAGTGCATAGGCTGACTGGCCCAACAAACAGATGATCAACATAGGTCCCTGGTGACAGAGCCTCAATGATCTACTCTTCATCCTGAGGATAGGCCATAAACAGTTTCCAACTGGACAAGCCATTTAAGTCTCATATTCTCTTCAGATATCCCAATATAGGATTACACTAAACTTGTGAAATGTTAAAGAGCAAAGAATTTCAAGGAAACTACTTCACTTTTTTCTCTGTCTTCCCCTGTTTTTCCATCTGCATCCCGCACCAGCTCCTGTTAAGACCCTAATGCATATTTATATGATATAAGGTAACGTTTCATCTGCAGCTATGCCTGGAATGTTTCTGGAAGCCTCTAATGCCATAACATGAGAATTATTGCCATGTGGAGGGCGCAGACTTTTCTACTTGTAGCTTCCTAATATTAACAGGTCTACCTATATACTATGCCTAAATTGGTAATGTGTGAGTATAAAATATTTCCACGCGTTCTACTACAAATGAGTCAGACCACTGAAGTAATTCATTATGGAAGAACAGCTCTTCACTACATCTAGTGTTTCTTGTCTTGTTGAGGAGCCTGGAAATACTGAGGACATCATTTATGGCCTCCATAAAGATGCTTTTCAACAAGTCCACAAACATTAATCAAGAACCTCAGGTGTTAAGTTAGACTTTCTCCCAGGACTCTGGAGTATATCTGTGGAACAAATACAAGGTTCACTCCAAAGTTCCAAGCTGTTACTTAAAAAGGAATTAAGAGAAGAAAATCCGGGCTGTAAAAACACAGTCAGATCTGCACAAGATCTATCAAAGGAAAGTAATCTCCTTCATGCAATGGGAGTGTTTAGCTTAATACATTTGGTCAAGGTTGTCTGCTGGGTTTCACATGGAATGCAGGAGGTTGACATTTTCGACTTAAAGGGAATGTAACACCTATATTAAAACCGAATAAACATATTCCATTTTTCTAATTAGCTTTTATGTTCTGATTGTAGATTTTTTTTATTCTATTGACTGTACATGACAATGGGGGGGTGGCCATCTTGCTTGAGCTGCAGTGGCCATACACACATGCACAGGCCATTAACACAATGGACAGGAGCTGACTCATTGACTTATATGGGAGACTGTTTTAGGCATGCTCTGCGAACTTAGCAGAGGTCATTGTGCAGGGAGGGGGAGGAGGTGAGCAGTGACCATCACCTATTGTGAATGGTAGATGCTGTGTTATCTCTAGAAAGGCATTGCCATTCGGTGTAATCATGCCTGTGATAATGAGATGACTGCTGAAAAGTTTTCTCTACAGAACAGAAACTATCAGCCTATTATTAGGCTTAATGGCCAGTGTTAAAGCGACACTTGTGTTGCGCAGAGAGTTAAGGCAACAGTATGCAGTCCTAAGCTCTCACTCATGACCCGAAGGTTGCAGGTTCATTCTCCGCATGGTTCAGGTAGCCGGCTGAAGGTTGACTTCCAACCTTACGAGGTCAGTAAAATTAATACCCAGCTTGCTGGAGGGTAATAAATAAATTACCTGAAAGCGCTGCGGAATAAGGTAGCGCTATACAAATAACAAGTCCTTACACCTCTTCCCCAACAACCATCCCATGTGATAATGCTGGTCTCTTCATATAAGGCTTATTTTTGTTTCACTAAAAAAGTTTCAGGAAAATGCCACAAGCAATAATAATTCAATTAGACATAACAATATGTCATGTTTTATGACTGAAGTACACCTAGGTGATTCTGAGAACACATCAGCATTTCATATGACAGGCTCTGTGGTCTCTTGCTTCTGGACCTTGGATAGGGACTCTGCTATTCAAACGTCAGAAGCAACCCTACAAGTAGACTTTATGTCTGGTACAGGGGAATCTCTGCTGACAGACCCTCTCTGTTCTTCCTTAGTTTGAGTGGATTTACATGATACAACTGTTCTGGTTTCTACTAACCAGGCTGGTAAACCTTATAATTTACTTCTCCAACTTCTTCCATGACTTCATATGGCCCTTGCCATTTAGCGAAAAATTTACTCTCTACTGTTGGAACTAGTATCAAGACCCAATCCCCTGGCTTAAAGATCCTAACCCAAGGCCTCATGTCCACGGGCGGGTTGGATTCCACATGTGGGAGCCCGCAGCAGAATCCGTACCTGCCCGTGGCCGAGTACCCTGCTTACCCGTCCGTGCCTTCTTTTTTCTCTACTACGGAATCACTACTTTCAAACGGAATCCGCAGCCCGTTCGCAATTGCAATGGAGTATGCTGCGATCCGTGGGACGTCTGCACTGAAATGGAGTATGCTGCAATTTGATTATCGCATCCAAAGATCCGCAAATCAAATCTGCATGCTTTCATTCAGTTGTGGCTGACCATGTTTCCTTATGGGCATCTTGAACTGCGGATCATCTACGTGGGTGTCTCACACAGATTCTACAACTCAAATCCACCTGTGGACATTGGGCCTTAGCTGACCGGTTTTAAATTCGACTTTTTGAGCCTCCTATGCCTGTTCTAAGTGTTCTTATACTATTGGCATTACAGAAGTGATTCTATTCTGCATTCAAGTGATATGCTCAATCACACTTTGGTAAGGTGTGATTTTGTTTCCAGGTTTCCTTAGCAATATCAAAGAGCCCCTGTGGTCACCTGTAATAGACCAGCTGAAATAGGGAGAAACCTGTGGAAGGTTGGGGTACCTCATGTATGGCAAACATGAAATATAGCAAAAGGCAATCCCAATCCTTCCCATGCTTATGGACCACATTTTTTAACATGCATTTTATTGAACCTTTCGCCCAGTCCATCTGTTTGAGAATGATACACTGACATATGCAAATGCTTAGTTCTCAACAATTTACACATTTCTTTAGTTACCTTAGATATAAAAGGAGTACCCTGATCCATCTGGATCTTCTTAGGTATTCCTGTATGGGAAAACATATGGAACAGTTTTTTAGCACTCAACTTAGCCAAGGTGTTCCTTAATGCCTTAAAGGCATTGCCTCAGGATACTGAGTGGCATAATCTAACACCACCAGGATATACTGGTGTTCTCAAGCAGACTTTACTACCAGGCCAATCAGGTCCATTGCCATTTCAAATGATACCTCGGTAATAGACAGGAGAATCAACTGACTCCCGATATTTGACACTGGGATTGTTAACTGACATTCTAGGTAGTCTTCACAGTACCTTTGTAGTTGAGTATGAACTCCTGACCAGAAAAATAATATTGTAGTACATGTTCCCGGATTTTCTCAGTACCCAGATGACCACCTAGCACATGCTTGTGTGCCAGGTCTAAAACCACCCAGTGATATGGTTTGAGTTCCACCAACTGCTTAACAATTTCTTCACATAGACTGTCCACTCCATAAAGTAGGCCCTTGTTGATGATGATGACTTGGCTTCCAAACTCTCCAGAGCTCAGTCCAATTGTGGAATGTGTTGAAAAAACAAGTCCAAACCATGGAGACCGCACCCCACAGCTTCCAGGACTTAAAGGATCTGCTGCCAACTTCTCAGTGTAAGATACCACAGAACACCTTTGGAGGTCTTGCAGAGTCCATGATATATTTTAATACATTATATATATATATATATATATATATATATATATATATATATATATATATATATATATATATATATATAATATATATATATATTTGCTCTGATAATCTGGTATCTTTATATGTTTATTCCCATTGTGGCTTCCTAATTATCACAACTAGTAGTGCAGGATGTTTGGTTTATCAATAAAAGGAGAGTTGTGTATCTTGTGACATATACATTGTATACTACACTATGGAGTTGTACGTTCTTAGAAGCGCTCTTTGAAATATAGCCAAAATTGCCAGGTCTGTATTAATGCATTCTCTGATTGATCACACAGACACTCCAACTCTGAGGGTTATATATAAACACTGACTAGGAATCAAATGTACAGACACAGGGTAGGTTAGTGTACAATCTGCTATATATATATATATATATATATATATATATGTCAGAATAAACTTCTGCAACATATCTAGAGGAAATCCTGCCAACATCAAGGTATAGAGGGTATAAATAGGGGACGTCTTACCTCCAGCTTTAACTATTTCTGTAAAACACTGTGGTGATTATTGTATTCATTCATGATGTAGCTATCCCCCTCAGTGAGCAATGGCTACCTTGTTTTGTAATTTTTTCTATCTGAAGCTTCTGGCCTCTTTTTCCTCCGATGGTCGTATGATCTCAATTCTGACCAACTCAGATCTACTTGGGGTTATGTGTTCATTTTCTAGTCAATTGCTCAGTCTGTGTTGTTTTGGGTAATGGTCAAGCAGACAAGGGGAAACAAGGAAGGAAAGATGATTAGGGGATAGAAGAGAAAATTGAAAAGTAAATAGAGCTAAAGTAAGAAAAGGTTCTGTGGGAGAGCGGTAGGTAAGGAGTAGGAGCACGAAGGGTGACTAGGCTTCAATCCCGTATCTTTTACCTTCCCAGTATTAGGGCAGTGAATACTACTTCATTTTGTATCTTGTATCCATCTTTATATCCATCTTCCATCTTGTATGCTTCAGCCTGTCATATTATATTATTGACATTATCTTTCATGAGAACTTGGCAGATAATATGTCTAGTATAATTTGGCTTGGTCAGAACATCCCATATTTTGAGACAAGAGGACCAGACTACACTACCTTGAATGTTATCAGTGTCTGTTCTCCATGAGAAGGCCATTTTACAGAGATCTCATGGGGCACAGTGCCAATCGGCCTAAAAGATCTCCTGTCTGACAACTAAGACGTCCTCTTTCTTGTTTACAAGCCGAAACGTAGTTAGGACAGTGCTTCAACCGGGTTGATTGCAGTTAGAGGTTTCGTATCAGGAAAACCTGTCACATTTATGCACATACAGGAGAATGCTGTGTATAGTGGAAGCACCCTGTCCCGAAGAACATCCAGTGAGGAGCTAAAACCAGGGACAGATCCCTGAAGACCAGCCAGCCCCAGGGAGAAATGCACATGGAGAATGAAGAAAAGAGGAGAAAAAAGAAACCCCTTGTGCTCAGAGTGTCCCAGTAAAACTAACAGTGCCAAGAGACAGTCAGGAATAGGTGAAACAGACTGTATGCATAGAAGTGTTATTGACACAGTGCAAAAATGGTCAAAAGGATATGTAAATGATAAAAAGAGGTGCAATGCTTTTCGGATCTAATGAGCTCCTGTTTCAAGCACACAACCTGGGTTGGTTTTAATAACCATTAAACCTTGGCGGGTTTTAAATTATAATTATTACAGGTAAGACGCGTTCTAGCCTCATTTCAAATGTCTTTGTATATATATACTTGATTACACTAGGAAAGCAAGTGTGGTCATTTGTTCACGGAGTACTCCATTTTTATAAGATTTGAAACGCCCAAAATATACCTTTAAGCATAATTTTAGCTATCACCAGTTTCCCTTATTTGCCTAATCATGGGTGTAATAGGTATGTCACAGATTGCAGTTGAGCTCAACTCAACCATGACCACCTTCAGAACATAAAACTACTTCAACATTGTTGGAGACATGGACCACACATCTATATGTTATACGTTGACCTATAGCTTCTCGGCAAAATTTATAAACATAGTCATGAGGCTCTTAGGTCTATTTCGATCAAATTGTTTAAGCCTACAACTTTGTGACAACCTTTTTTCCATGGGTCCATATACTGTTGTTTGCTGTGTTACATGGTAGCTAACTCCACAGCATGCCTGAAGAGAAAGCAATCAAGAAGACCAACACTACCACTGTGGATCGACTTCGCCCCCTTAGTTTTGCACCTGTATGTATTGTTCCATTTATTGTCAATTCTTTGGACTTCTCTTGATTTTTTTATTTTACTTCTATGCGTAGAATAGACGTGATAGACGTATAACAAGCAAATCTATGTGGATAAACCTATAAGCATCTATATTTGAAGGCCTGCTGATATATAATCTCACTGATACTATTTGAATGATTTTGTATTACATATTAGAGAATAATAATAGGGTTTGGTTTCCATGGAAGAAGAGGAAGAGTCATTAACATACTAGATGTTGTGTTTGGAGGTGTATTTCACCATGTAAGCATAGTCTGGCCAATCTACACAAGAACCAAACCTCAGCTTGAAAGAAATGCTTAATAGGTGGGTATTATATGGAGCTGTATATTTTACTTGCCACAGAAGGTGATTTGTATGAAATCATTTGGTGAGGTAGCATGTTTTCTTTTTCATCTAACTATAAAATGAGATATTTCAGCTTTAAGTCAGATTCATTTGTGAAGATCATCATGAGATTTTTCAGCTGAGCCTCATTAAGTAAGGGCTTGGATTTTATTTTGTGGATGTGATATACATCAAGTCTAGTATACGTGGGTCTTCTGATTGCCATCTTTACCTTTTGTGTAGTTTTGAAAATATCATAACTTTGTGACTAGACAAGAAGATCTTCTACCATCAGAGAAGGGTGTTGGACACCCAATCAGGAAGCAGTGTTGAGGCCATCCCCCATGATATTGTTGTGATTTTGGATTATTAATAAAAGAGTTGAGCTCTATCGGGATTGTCTGACTGCTGTATGAAGAACCTTTGAATTATTTCATGTTGCAAGCTAGATGCTCATATACATATACAATTTTGCATCTCAGATATGTACATAGAAATCACAAGGCCCCATAGCAAACACCTCTTAAAAAGGACAGTCAATGATGTACAGTGAATTTAAAGAGGAACCGCCATATCCTCAGACCAGCGAGTCCGGCTGCATACCTCTATAGTTGTATCCTCCAGTGTCTTTATTTTGGTTTTAGACCTCCATATTTGCCTACCAATGGCTCAAGTAACTTTCAGAGCCCAAAATGAGTCCACTGTCAATCACGTCACCTATTGCCATTGGGTGGTGAAGACAGTGGACTAATATTGGGCTCTGAAAGTAATCTGAGCCATTGTAGGCAAAATGTTGAAGAAGCAAAAACTAAAACAAGGACTCAGAGTGGCCTTTAGACGTTGGTCAGGAAGGGTATATGGGATGCCTCATTTTCCTTCTACTACTACTCCCGCTGTGTTGCTCTAGGTGCCCCTGAAGTTGTGCATGCAGGCTTTATTGTACCTTGTTGTTTTTTCATCTTAGGATCTCACCTACACACTTTTATTTTGATGAATGTGTCTCTTGGGTACAGGTCATCCTAGCTCATGAGGCCATGACAGCTACTTGTTCTGAATGCATGTACTTTCTTCACGTGGATCTGTGCCAGAAATTTTGTGTGCAAATTTTGCCCATTGACACAGCTAAATCAACTTGCAGATCTGCAGCAAAATGCATGGGGGAAATAAATATAGCAGATTTCTGCTTCGAATTCCTCTGTGTGAACATACCCTTAAATTACTCATTCTGATGTGATGGATTTATAGTCTTAAGGTGGCCATATACATTACATACAGACTGGCTGAACCTGCCAATTTTGGAGAGATCAAGTGATCATCCATTGTGTATGGAGGCCTCCCAATGCTCCCTCGATGGCAGATTAGACAAAAAAAAAAGGATGGTTTTTAACTATCTGATCCTTTTGTTCTTGAGAGATTAGTTGTTATCAGAGGTGCTTTGGTGGCAGTGTTCCCATCTCACCTCACATGCACATGGGGCCGAGCCACGTATGCATGTGTATGAAAGATATAGCTGTTGGCTAGAAAAGCTTTCAGTCGACAGATATCTCATATTTATGGGCAGTGTCACAACGCGCCACCGCTGCTCACCTGCTCCTGGGGTACAGTCAGGCCTTGCTGTCATTCCCACTCTGAACGTCTCTCCTCTGCTTGGTTCCAGGCTTCTTCCCATAGGACTCATGCATGTTCCCACCCAGCTTCTCAAAGAGCCAGTGCATGCTTCCATTACTAATCCCCCTCCAATCCAGTTCCTGCACTTACTATATTAGGCATCCACCCCCTAGGGTGGGTGCCTAAACAATTAGGTCACATTCCTGCCAGTTATGAAAAAGCCTTTGCTTGTGTTCCTAGTTCTGCCCTCTGCCTGTATTTGATTATCCTGATCTCTATACTCCTTGACTTTGGTTCTGTATCCAGGATTCTGCTATGTCTACTGCCTGTCCTGATTATTAGCCTGGACCTCGTTTATGCACTTGCTCTGCTAGCCCTGACTCAAAGCCTGTCTATTTACTACACGCCAGTTCAGACTTTCAGGTATCACGTCTTGGCCCAGTGCAGCATCAGCAGCCACACAACCAGGACTATCTGTGCACAGGGACCATGCAACCTGCATCCCACTTGAAGGCATTACCGGGGTTTCCCAGCTGCAATCCCAGTTAGCCCACAGCCAAACCAGTGTATGACTAATCATCTGATGGTAAATTATGTTGCCTGTGGTACTAAAATGATTATTTCTGACCAACAGAAATTTTGTTTTCCATTTATGTATAAGGATCCTACTTTAATATCACTGATGAAGTTTACAATTATATCGTTAAGGCTCGATTTACGGTAGCTTCATGACTTCAGTTATTACTAGAGATGAGCGAGCGTACTCGTCCGAGCTTGATGCTCGTTCGAGTATTAGGGTGTTCGAGATACTCGATACTCGAGACGAGCACCACGCGATGTTCGAGTTACTTTCACTTTCATCTCTGAGACATTTGTGCGCTTTTCTGGCCAATAGAAAGACATGGAAGGCATTACAACTTCCTCCTGTGACGTTCCAGCCCTATACCACCCCTCTGCAGTGAGTGGCTGGCGAGATCAGATGACACCCGAGTATTTAAATCTGCCCCGCCCGCGGCTCGCCACAGATGCATGGTGACAGAGATCAGGGAAAGTGCTGTCTTGCTGTAGCTGCTATAGGGAGAGTGTTAGGTCTTATTTTAGTCTTCAAGAACCCCAATGGTCCTTCTTAGGGCCACATCTGACCGTGTGCAGTACTGTTGAGGCTGCTGGGAGCAGTGTTGCACATTTTTTTTTTTTTTTGTATATCGAGCGTGCAGACCATTGCGTCCTCAGTCTGCAGTCATTGTACAGAGTATAGGGGCAGTACTGGTGAGGCATGGAAAGAGGGAAAGGTGAAAGAGATATACTGTCTATATAGGCAGTGGGCTTTTTCAAAAAAATTAGGGAAAAATACTATCTTTGGACTGCCTGTGACCGTCTTCAGTGTACTGCGCGTCTGCTGGGGGTAGTAGTCCTAATTAATACGCAGCTAAGCGTTACAGCAGGCTTGCGCAAAATTGTTTCCTGGCTCTGCTGTGCCCGTTACATCACCGCCGTCATAGCGCCAGAGGGAAACAGTATACAATAGATACGCTGCATACAGTATCTGTCCTTAATGGGTCCACGAGGTAGACCTTTATTAGAAACTGAGCAGTGTGAGCAGGTCCTGTCGTGGATGGCAGAAAGTGCATCCAGCAATCTATCGACCACCCAGTCTTCGACGCCGTCCACAGCTGCATCTCTGAATCCTCTGGCTGCTGCTCCTCCTTGCTCCCAGCCTCCTCACTCCATGAAAATGACACATTCTGAGGAGCAGGCAGACTCCCAGGAACTGTTCTCGGGCCCCTGCCCAGATTGGGCAGCAATGGTTCCTCTCCCACCAGAGGAGTTTATCGTGACCAATGCCCAACCTTTGGAAAGTTCCCGGGGGATGAGGCTGGGGACTTCCGGCAACTGTCTCAAGAGCTTTCAGTCGGTGAGGAGGACGATGACAATGAGACACAGTTGTCTATCAGTGAGGTAGTAGTAAGGGCAGTAAGTCTGAGGGAGGAGCGCACAGAGGATTTGGAGGAAGAGCAGCTGGACGATGAGGTGACTGACCCCACCTGGTTTGCTAAGCCTACTGAGGACAGGTCTTCAGAGGGGGAGGCAAGTGCAGCAGCAGGGCAGGTTGGAAGAGGCAGTGCGGGGGCCAGGGGTAGAGGCAGGGCCAGACCGAATAATCCACCAACTGTTTCCCAAAGCGCCCCCTCGCGCCATGCCACCCTGCAGAGGCTGAGGTGCTCAAAGGTGTGGCAGTTTTTCACTGAGAGTGCAGACGACCGACGAACTGTGGTGTGCAAGGTTTGTCGCGCCGAGATCAGCCGGGGAGCCACCACCACCAGCCTCACCAGCATGCGCAGGCATATGATTGCCAAGCACCCCACAAGGTGGGACAAAGGCCGTTCACCGCATCCGGTTTGCACCGCTGCCTCTCCCCCTGTGCCCCAACCTGCCACTGAGATCCAACCCCCCTCTCAGGACACAGGCACGACCGTCTCCCGGCCTGCACCCACACCCTCACCTCCGCTGTCCTCAGCCCCATCCAGCAATGTCTCTCAGCGCAGCGTCCAGCCGTTGATAGCGCAACTGTTTGAGCGCAAGCACAAGTACGCCGCCACGTACCCGCATGCTCAAGCGTTAAACGTGCTCATAGCCAAATTGATCAGCCTGGAGATGCTGCCGTATAGGCTTGTGGAAACGGAGGCTTTTAAAAACATGATGGCGGCGGCCCCGCGTTACTCGGTTCCCAGTTGCCACTACTTTTCCCAATGTGCCGTCCCAGCCCTGCACGACCACGTCTCCCGCAACATTGTACGCGCCCTCACCAATGCGGTTACTGCCAAGGTCCACTTAACAACGGACACGTGGACAAGCACAGGCGGGCAGGGCCACTATATCTCCCTGACAGCACATTGGGTGAATTTAGTGGAGGCTGGGACCGAGTCAGAGCCTGGGACTGCTCACGTCCTACCCACCCCCAGAATTGCGGGCCCCAGCTCGGTGCTGGTATCTGCGGCGGTGTATGCTTCCTCAACTAAACCACCCTCCTCCTCCTGCGCAACCTCTGTCTCGCAATCAAGATGTGTCAGCAGCAGCACGTCGGCAGCAGTCGGTGTCCACGGCGTGGCAGCACAGCGGTGGGCAAGCGTCAGCAGGAAGTGCTGAAACTACTCAGCTTAGGAGAGAAGAGGCACACGGCCCACGAACTGCTGCAGGGTCTGACAGAGCAGACCGACCGCTGGCTTGCGCTGCTGAGCCTCCAACCGGGCATGGTCATGTGTGACAACGGCCGTAACCTGGTGGCGGCTCTGCAGCTCGGCAGCCTCACGCACGTGCCATGCCTGGCCCACGTCTTTAATTTGGTGGTTCAGCGCTTTCTGAAAAGCTACCTACGCTTGTCAGACCTGCTCGGAAAGGTGCGCCGGCTCAGCGCACATTTCCGCAAGTCAAAGACGGACGCTGCCACCCTTCGCGCCCTGCAACATCGGTTTAATCTGCCAGTGCACCGACTGCTGTGCGACGTGCCCACACGGTGGAACTCTACACTCCACATGTTGGCCAGGCTCTATGAGCAGCGTAGAGCTATAGTGGAATACCAACTCCAACTTGCGCGGCGCAGTGGGAGTCAGCCTCCTCAATTATTTACAGAAGAGTGGGCCTGGTTGGCAGACATCTGCCAGGTCCTTGGAAACTTTGAGGAGTCTACCCAGATGGTGAGCGGCGATGCTGCAATCATTAGTGTCACCATTCTTCTGCTATGCCTCTTGAGAAGTTCCCTGCAAAGCACAAAGGCAGACGCTTTGCGCTCGGAAACGGAGGCGGGGGAAGACAGTATGTCGCTGGATAGTCAGAGCACCCTCATGTCTATATCTCAGCGCATTGAGGAGGAGGAGGGGAGGAGCATGAGGAGGAGGGGGAAGAGACAGCTTGGCCCACTGCTGAGGGTACCCATGCTGCTTGCCTGTCATCCTTTCAGCGTGTATGGCCTGAGGAGGAGTAGGAGGAGGATCCTGAAAGTGATCGTCCTAGTGAGGACAGCCATGTGTTGCGTACAGGTACCCTGGCACACATGGCGGACTTCATGTTAGGATGCCTTTCTCGTGACCCTCGCGTTACACGCATTCTGGCCACTACGGATTACTGGGTGTACACACTGCTCGACCCACGGTATAAGGAGAACCTTTCCACTCTCATACCCGAAGAGGAAAGGGGTTCGAGAGTGATGCTATACCACAGGACCCTGGCGGACAAACTGATGGTAAAATTCCCATCCGACAGCGCTAGTGGCAGAAGGCGCAGTTCCGAGGGCCAGTTAGCAGGGGAGGCGCAGAGATCAGGCAGCATGTACAGCGCAGGCAGGGGAACACTCTCCAAGGCCTTTGTCAGCTCTATGGCTCCCCAGCAAGACTGTGTCACCGCTCCCCAGTCAAGGCTGAGTCGGCGGGAGCACTGTAAAAGGATGGTGAGGGAGTACGTAGCCGATCGCACGACCGTCCTCCGTGATGCCTCTGCTCCCTACAACTACTGGGTGTCGAAGCTGGACACGTGGCCTGAACTCGCGCTGTATGCCCTGGAGGTGCTTGCTTGTCCTGCGGCTAGCGTCTTGTCAGAGAGGGTGTTTAGTGCGGCTGGAGGAATCATCATAGATAAGCGTACCCGCCTGTCAACCGACAGTGCCGACAGGCTTACACTCATAAAGATGAACAAAGCCTTGATTTCCCCAGACTTCTCTTCTCCACCAGCGGATAGCAGCGATACCTAAGCAATACGTAGGCTGCACCCGCGGATGGAAGCATCGTTCTCTATCACCATGAAAAACGGGGACCTTTTAGCTTCATCAATCTGTGTATTATATTCATCCTCCTCCTCCGGAAACCTCACGTTATCACGCCGAACGGGCAATTTTTCTTAGGCCCACAAGGCTCAGTCATATGACTCTATTAAACAATGTTTATACGTTTCAATTCTCATTAAAGCGTTGAAACTTTCACCTGAACCAATTTTTATTTTAACTGGGCTGCCTCCAGGCCTAGTTACAAATTAAGCCACATTAACCAAAGCGATTAATGGGTTTCACCTGCCCTCTTGGTTGGGCATGGGTAATTTTTCTGATGTACATTAGTACTGTTGGTACACCAATTTTTTTGGGCCCTCGCCTACAGTGTAATCCTAGTACTTTTTATGGGCTTCGCCTGCACTCATGCTACAGCAAGGTGTGTGGGGTTGGCCCACACTTTTGCTACATAAATGTAACTGGGGCCTTGTCTATACTGCAACTACTGAAATGTGAAAGAGACTGTTATCTCCCTAAACTGCTGCAACGGGAATGTTACTGTGGCCTGTCTTGACTGCTACTACTACTGAAATGGAACTAATACTGTGCCCCCCTATACTGCTGCTTCGGAATTGTTACTGGGGCCTGTCTTGACTGCTACTACTACTGAAATGGAACTTATACTGTGCTCCCCCTATACTGCTGCTTCGGAATTGTTACTGGGGCCTGTCTTGACTGCTACTACTACTGAAATGGAACTAATACTGTGCTCCCCCTATACTGCTGCTTCGGAATTGTTACTGGGGCCTTCTTGACTGCTACTACTACTGAAATGGAACTAATACTGTGCTCCCCCTATAATGCTGCTAGTGATATGTTACTGGCGCCTGTCCCTAATGCTACCGCTGAAATGTTACTAATTCTGGGCTCTGCTTATACCGCTGCTAATGCTATGTCACTGGGGTGTGGAAACGGAGGCTTCCCAAAGACATAATGGTGGCGCGGCCATTTCCCACCAACGCGGTTACTGTTAAGGTGCATATAACCACGGACACGTGGAGAGGACACGTAGTGCCTCAAAACATCCCCCTCCTCCTCCAACAATGAAAACATTCTTGCCAAATACCTTTGCATTGGTCCGTCTGGTGGCAGTCCAAGAATTTCACCTTTACCGACACAACAAGAGAGCCCACCCACCATCCACCCGCCACGGCCCACTTAATCCTGGCCACATTCCGAAAACCAACTAAATAAAACCGCGCTACTAGGTCCGCAGTCGCCACCACATTCCCACCAACGCGGTTACTGTTAAGGTACATATTACCACTCTGACTGGGGCATGCACTGTGGGCCGAAGCACACCTGTATTGTATGTGACGTTAGCTCTGCTGAGCAGGGAACTGCAATGGGATACGTTTATGTACCGCCGGTGGGTTCCAGGGAGCCACCCATGCTGTGGGTCCACAGGGACTTCACATTAGGGATTTGTACCTGCCAGTGTCTCTGTATTAAAAACCCCGGTCAGACTGGGGCATGCAGTGTGGGCCGAAGACCACCTGCATTTAATCGGACGTTACCTCAGCTGTGATGGGCAATGCAATGGGATATATTTATGTACCGCCGGTGGCTTCCTGGGACCCACCCATGCTGTCAGTCCACACGGAGTTGTAACTGCATGTGTCTACTTATAAAGAACCCCAGTCTGACTGGGGCATGCAGTGTGGGCCGAAGCCCACCTGCATTAAACCTCACGATACCTCAGCCGTGCTGGGCACTGCAATGGGATTTATTTATGTACCGCCGGTTGGTTCCAGGGAGCCACCCATGCTGTCGGTCCACAGGGACTTCACATTAGGGATTTGTACCTGCCAGTGTCTCTGTATTAAAAACCCCGGTCAGAATGGGGCATGCAGTGTGGGCCGAAGACCACCTGCATTTAATCGGACGTTACCTCAGCTGTGATGGGCAATGCAATGGGATATATTTATGTACCGCCGGTGGCTTCCTGGGACCCACCCATGCCGTCGGTCCACACGGAGTTGTAACTGCATGTGTCTACTTATAAAGAACCCCAGTCTGACTGGGGCATGCAGTGTGGGCCGAAGCCCACCTGCATTAAACCTCACGATACCTCAGCCGTGCTGGGCACTGCAATGGGATTTATTTATGTACCGCCGGTTGGTTCCAGGGAGCCACCCATGCTGTCGGTCCACAGGGACTTCACATTAGGGATTTGTACCTGCCAGTGTCTATGTATTAAAAACCCCGGTCAGACTGGGGCATGCAGTGTGGGCCGAAGACCACCTGCATTTAATCGGACGTTACCTCAGCTGTGATGGGCAATGCAATGGGATATATTTATGTACCACCGGTGGCTTCCTGGCACCCACCCATGCCGTCGGTCCACACGGAGTTGTAACTGCATATGTCTACTTATAAAGAACCCCAGTCTGACTGGGGCATGCAGTGTGGGCCGAAGCCCACCTGCATTTAATCTGACGTTAGCTCTGCTGTCCAGGGCACTGCAATGGGATTTGTTTATGTACCACCGATGGGTTCCAGGGAGCCACCCACACTGTGCGTGCACACAGAATTCCCATTGCGGAGTTGTACCTGCCTGTGACTATTTATAAAAAACCCCTGTCTGACTGGGGCATGCAGACCCCTTGACAGAATGAATAGTGTGTGGCACATGGGTTCCCCATTGCTATGCCCACGTGTGCAGCTCCTGATGGAGGTGGCACAGGATTGGATTTCTCATTGCTTCTGTACAGCATTGTGGGCTATTGCCCCGCACCTTTTAAAGAGGGTTGCTGCCTGGCTCTGTCAACCCTCTGCAGTGTGTGCCTCCGGTTCCTCCTCATGGCAGACGCACTTATAATTAGACATGTAGGTGGTGTGGCTATGAGGCCAGCGTGTGGCATGAGGGCAGCTGAAGGCTGCGCAGGAACACTTTGGTGTGCGCTGTGGACACTGGGTCGTGGGGGGGGGGGGGGGGTTGGGCAGCATGTAACCCAGGAGAAGTGGCAGCAGAGTGTCATGCAGGCAGTGATTGTGCTTTGTTGGAGGTAGTGTGGTGCTTAGCTAAGGTATGCCTTGCTAATGAGGGTTTTTCAGAAGTAAAAATTGTTGGGAGGGGGGAGGGCCCACTCTTGCCGCTATTGTGGCTTAATAGTGGGACCTGGGAACTTGAGATGCAGTCCAACATGTAGCCCCTCGCCTGCCCTATCCGTTGCTGTGTCGTTCCCTCACTTTCTTGAATTGCCCAGATTTTCACACATGGAAACCTTAGCGAGCATCGGCGATATACAAAAATGCTCGGGTCGCCCATTGACTTCAATGGAGTTCTTTACTCGAAACGAACCCTCGAGCATCGCGAAAAGTTCGTCTCGAGTAATGAGCACCCGAGGATTTTGGTGCTCGCTCATCTCTAGTTATTACCATTCGTTATGACAGTCCCGTTATATAACGAATTCTAATGGATCTCATCAACTTTTTCAGAATGCCTTTTGTCATAAAAAAAATAACAGCAGACTACATTATTTTGGCCATCAAAAAACAATGGAAACAGACCCTTTCATGCATAACTGTCAAATTGTGGTTTATGGAAAACCACGTTAAGAAGATTTCATCACAACATGTGAACCCACGTTGAGAGTGGTGTATAAAGACCATTAACTAAATGAGAAAATGCACCTGCAACAAAGAACATGAACTATATTTGCAACGTTGGGTCCAATTTTCCAGTGGAATCACTCTTTTACAACTCCCTTTTACAGCTAGCATCGTCAAACATCAGAAAACGTATTGGAAGGAGAGCAAATAGTTTATTTTATGTCCAGCACTGGAACAACATAATCTAGTTACTGAACAAACTGTTCAACTCCTCTACAGTTTGACGAAAGAAGAATCTTTAATTATCAACTTTTGCTGCCACAATAGGAATCTGCTGTTTGGCAATGGCTAAAATGAAAATAAGTATATATGCTATTTATTTCCAGTGGTGTGTGTGAAATATATTTCATTTCCATTAAAAATATATAACTTGTGTGTCTCTTTTACAACTTATCATCTACTTTTTTAATTTAGTTTTGTTTTGTTCCATTATGGAAATTTTCAATTGTTAGCATTTTTGACACATATTATACAGAAACCTTATTTATCATATATCTAAGTGAGTTCATTGGTTTTGATCATTGACTATTACTGTGCCGGTGGGAGATGGTTTAAGCGCCACCTATTTGGAAGGCAGCATCTCTATGATTCAATGTCCAACCTTTTAACAGGTCTTGCAACATGACTAATAATATAAGCCGAACCAGAGTCTTCTTCATAAGGAAAGGTTATTTCCGGGTTCTTGCCCCTCATCAATGCCGAGTAGGGTTCTGGTTCGCTGGATGAGAGACATGTGATGTAGATGGGAAGGAATCTACCTTCCAATAGGTGGCACTGCAGAGGCATTATACCATCTGCCAATTGCATGGCAAATTTTACAGAGGAACATTGCATAGCCTACAAGTATCCACATGCCTACTTGGTGCTCTCCACAAGGAGAATCAGTACCACCATCAAACAAAATCATAGACCTCTCACCCAACCAACCAGAGGCCTATTTTTTATCGATGAGCGGCAAGAACCCTGAAAAAGCTGCATATGGATGGGTGTTTTTTCCTCATGGAGAAAATTCTGATTTGGCTTATATTCTTAGTCATGTTGCAAGGCCTATTTAAAGTTTGAACATTAATTTATGGGGAAGCTACATTACCTTCTAACAGGAGTCAGTATGGGTTTCATTTCTCCTTAAGGAGAGCACCTAGAAGCTGTGTAAGGAGACATAAGGTTATCCATGCTACTCTGGGAAATATGTAAATAGGAAATAGGAAATATACAAATGGAACCATACCTCTGCAGCATCACGTATTGCAAGTCAATGTTAGACTTTTTAGACAAGCCTTATAACAATGACTGGGAATTGTAAGCCAAGCCATAATACCATACACAGTCAGATGTTTCTAACAGGAAGCTTGGTAGAAGTATTATAGGTAAAGTCCCTTTGGTGCAAGCACCAAGTCATGACTGACTCGTAGGGTGACATCACATCGTGGCGTTTTCTTGGCAGACTGTTTTTGCGAGGTGCTTTGCCAATGCCTTCCCCAGTCATCTTTTACCCCCCATCAAGCTTGGTACTCATGTTATCGACATCAGAAGGATAGAAGACTGAGTCAACCTTGAGCCAGCTACCTAAACCAAATGGGGATTGAAGTGCAACCTTCAGGTCATGAGCATTATGCCACCTCTCATTTGCATCCTAAATTTCCCAGGTTAACATTGCATGGTCTATAAGTCTCTCTACACCTTAGATCTCTCCGCAAGAAGAGTCTGCATTACTGTTGTGGTATCCTTTGGCATGATAAAACAGTTCTCCATGACTTCATTTTCTTTATAACACACAATTGTGTTTTTGAAGTGTTTATTGAACTTTGAATGTACTTTTCCCACTGTATAAGGTATTTTACAGGTGGTGGTTTAATCTAATGTAGTATGAATAAGGTTAATCAGCCCAGGTTTTAGTCCCCCATTTATAACTAATCAGTACTAGGCTAGTGACTGCAGCTAAATTCATATAAGCCAGGCACACAACTAGCTTATTTAGTGTTCATAGCCTATTTGAGGTTGAATTAGCTCACAACAGTAAACTACCAGCTCTGTGTCTGGGCTTTAATCTATAGGGCCTTAAACACACTCCGGCCCTGTAGACTAAAGCCGCCGGGTCTGTGGGTGTGACGGCTCCCTGCCATTGGCTGCTGGAGGCTGCTTCCAGCCTAGGAGAAGCGGATATGGAGGCCTACTGTTGAGTAGATGACAGGTTTGCTATCCTGACAGCTGATAAGGATACAGGCTACAACAGGATTGACGTCATTGATGAAAGGCTCCCTAGAAAAAGGTACATACTCCAGGGCCGTGAACATCTCACAATAGTGAAGTGCACAGAACAGCAGCTTTCAGGGCTGTATGGGCATCACAGTAGTGCAGTATGGAGTTCAAGGATAGCTTGGGAGAGATTATAGCCATCACCAGTATTGGAACTGTGAATTTGTTGATTTTCAAGGCATTCATATATGGATATTGTATCACTATGCTATAATTGCTAAGAAATGTGAGCTTAACTTACCTCTCCAAATTCTCTTGACTTTATTTGGGGTAATGCAATGCACCAAAACCATCGATCCCAGGGAGCAGAGACCAACCCAGTGGACCTTTCCATCACCCCACTTACCCTTTCAATGTATGTGACTGACTAGAGCAGGGAGTGACGACTGACACACCATGACAAGTGTTTGGGCCTACCATCCCTCGTGAAGTCAACCCAATCTCCGATCCCCGTGTTACACTGTGCCATGCAGCTGCTTGCTCTCTTTATGATCTAGGGCTGCCACGTTATGTAAGAAGTCTAACTGTTCAGTGTGGGTTTTCATTGTGAAATCAAGTAGTGACCAGTCGGCTTAACAGCTGAAAGATGGGAGAGTTAAAGTTTTCGTATGCATCTATATAAAATCTGTTGCGCAATCCGTATTTAGCACATTTTTCCGTGATGTCTGTTGTGTATTTTGCATTGCAAAAGGTGAAATCCATAGCAAAAGCTATGGCCGATCCACAACATAATTGACATAATGAATTTCAGGCAGATTTTTTTCCACTACATGTGGATGTAATTTCGAAAACCTCATTGACATGTAATGTACTGTAATTTGTTATGGATTTTTCTATAATTGCATAATTCAAAATCCCCTTTTACTTTTATGAGCCGTCAGATAGCACAAAATGATCTCAAACCGCTGTATTGGTGAAAATAAAGGGCCAGAGAGCAGGAGCGTATACCATCACTCTGCTCTCTGCAGGAATGAATGGGAGTATTCCCAAAAATGGTGGTTTAAAGCTCCATACAAGTGGGTCAGGCTGTCATCTATCTCACGTTTATAACCTGTCTTAGTCACAGGTTGTAAAAAAATCGAGTCATTGTCTGACCACTCATTTAAGGGTATGTTCTACCCAGAAATTCTGCAGCATTTACAGTATAAGCCATGTGGGTGAGATTTTAATGGTAGAATTGATATGTGCTGGGGCTTGTTAATTCACAGTGTGACAATTGTTTGCTGCAGATTTCACCCTTTGCAATGCCAAAAGTAAAATATGCTGCACATTTGCAGAGAGCCATGGCAACCAATGCCAGTCAATGGGTCTGCCATGGCCTGTGATCACTATGATAAATGATAGTACACTGCAGTACAGAAATACTGCAGTGTATTATCTGAGTGATCTTAAGATCAAGTCTCCTACAGGGACATAGAAAAATAGTCAAAAAAACATGTAAAAAATAGTAAAAAAACCAAACACTGCACATTGCACACTTTTTTGTTTAAAAAAAATGTATGCTTAGTATTGTTGCACTAATAATGACTAGAGATGAGCGAGCACCCAAATGCTGGGGTCCGTGTTATTCGAGTCGAGCTTTCGTAAAATTCAAGAGCTCTACTTGAGTAACGAACCCCATTGACTACAATGGGAGACTCGAGCATTTTTGTATGTGGAATGCCGGGTCCTGAGCTTTTTTTTTTTTCTTGGTTCGTGTGTTTCTTTCTCTCTCTCTCTCCCCCTGCCTGCGAGCCAAAAAATTTGCCGTTGATGCGCGTGGAGGTCCAAAACAGGCACATCACAGCAGAGAGGAGCCAAAAACTGGGGCGGAGTCAAACACAGCTTGATGCTCGTTCGAGAAACGATCACCATAGAGTATGCTAATACTCGAACGAGCATCAAGATGGGCAGAGTATGTTCGCTCAACTCTAATAATGACCCATACATTAAGTATAACACACTTTTTATCCTACACTCAAATGCTATTAAAATAAAGAGCCAAAATGCTTTTTGTGTTCATTGTACTTTCCAGAAGTGATAAAAAAGTCACACATACCCCCAAATGGTACCAATAAAAACTACAACTATGCATGCAAAAAAGCATTCATATGGCCATGTTCATAGAAAAATAAAAAAGTTACGGCTTTTGAAAAATGGAGATAAAGATCCCAAATAATTGTTGCGTCCATAGGTCCAAAATTAGCTTAAGGGCTTACACCCACTGGCGATACAACTTCCCTGCGATGCGAGAGTGTGTGAAAACGCATGATAATGAAACCAATGACTTTCAATGGTTTCTTTCTCCTTAGTGATGTTTTCACTGTAACCTCACATTGCAAAGAAGAATCTGCGATCTCGCCCATTTTTCCAATGGGGCCAGCGGCATCAGCACCAGCCCCATTGTAGACATAGGGAGTACATTGCACTCCCCTGACACAGCTGTTACAGCTATGGCAGGGGATTTAATGACAGCTGAGCGCTGCCTGTGATTAATCACACCGCTCAACCAATCACAGGTAGCAGTCATTCAATGACAGCTGGGCACTGCCTCTGATTGGCCACAGCGCTCATCCAATCACAGGCAGTGCTTTATGGAGATGGCAATTTTTCAATTACCGGCCACCAGAAGACAGAAGAAGACTGCCAGGGCCAGAAAGAAGAGCCAGACGGCTCTTCTGGTGAGCTAAAATATTTTTTTTCAACGTTTTTTTTACAGTTAGGCATGATTTTTCAGGAAAGGGCTTATATTTCAAGCCCTTCCCCAAAAATTATCACCGCGGGGTGGCCTTCATTCCCTTTATTTCAATGGGACTGCAGCAGCGCAGGCCCCATTAAATGCAATGGGATAACATTGCAGACCTCTGCCACAGCTGTCCCGGCGGGGATGAAGGAATCCCCTGCCATAGTTGTCACAGCTGTTACAGCTGTGTCAGGGAAGTGCAATGTACTCCCTATGTTTTCAATGGAACTGGCGCTGCTGCCGCCAGCCCCATTGAAAACAGTGGGCGATATTGCACATTCTTCTTTGCGATGCGAGGTTACAGTGAAAACATCGCTATTGAGAAGGAAACCATTGAAAATCATTGGTTTCATTATCATGCGTTTTCACTCAGTCTCACAGTGCAGGGAAAACGTATCACCAGTGGGTGTGAGCCCTAAAGGGATTATGTCATTAAAAAAAAAAAAAACATCCTATACTTATCTATTCCTCCCCCGCCAGTCTTCTTACCGCATCTTCTCCCTGCTTCTCCTGTCTCGTGCAGCCCCCTTGGGTTACCTCACCACAAGCTGTCTGGATCCTCTTCTTCTGGTGATGAAGCATCCATTCTCTGCAGTCTTCTTCCTGATGGGCAATGTACTCTACATTGTGCCGAGCTATTGCAGAGATCTCGGCAATAGATTGGCATTTCTTCCTAGGCAGTAAATGTTACATCACTAGTGTATTGCCCGGCAGGAAGAAGAATGTAAGGAATGGATGCATAACAAGAAGAAGAAGATCCAGACAGCTTACGATGAGGTGACCCGGGGAACTAGAAGAGATTGGCGAGGAGAAGATGCGGTAAGGAGTCTGCCTGGGGAGGAATAGGTAAGTATTGCTTTTTTTTTTTTAAATGACAAAACCCCTTTAAGGGGCTGTTCAGGATTAAAAAACATGGTTGTCTTCTTTGAGAAACAGTTCCACTCCAGTCCATAGGGGTCAGCTGCAATAACACACAACCTAACAAATATGGCGCTCTTTTGGGAGAAATCCAGACACGTTTCTTTTAATCTCAGGCTAACCAAAAGAAAAAACTGTGTAAATCGAAAAGGGATAACATGGGATGAAGATGAAAAAAATTCTATACTAAAGGCTGAAGTAATTGAGTTTTCTCCTTAGTAGTTTAACATATTGTATTTATTAGTTTCCCAAATTCAAAAGGAACATAATATGGATAACGTGCCGTAAAAAATCTCTTGCCTGTAGTACTGTATCTGTCTGCAGGTAAGAGGAAAGCTTACAGTAAATGTGAGAATCATTAGCACGCTAGTAAACCCAAGAATCATGCCAGCTAATCATAGAAAGGCTTTTTTATATCCTTTGAACAACACAAACTAAATGAACCCCTGTTGGCCTCTGAATGGTAATTCCCTTGGAAGTGGAGAAAAAATGCCAACGAGCCATCTCAAAGCCTTAACATAGCACAGCCTTTGGCTTTGCGGAGAATGCAGAGGATGAAATAAGGAAACTCTTCAATGTAACGGGGCTGGAATAAGCATGCTTTCATTGGCATCTGTCAAGGACTCAAATCAAACAGAGTATGCATGCAGAATTCTGAAGTATGAAGTCATGATTGTGCGCTGAGGTTCACTGTAAGAATATCTGTTATAAAGTTGCTTTTGAAGTGCAACTGGCTCTCAATTTATTGAAAGCTATTATAAATAGCCTCTTCATTGCAGGAACCACAGAAGCTGGCTCCCTGTTAAGTACTTCAGCAAGGTTGGGACAGAGTTTAAAGTTATAATGTTACAATATGTCAAAGCTTTACATTTTCTTATGAGGTGTTCACTCATGCCGTTAGCCAAGATTTTCCTTATGGACGTTTGGATTGTACTAAACTGACCTGAAATAATAACAATCACATATTTATTATGCATTTCCATCTTCCTTACAATATCCATATTGTAGCGGAGACAATGAAGACAGGCAATGGTTTTCTAGTAAGGAGGAACCTTCAACTTAGAACCAAGTTAGAACCCACAAAAATGTCAGTCCATTGGTAATGTTCCACCTACATGCTAATGCAGAGATCCCAAGTTTATTGGTAGTGTTGAGAAAATTGATAAAGTAGAACCCTGATTCAGGATGAACTTTGGTAAAAGTTTGGCTTGACTTGCACCTGAACCAAGCTTTTAGCAAAGTTCAACCCAAAACAACGTTCTTCTGGTTTTGGTTCGCTCAACACTAGTCCTGGACACTGGTGTACAACATTGTCTAAGAGTCATAAAATCCCTGTATAACACTCCCAGTGTTATACAGGGTTTTTATTGCTCTTAGACAGTGTTATACATCCGTTTTCGTGAACTTCTAGTTCGGTTCAAACTAATTCAGACTGAACCAAATTTTTTTGAAACTGGCCAAACCGAACTTTTTAAAAATGCACTCATCACTATTTATTAGTAAGTAGGAAACAGTCTTTTATTAGGGCATCTGCAGTACCTATGAAAAGTTTTTAATTTCTTGAACTTTTCATGTCCTATTGTGTTAATGAAAATGAATCAAAACATATTTAATTAGGTTTATATATGATCAACAAAAAAGACTATTAAATATCAAAGTGATCACAAAGCTGTATAAAGTGATCTGAATTCTTTACAATTAAAAGACTTGTCCAGGACTTTGCTATTGATGACATATCAGCAGGAGTTGCGCCGCTTAGGATCCCTTTAGATCAGCTGATCGTCGGCAAGCTGCCATTTCAGATCGAACCAGGATCAGACAGCTTTGTCGGTAGTGAAGCAGTCAAATTTGGTAATGCAGGAACAGCTCCCATTGAATTCAGCTCTGTCCGTAATATCAGCAAGCGTGGTGAACAGCTGATTGGCAGGGATCCCAAGTGGTAGACACCCGCTGATCAACTATTAATGGCCTATGTGTATGTATGGGGATTTAAATACATAAGATGAATGAGGACAGCTTGAGATTGTTTTTTAAGTCTTAAGTGGTAAGAAAAAGCCTGATATGTTGAGGCAATGAGTTACAGGAAAATATTTGGAAATCTTGGAAATAATAAAGATGTGAGGAGCAGAAAAGAGGAGAATGGAAAAGGTCTTGTGAGAACTAGAGATTACATCTGGGGAACTGTTGATTAATTAGGGCAAAGATGTATGGTGGGTGGGTCAGGTTGTCAACTATCTTGCGAGTAATTGGCAGCATTTTGAAATGTATTACCTGGACAACGGGTAGATCAATGAAGGGAAAATTGGATTGGAGGGACTTTGAAGGAAGATCATGAAGTACAACGCAGTTTTGCTAGGTGAGATGTGATGAAAACATGTATAGTACAAGCATTTCAGTGATTCAAGAAGATACTAAGGGTTTCACGGCTGGAATACATATAGTTTTAAGGTGAGGAATCAGGTGGGATTTTATTGGGTTTTGAGTGCATTATGAGGGCTTAGTCGCGCCCGATGCGCCCGTGTGACTGAGCCCTTACTGCAGGAAGAAGGCAGCCGCACTTCTGGACGGACGACTCCCCGCAGCGCCAAAGAAAGAACACATGACTGGCAATGAAGCTGCAGAGAGACGTCCATCCTAAAGTGTGGCCGTCTTCTTAACATGGGCGCCGATGCGCCCGTGTAACTAAGCCCTCGGGTTTTATTCACATCTTAGTCTATACAGGAGCTGCATATTTTAGATAAGAGAATGGAATGATCTAGGAATATGGTTGGACACTTTTGCGTTGGGCATTTTTCAACACTGCATTTACTGCAGTTTCAACAGCGCTGGCATGCGTTTTGCCAGCGTTTGCGCTGAAAACGCAGCCAAGGAAGCTTAAAAAGCAATACTTACCTAGCAGGTGCTGTCCAGGTTTCTTCTGCTGCTCTCCAGAGCTGTAGGCAGACTTCCGGGCACTTATCAGCGCCGACAGAGCATCTTTTGCTGGTAACAGGGTTTGAAGACCCCGCCTCCAGCAAGCGATTACTCTGATTGGCTGTGATTGGTTCATCAAGTGCTGGCTCTGATTGGCTGAGCCAACACTCTAGGAACCAATCAGAGCAATCTCTTGCTGCAGGCGGGGTCTTTAAACCCTGTTACCAGCAAAAGATGCTCTGTCGGTGCTGACAAGTGCCCAGGAGCCTGCAGGGATGCCAGAGAACAGTGGGAGGCCCCTGCTAGGTGAGTATTGCTTTTTTTTCAGTAGTGTAGCTAGGGCTTGCGTTAAGCACTGTCCAGAATGTGGTACTAAGTTATGCCACGCTTTTTAGCAGCGCTGAAACCGCTGCCCATTCATTTCAATGGGCGACACACAGCTGAAAACGGTCAAAAATAGAACATACATCGCTTTCAAGTTTGTGTGAGAAGCTCCATTGAAATGAATGGGAGGGTTGTACAGCATTTAGCGCAGCGCTGAAAAGGTAGCGCTAAACGCTGTACAAAAACGCCCTGTGTGAGGGAAGCCTTACTGCTAAAATGGCAAGCTGCTTGCAACCTGCACAGGGAAATCCAGAGTATAAAAGCCGACATCCAGGGGAAACATTTTGTACATAATACAAACCAATAAGAATTGAAGTCCGAGCAGTGATCACTTTGGATCAGACTTCATAAACTACCTGTTCAGCTACTATCATCAGGAGAAGCTTCGGCAGGGGAAATTGAGTATTGCATGCAGAAAAGGAAAAAGGTCCAGGGTCCAAGTAAAAATTTGACTTTATTTCAACTTAATAAACGAACTACAAGGAAAACAATGACAGCATGTCTTCTTATGTGTTTCAGAGCCCTTAGTCATAGATTTTCCTTTCTCTACGTCCTTTGCATCAAATAAGTCTGTGCGTCTTTGATGCAGTTGAGCTGGTTGTACATATTTTTTATTGGAGTATTACATGCAGGCCACGCGAATGAAAGGGCCGAGTCCACCAGACTGAGAATTGCTCTTTGTTAGCAGCACTCTGCTTGTGGAGGGAGATCCTGTGCAGGGACCCCCCTCTATAATATCCATATGCACTGTTAGAGCATATGGAAAGCAATTGTTGAGATGAAACAACCTCTTAACTTCTTCTCTCCTGGTACTATCTTAGTCATAAATATTGCTTTCAGACATGACCTAGTGAACTTGTACCTAATCTATTCCTTGATGTCTGCCTTGTGGAGAGTTACTTCTAAGTACAGGTTTATAGTTTTTACTCTACAAATCGCTAAAACTTTCTTTGCTTGAGTGTAAGAACCAATGCTTTTCAATGGCAGCGGTCAAATGCCCAATTTTTACCTGCACACAAAAATGTGCAGTGGTAAATATAGGGCAGCGGATTTTAAAATGCAAGTAACTGCGGCATTCTGCATTTTTTGGATGTGCAACCCCTGGATGCTGTGACATCCAGGGGTTTCACCTTGCGGCGGCCCCATTGACATACAGAGAAGATCGGGATCCTCTGCCAGAGCTGTGACAGCATTGTCACAGTGTTCAGTAACAAGGGGACTCCCCGTGGGGATAAAAAAATCCTCTGCCACAGCTGTAAAATTTGTGGCAGAGGACCGCAATGCTATCCCATTAAATTCAACCATTCATTGAATTCAATGAATGGCTGAGTGCTGCCTCTGATTGGCTGAGCGCAGGGACCAATCACAGGCAGAGCTCAGCTGCCATTCAATGGCTGAGTGCTGCCTATGATTGGTCACAGAGCTCAGCCAATCAGAGGCAGTCCTTTCAGCAGGCGGGGATTTTAAATCCCTGTCTGCTGAAAGCCCTTCTTAGCAGTTCAGGAGAGGTGAGTATATATTTTTTTACACATTCCAGGGATAATTTTCAGGGAAGGGCTTATATTTAAAAGCCCTTCTCTGAAAATCACTATGGGGGCTGCCAGCATCTCATGGCTTTCAATGGAGCCGGCTGTAGCTCTGCCACTATTGAATTAATTGGGATAGTATTGCGGTCCTCTGCCACAGAGGATTTCTTCATCCCCGCAGGGAGTCCCCTTGTCACTGGACACTGTGACAATGCTGTCAAAGTGTTGCAGCTGTGGAAGAGGATCTCGATCTTCTCTGCATGTCAATAGGGCCCCCTTCTGCCGCTGGCCCCATTGACCACAAGGTGAAACCCCTGGATGTCACAACAACCAAGGAATCCCCTGCTGCAATTGTCAAAGCCACAGCAGGGGATAGCGGACAGTGCACTTTATGTGCACATATACACAGCCAAGTGAGTTTTTTTAAGCGTCACGCAAATTTTTGTGCATTTGCGTTCTGTGCAAAGCAATGCGCAGAAAACAAATGCCTGTCTGACTGAGCCCTAAGGATCCTTATACACACTAGACCTTAATCATCCAAACCGACTGATAATGGCAGGCCAGACAACTTTCTGATGTGTATAGGGGTGGCTCTACTTTCCCCCGACAGAAGAGATCAAGGGAAAGAAGGATTGGGGATGTCGAATTGATCCTTTTGTTCCCTAGGAGATAAGCTGGCACTAGAGCTGACTGACTGTGGCTTACCTCTCTAAACACATGAATATTAGGGCAACTTATTGGCCTTTTTACACTGAATGATAATTATTCAGATTCTTGCTGGATCGCAGAAATCTGAATGATAATCGTTCAGCGTTAAGACCGGCAGAAATTGAACGATGAATGATAATTTATTCGTCATTCAGTTTCTGCATACATAAAAATCGAATGATGATTGGCTTGTGTAAACGACTGTTGTTCATCTATGAATAATGGAGTGATGACCTGTTTACTGTGAATAGAGGCGGGTGGGTAAAGCGACCTCTGACCTGCTTCGGCACCATTCACTGAGTCACGCTCATGTGTGAAAGCAATGGAGCAATTATCGCTGGGGCAACTGTTGGGCACTGAAGCGCCAGACAGATGTCCCATGTAAAAGGACCCTAACACTACATGCATTCAGACTCTTGGTACCTGACTACAACGTTTGACTACAGCAGATGAGTAAACCAACCAATGAACTGCAAAATCATCATTCACCACCAGTATAATTTTGGTGAAAGCTATCTTCCAGCCTGGAGCCAACCGATGATGATCTCCAACCCTGCTCCCAATCATTTTATCTCCATAACTATTTTTTTACATAAAGAGAAATGCAGGTTAGAAGAAAACTACCCTGAAGAATTATCGGCTTCTGGGATGGCTGAGAAGGTTTTGGAGGTGATTTTTGAACTCCGTACCAGCTTGTTTTTACACCACATTTAGCATATTGAACAAAATTCTACATGGAAGAAAAATGAAAAAGCTTATGTGCTTACTTAGCAATATGCCCGGTCTTTTTGACCCTCTTGTTCAAAGTGGAAAAGTATGAAGCCTCTGCCTATCTTCTTTTTACATGAGATTGTATTTGTTTTGTGCTCTCTCTTGAGATGGCTTACCGTTTCCCCATAGGTCCCATGCTATCTCAAGTTATGGTGACATCTGTCATATTTTCATAGAAGTATAATATCAGGACCTAACAAGTTTTTAGTAAAGTTCTACCTGAAACAGGATTCTACTGCTTCAGTTTGTTAAACACTAGTCCTGAACACTGGTGTATAGCAGTTTTAAGAGCCATAAACCCCCATATAACACTTTTTTGGCTTTTAGACAGTGTTATACACCAGTTTTATGGTGTTATGTGAGCTTCTGGTTCGGTTCACACTAATTCGGACTGAACAAAACTTTTTGCAAAGGTCCGGTGAACCCTCCAATCCGAATACCTCAAAGTTTTGCTTAGTAATCAAAATAGGCAACAAAACCAAACATTTTCAAACTAAAACATAGGTATATAGATTTGCTGCGCTCCCTCTTTTTTCTTCTCATCTTTCATTAGTTTTTAAGTTGGATGACTTTTCTTTGGGAAATGGCTTCATTTTTGCATTTTTACTGGGGATTTACTTTATGGGGTTTTCCACATTGCCTTTTTTTTAGGCCATTTTATTCTCACAAAGTTCTTGCTTTATGTATTCTATTTTTCAATCCACGTCTGACTTTGGCTAAAAAAACCAAAAACATAATATTAAGAAATGGAACAAAAACTGCCGCATTTTCCAGAAATACTTAGTGTGAAACAACCTCAAAAGGGTATTCTAATCAATACCCCTCTACATGTGGCAGCCGGAAGAACAGAAACAGCCAAGTGAACTGTGCTATGCTGATTCCCTAACTTCCATAAAAGTGAATGGGAGTTAAGGAGACAGTGTAGAAGAGCAAACTATGCTTTTTCCATATGTAGGAAACTGTGGAAACAGTGCAGTTCACTTGGCTGACATTGAAAAGTCACTGCATGTCCGATTTTTGGGCGATTCCTCTCAAGGAATCGCTCATTATTTCCTATGAGATCATGATAAAAAAAAAACACATAGCACTTTCATTCCATGCGAATGCGAGACAATTTTTACCATTGAAACTAATGGAAGCACTTGAAATTTTTTTCACGCCCTTGAAAATCGCAAGTGCATAGATGACTAGAGTTGATGACGTTCGAGAAAAATTCTCAAATTTTTTTTCTTGAATGGGACAAAAAATAAATTCTCGCTGTAACTGGTAGTTTTGTGATTAAAAAAATGCGAATTCAGACCAGGTAAATAAATGATCTTTTTATTTTCTTGTTCCTCTAGTTAATGTTATCCATGTGTTTGCAGCGCCATGTTAGATGAATCATTTTACCCCCAGAGCAGCAGGTAAAATGGATATACTCCAATGTCAAAGAAGATGACATGTTCGAAGGAAGAAATAAGTATTTCAAAGCTCTTTACAACTGGTCTACTAGAATTTCCGTACTGTAATTGTGCATGTCTAGACTTCCTTATGCTTGCTTACAGGTGGTATAATGACAAAATCGAGACACCTGAATAAATATGAATGATTACGTTCAGAGTGCCGTCCTTAGTTTTCACCGCTCTCCTAATGAGATATAAATTCTATGCAAATGACACCACTTTTTTGCATTCAAAAAATTCTTCCGCCTGCTTAGCATTGACTTTCCATCCTATAAATTAGGCATCATGACTTCATCATTTCTCCATCATTTTATTAGGCGTAATGAAATTAATATTCCGTGATATATTTAGTGGTTATTTATGAAAAAAGAAAATATTCTTTTTTTTTTTTTTTCCAGAAATTGAAATGATGTTTCTAGTTACAGAAAAACAATAGACATAAATTATTACATTAAAACATTTCACTTTTTAACAGAAAATTCGAAAAATCAACCAACAACTTTCGGCTGCCAGCACGTCTGTCTATTACGTCAAGACTTCAGAAAGCTTAAATGGAAGCAAAGTAATGTATTTTTTTTCTGTAATCCCATGGCAAATATAAAAGAGACAGAATTTCTGCTTTACACATTAAAACTTTACTGAATTTGAAAGCCTTGGAGTACACTTAGGGGATTTCGGAAATTGTTGCTTGGCTGTGAGCTAAGACCAGAAGCTGCCATTTTGCAAATGGAGTGGTGGGGAAGCCTTTTGGCCTCATTTATAATTTCACAACTACTGCAAATATCAGCTGATGAATATTTATGTTATACCTGGCAAAAACCAGAAAGGAAAACAGGAAAAAAATCTAAAGTTAGGAAAAGGTCATCTAAACTCTGTGGGATTTTCTTTCCAGCACTTTCCATGCTTGGCCAGAAGCTACTGAATGAAATCATTATATGGTATGTACGGACCCTGATGAGTAAAAAGAAATGTGTTAAAAGTATGCTCATAATAACTTTGCTGTATGATCAAATCATGAACATAGCTCAGAAAGTTTACGAAAAGTGATTAAAGCTTTTTTAAGGCATTTGGGAAGGTAGGGTTAAGGAAGACACAAGTATATTGTATTCAGTGGAATGTACCGAAGGATGTGGACAACAGTCCAAGGAAAGAATGGGTCTAAACTAAATATACAGTGAGCGTCTTATAAATATCAAGGACTGTTATTAATAGATCAAGTATAACCTGCTATTGAGATCCTGAAGACAGGAGTCCTGGCAGAGGAAGTGTTTAGCTAATGGCACGATATATGACTGCTCGATGTGTTGGACGTCTTTTCGAGAAAAAATACTGTACCAAATATACAGTTCCTTAGACAATAATAAAGGAATGTTGAGATAAATACCAATAGGTAAGGACCTCAACTATGAACAATAGGCAATGAATAGTGTTATGATATTGATCAGTTGAAATTCCCCCCTACATTTCTTAAAATCTTGATTGGGAGTCGGACCCTTTTTTTTAATATCATGCCCATGGATCACATGGATCCTGAATATGGTGCCCATAGAAATCTATGGGCCCATACTGTAACCGGGGGCCTCAGATGTTCCAAAATAAATCATGTTACTCAAAATCGAATGCCATTCCTTTAGGGCTTACATCTAAGAGAGCTGTATGCAAGCACTATATAGCAGTGATTACTAGTCAAATTAATAGGACTGACCTACAGCACCAGACAGTCATATGTACAGATGGTAAATAAAGAACAGGAACTGGCACTCAATGGAGCACCGTAGCACCTATAGTTGAATAATTACACTCTACTCGATGGATAAGTCATCAATGTTTTTCTCCCAGAGTTTAGATATGATTTGCCAATACACTAACAAATATAAGTTTACTCTAACAGAGCAGGAAATGCAATATTCTCTGTCTTCTCATCTATGTTTCTTTAATATCAGTTATTTTTTTCTAGTTGAAAAACAAAGTATGAAATATGTACCAAAGAAGTCAGTGGTCCTTCTTAAGATTTGTTGTGTAGGAAGGAGATTTGGACTTAAATCTGTGATTAGTACAGAAGAGATTGGGTCACTTTATTGGGAGCCATAGGTAATCCATACTTGGACGGATTGATAAAGTTACGGCTCATGGACTGGACCCTCACTAATGCTAATTTCTCAAATGTTTTGGGGATAATCCATTTCTTTGTAATCATTATTTAGGTTTTTAAATTTTTGTACGTAGTTTAAACCATATAATATGTAATCAGCACTTATCTGCTCACATTTATTCCAGCCCCTCCTCACAGAGAACACCGGTTATACTTCTGCAGTGAAGCTGTTTCTAGTCATCTTGGTGACCCTTGTTCTGTTCCACGATTCAGATAAGTCTGTTTGGCTTTAATGTATCTGGCATGCTGTTACATCTATTTTCTCACTGCTATACATATATATATATATATATATATATATATATATATATATAAATATTAGAATATTGTTTTCCTGAGCTCGCTCAACATCTAACACTGCATACATTGTAAAGCGATATTCCAACCATTCTGCATGTTTTCAACTATGAACAATCAGGATTACCCTAAATTTCTGGTGTGGGGTTGCCCTCATTAGGGCAAGTACTCCGTTTTTAGGCAAGATCTCCTCATATAAATAGAACAGTGTCAAGTTTCCCTTTCTCCCCACTTTTTGTCTTTGTTACAATAATTTTTTGTTATCTGAGTTAGAATATTGTGTGTATATCCGTCCATTTGGGACATATATTATGTCTGATCCGGATTAGATGTTTGCATCCTACTCGAATGCAGCAATTATAGGAGAAGCTACAACTCAGGATCAGTACACGTTTTATAAGCAATGTATTTGCATAGTTACTGAATTTTTGTTCTTAAGTAACCAGTAAATTGAAAGTTGAACTGTTCTTTAAGACTAAAGAGGTATGCTAGATACACCAAGCATATAATTACTTCTATTATGACTTTACTACGGACCATCACTTTTCATATAACTCTGAATGTCCAAAGTGGGATGATCCTTGGTGATACATAACAGCGAGTTACATGGAAAATGACACTGCAATAGCCGGACTTTTTGCATAATGAAAGACATGCAACGCAAACTATGATGGAAATTTTAATGGTTTGTTTAATTTGCAATTCTTCCTGCTGGGTCAAATCTCATTAACTTAGTGTGTCAACTGTGGTTTGTTCATGAATTTTCCATCATTACTGTAGCTTTTAGTCACTTCCCTACATCTCTCAATCATTCCCTTCCTGAGGCGCCTCACCTTCCGAAGACTTCAAAGCAAAATGACCACACACAAATTAAATGAGCACATACAGTTTCCAGGGATACTCTCATATTTTAGGTTTAATGTTCACATTTTTGGAGCTGGTGACATTTTTTATTTTGATTATGTGCTAAATAAAACAGAATTTTAGACACAGAATTTACCTCACAGTATGACACTCGCGTACACTCATATGTTATATGACTTATAACACCATGTTGCTCAATGCTTTCATTTGTGCTTGGCGAGACTACAAATCAATATGTTAAATGGATTTTTTTTCCCAACCAGCAGATGTCAGTAAAGTATACATAATTACTGATACGCACGCAGTAAGTGAAGCAGAAAAAGTGCAAGGGACGCCAATGTTAGAGGTATGTGAAATTAAGATGTAAATGAATCGCATCAATACAAGTGCCAGGCCATCAGATCAGTTGTGGTATAGTAGAATGCTATTACAGAGCATGAATATTGTGATGTATTTCATTGCCGCACCTTATTTGGTCTTAGTCATTTATGTAGAAGGATTCATGAAAATTTAGATATCGCATCCACTATTGACCACCTGTCTGCTACTGGAGATAGTGGTTGCATCAGTCCTGTTCACCAGACATTTAGGTTTCTGCTCACTTAAAGGAGAATTCCTAGCATAGACACTTATGGCGCATCAATGTAATCGAATATTGAGTGGTCCCTTGACTACCAATCTACATGTCTGGGATTATATAGTGAATCCTGCACTGAGCAGGGGGTTGGACCCGATGATCCTGGAGGTTCCTTCCAACTCTACCATTCTAGGATTCTACCTTATCACCCATAGATATGGACACTAGTCACTGCATCCAAGCACAGAGTGAATGAAGTGTTGCCCACACTTGCTCTTCTCTCTTCATTAACCCTTTGCAATCCAATTTTGGATTCAGGATTTCCTAGGGGGCTTTCTGTTTCTGCCGGTATACAATGGCACCATCTGCTGGCTAGAGCCAGTACTGCAGTGTGGGACATGCTGGAGAAGCCCCCAACAACAGTGCGGCCAGTAATATACAGTAAGAATACCCTGCCGGACATCTTCCGACATTGGAGCTGTACAGCCTCTAATCAGAATGTCTTTAGACGTCAGACAGTGGATTGGAAAGGGTTAAAGCCTAAGAGGGCTTTTAGACAGAATGATAATTATCGTTCCAAAAAGTGTCCCAACAAGCAAAGAATTGAATGATAGTGTTCAGTCTAAACGCGCGTCAACGACGAACGAGAATCACTTGCTTTTTGCTTGTTCCTTTCATGCAGGCACAAAAATCATCGTTGACTCGTTCTCTTATCATTCGGTTTAAACAGTGTTCGTTCAGTCCTTCTCATTCACTATACAGCGAATGTAAAAGACTAAATGATTCCAAATGACTTCCTGTTCGAAGGAGCCAATGATGTGTCTGGCTCATCTAAAAGGGCCCTAAGAGAGTTACAGAAAAAAGCTAAGCAAGCTGTAGGATTTGTCTGCTTTTCATCTGGTGGAAATGGTTTAAAACCATACCTCGGTTACACTATAATGAGAAAGGTTGACACTGTATTAGCCAGTAGAGTAAAATGTGATTGTTCACAGCAAGAGAAACCAAGTAATCTTGTAGATATGATACCTTTTATTGGCTAACGAAAATACATGATGTTAATGCGAGCTTTCGAACCTCTCAGGATTCTGCTTCAGGTTACTTTATGTCACACAACATTTCACAAAGTGTCCTGCATACAACACTAAGTTAAATAAACAGACAAAAGCTAATGTAAGACCATATTCTTTCTGTTATCTCTGATCATTCATCAGTATTGGCTAATCGCTCAGCCAAACAGAGCCAGTGTTCGATAAACTCATCACAGCCATTCAATGCAATATGCAATGGCTGTGATTGGTTCATTGAGTGCTGGCTCTGATTGGCTAAGCCACAGCGCTCAAGAACCATTCACAGCCAGCACTTCCTGGAGGCGGGGAATTTGAAACTCCAATCCAATCAAATTTCTAATAACTCTTCTTCTACTATGATGTATTATGAGAAGAGCTAAGTTACATTTTATTGACAAAGAATATTACTGCTCAAGCAGTAATGGCTCTGTGTTAGACCTCTGTCACACAGGCATTTTTGTACAGTGTTTAGCCTTTTCAGGGGCAGCGCTAAACGCTGTACAATGCTTCCATTTATTTCAGTTAGGGTGCTCACACAAAAATGCCTCCAACGCTGCGCTTTGACAGTGATGCATGTTCTATCTTTGGCCATTTTTAGCTCTGGGCAGGCTGCCGGGCCCTTGTCATTGTCGACAGAGCATCTTTTGCTAATGATGGCGTTTGAAACCCCGACTCTAGCAAGAGATTGCTCTGATTGGTTCATCAAGTGTTGGATCAGCCAAACAGAGCCAGCGCTCGATGAACCAATCACAGCCATTCAATGAATGGCTGTGATTGGTGCATCCAGTGCTGGGTGTGATTGGCTAAGCCTGCGAGCTCAGCCAATCAGAGCAATCTCTTGCTGGAGGTGGGGTCTGCAAACTCCTTCAGTAGCAAAAGATGCTCTGTTGGCGCTTTCAAGAGCCCGGAAGCCTGCCCGGGGCTCCGGAAAGCAGTGTCAGGGACCTGGATGGCGCCGGCTAGGTGAGTATTGATTTTTTTCGGGTTCCTTATGCTGAAAACGCAGCCGAAACGTTGTTAAAAATGCATGACAATGCTGCTGAAACCACAGTAAATGCAGCAATGAAAAACACTGTGTTTCTGGAAACGCCTGTGTCAGGGAGGCATTAAAGTTTTTTTGGGGGACATTTAGAATTGAATCGTGAAGATCTGCAGCTTGCAATCCCTGATGATTAGCTAATTGCTTGACCCACTATCAGTGCAGTGATGCTGGATGTCATCATTAAGGTCAGAGCAGGAAGCCTAATAGGTGGCTTTGATCTCATTGAAATCATATCTGGATTAGCCAGAATATAAGAACTGTATTAATACAATGGGGAGATTAATACCTGAAAATTATGGTTCCTCCATAGTATGTAGACCGAAGATAATCATATCTATGACTTACTTAGTGTCTGTTGATAAAAAGCATTTTATGAAATATGGTGGTCATGGCTTACCTCTAGGAGATCCTCATGGGGAGACATGACCAAAATATTAAATAGTGTAATCATCCTGAAATTTCCTGAATCTAATCAGCCTGCATTCAGACTGTACCACCTACAGGATGTACCTGTCTCCCGCTCTTCTTCTAGTGACCCGATTTCTTAACTGATCTAATGGGAAGGTCTGGTATCATAATTGTCATGCTTTATTGTATATACTGTATTCCTTTTTATATTATCTTTTTATATACTTTTTATAAGCATTGCTACTTCATGTAATAAAGTCTAAAACTTTATTAAGCACAGTCCTTGTTAATGTATATAAAAAAAACATAGACCCCAATAAGTGTGGTAATTGTGACTGCTAGAGAGACGGGAATGCCGTTACCCAATAAATGACCAGAATCTAGGTGGCCAATCTGCCTTGCAGTAAAATAATCAGTGGTAGCAGTGAGTATTTTGTGGGGCGTGTAAGACTGTGTTAGCAATAAGTGCAGGATTAAGGGAGTGGAAATATGTCAACCACTGCAGTCCCATTTGTACCACATGCCATGCGGCTTGGTTCGTGACAGACAGACTTGTACTTTTCCTTTCCAAAGGATAAACTAATCTTCTGTTTTTGACAATCACAAAATTGCATCTAAAATAGCAGTGGTGTTTTTCCCAAAATTTCTGCATGTGAAACCACCCTAATCTATTTTTTTGTATAGGCTTATATTATTCACAATCTTTTGAGAATTAATATTTTGTATATATATTTTAACTATTACAAGTCTTATATCTTATCAAATATCATGTCCTCCCTTACCAGGACATTAGAGAAGTTAACCATAATTATATTGGATTGTTCTTGGATAAGCACATTGAAAGCCATTTTAGATATTTAGGTTATATTTTATTAATTTCTGTGTTTCTACTTAAATATGTGATTGAAAGTTTTGTATGACGCAGTAACAGATCAACTGATACTGATGAACGCTATTGACTCTAGTGGGGTCAGTCAGGGTTCTGCTATTTCATGTAAGGTAATTAGCCCCCCTCTGCTCTTCCTTATGGTGGCTTTAGACAAACTTGGTGTTCTCCCGTGATAATCATGGCAGCATAACGGAACCAAACCAAACCACTGATTTCAATTGATTTCAGTGGTTTCATATTCACTAGCGCTTTTCTCGGTTGTTAATTGTGCATCAGAGAAAAGATGGGACCTGCCCTAATACTATGTGCACAAAAGGCAGGCAGGACTTATCCTCCTGCATTTTTTTTCAAACTCTTGCGCTATGGTGCGTAGAGGCAAGGGTAGTTGCACCTATGCCCATCAGTCAGACCTCATCTGGAATACTGTGTCCAGTTCTGGGCACCCCAATTAAAAAAAGACATTGACAAACTGGAGCAAGTTCAGAGAAGAGTTACCAAGATGATGAGCGGTCTGCAAATCATGTCCTATAAGGAACAGTTAAAGGATCTGGGAATGTTTAGCTTGTAAAAAAGAAGGCTGAGAGGAGACTTAAAGGGGTTGTCCCGCGCCGAAACTGTTTTTTTTTTTTTCAACCCCCCCCCCCCCCGTTCGCCGCGAGACAACCCCGATGCAGGGGTTAAAAAAGAACACCGGAGAGCGCTTACCTGAATCCCCGCGCTCCGGTGACTTCTTACTTACCTGATGAAAATGGCCGCGGGGATCTTCTCACTCGGTGGACCGCAGGGCTTCTGTGCGGTCCATTGCCGATTCCAGCCTCCTGATTGGCTGGAATCGGCACGTGACGGGGCGGAGCTACACGGAGCCGGCATCCAGCACGAGCAGCCCCATTGAAAAAAGAAGAAGACCAGGACTGCGCAAGCGCGGCTAATTTGGCCATTAGACGGCGAAAATTAGTCGGCTCCATGGAAACGAGGATGCTAGCAACGGAGCAGGTAAGTGAAAAACTTTTTATAACTTCTGTATGGCTCATAATTAATGCACAATGTACATTACAAAGTGCATTAATATGGCCATACAGAAGTGTATAGACCCACTTGCTGCCGCGGGACAACCCCTTTAATAGCTGTCTACAAATATCTGAAGGGCTGTCACAGTGCAGAGGGATCAGCCATATTCTCATCCGCACAAGGAAAGACTAGAAGCAATGGGATGAAACTGAAAGGGAGGAGACACAAATTAGATATTAGACAGTGAGGCTGATCGATGAGTGGAACAGGTTGCCATGGAAGGTGGTGAGCTCTCCTTCAATGGAAGTCTTCAAAGAAAGGCTTAACAGACATCTGTCTGGGATGATTTAGTGAATCCTGCACTGAGCATGGGGTTGGACCCGATGACCCTGGAAGCCCCTTCCAACTCTACCATTCTATGATTCTCCTTTTGAGAGCAAGAATAGCATTGCAGACCTACTGTAAAAAAAGGGAATGGCCATATGCACCCTGAAACCTTGCTGGCATGTTAGCAGACCCATTGTTCAGTCCAATTATAAAAAAATCAAAATATGTAAAACAACGATTATCAAGAGCTGTTACCAATATAGATCTTTACAATATCAGTCCATCAAAATATTGGTCACTTTTTCCATAATGGCGGGAAATGATTGCACTGTATATATAATACATACTAAGTTCAACTGTTCACATAGCTAGACATATTCAACAAGGTAAAGATAATGACATTGACTCCATTATTTCAGACAGAAGACAGAAGCAGCTAGCTAAACATACCGAATAGTTTGCACTCTTTTTGGCTTTGACATCTCCAATTCTCCTAGGACAGTAACTATTATCACAAGATCATTACAACCATTACCTGTTATGTCTATATAGCATATTACTGACAGACTCCTTGCAGATCTCCTTGTACAGCAAGAAAACCTCAAGAACAGTTTGACAAGTTCTTACTTCTATCCTGTCAGGTGTTGAAATAAAGTACTCCAGCAATGTGAACTGCTTAAGATTACCCTATAATTCCTGGCTGCAGGTGATACATTCAAGAGCATGAGAATTTGATTCATACTTGGATGTTTAACAATTGCAAATATTGTTTGTGAAATGTGAGCTGTGATCTGGCAGAATTTAGAAAATGGCAAATGCCAAAAGCTGACGATGAGTGGAGAGAAATGTCTTGAGCTTCTTGGGAATTCTGGCAATCGCTCCATAATTATAAGGGCCCTTTCAGTGAGGTTTCAGTCAGTACTTACATTTTGGGCATTTATCATGTCATATGAAATAAAGAGTGATTTTACTTTTGCTTTTTTTCCCCTCCTTGTTCGAACTGAGTGATGTTATTATCAACAGGAGGAAAAAAAAAATAATGGAAACATCAGGCGAAAACGGAATGAGTACATTGAAAAAAGTTATAATAATTTTAAAAGTACCGGTAATAGAAATACTTTTTAGCAGTTATTGTTCTCTTTTGTCAAATACAATGGATGTTGGAGTTAAAGGTAAATGGAGAATTGCTTGGACTGTGAAACGGGCACCTATAAAAAAGTTTTCTACTAATGTAGCAGCGCCAACATGGAAGTTAGGTATGTTACTTTTCGTGTTTTGTCATGCGATGCGCGGAAACACTACTTACGTAATGCGACTATTGCCATTTTGAATGGCCGTGTGTGCTACTGAAATAGCATAGCCGCGCCTCTATAATTTAGTAGCCAGTTGACCCAAGATGGATTTGTGCTGCTTCATCATTATGCTTTAAATGGTCTGTATCATTTTAACAAATGTATGTTAATTGGAAAGACAATGTGATAATTAAGAAAATTGCAGTTCACTTTATTTACTAAAATGGACGATTTGGACCTGAAATATCGTTCCAAAGTGCTCGGTAATAGGCATTTCCTTTCCCACTAGTATGCTGTCCACTGCCTGTTGTCAAGTGATGCCCGTCTCTAGTAACAGATGGCTTAAAATAAGGGAGCTCAGTGTAGTACATAGGGTGTGTTCATTCTGCTTTCATCAGCTGCTACACTACATGCCTTGTGAACTAGTGAAACACCTCTATATGATAAGTAGCCATCAGTCTTGATAAAGCCCTCTCCCTCTACAAGACAGCCATATTGTCTCCCAGACAGCTGTGTTACGGTTGTGTCAATACTGCAGATATCAAAAGCTCTTCCCGTGATTACTGCCGACCTCCTGCATATAGTAACAGATATCATTGTGCTCTTGCTGATAACAGCTCTGTGGTGCTCAGATCCATTGGTAGAAGTTGCTGACAGTCACTAACGAGTATTACTACTTTATTGTGCACTAACACTTTGCATGTCCTACTGCTTGTTCCCTCCATTTAGTGAGGAGATGCCAGGCTTCAGATGGGGGCAGCACTCCCATTGCTCAAATGCAGGCAGCAATTAAGGGAAAAGAAAGTGGCAGGGGGTATAGTACTGGCAGACTTCTCAGGGAAGTCACAGTATTGTGGGATGGGGTGCATGATGCACGTTTCAGAATACAACGGAGCCAATGGAAAAACAAAATGATATACAGGATTTATTGAAGAACACAGACAATAGGCAAATAACGATTTGAGAGTAAATAAGAAATAGAAGTAAGCAAAGCAAACAACCTTACTTTAGTCTACTCTTTAATACCTTCTCAATACGATGGATAATATTCACTTAAACATTAAAAGAATAATATCTTCTTGCAAGGAATGGTCCTACAACACTAATATATATATTTATTAAAATACTAATGATGACCTGTCTGTCCGTGCGTGAGTGAGTGGGTTTGTGAGTGACTTACATGCTCCACCACATGATGGTGATGTCATCAAAGGTCCTTTATCCCCAGTGAGGCAGTTACATGCTCCGCCCCTGATCACATGATGGTGACATCATCACAGGTCTTGTACGCACATGGCTGCTGACCAGCTAAGTGTTCGCTAGTATTCCATAGCAACTGAGGCCGCAGGGGGTTTGTAGTCCGCCCGTAATCTGCACAAGGATGCAGGATCTTTAATTACATCACTGTCATCTGATAACGGGCGGAGCATGTAACTCACTCACTGGCGATGAAGGACCTTTGATGACATCATTGTCATGTGATCAGGGGCAGAGCATGTAAGTCTTTCACTTGGGATGAGCATCACTGTCATGTGATCAGGGATGGAGCATGATGGTGGCTTCATCACACATCCTTCATCTCCAGTGCTGTGCTGCATCTGATTCCTGTTGTATGGGATGAACAATGTATGTCGCAGTGCTGTGTGTGTGACGTGCACGTAGCAGAGCTGTGCGGCGCATTGCGCCACCAAAAACACTGGTACTATAATTTCTTAATAATTACTAGTATATATATTAGTGTTATAGGACTATATATATATATATATATATATATATATACACACACACATACTAAATATATAGAGTTTAGATTGTTTGCAAAGTATATGATTCTCATAGCAAACTACTAATAGCCCTTTTAAATGGTCCGAGAGTTGGGTAAATGACTGGACGAGCGCCGATGTCACTGCTAAGGTCATTAGCGCTCGTGAAGAGCGTTTACACCGACAGAGTTCACCACTGGGTCGCGGGCTTCTCACTCTGCGCTTCAACTTCTAAGCGGGGGAGCATTTATATGGAATGAGAAACCAGCGATTCAGCAATGGTTTTTAGGGTGCATTCACACGAACGTATATCGGCTCAGTTTTCACGCCGAGCCGATATACATTGTCCTCATGTGCAGGGGGGGGGGGGAGGATGAAAGAGTCAGGAGCAAGAACTGAGCTCCCGCCCCCTCTCTGACTCCTCTCCGCCCCTCTGCACTATTTACAATGGCGAGAGGCGAAACGGGGGTGGGGCTAAGTGCCGAGAATTAGCCCCACCCCCGTCCAGCCTCTCCTCATTGCAAATAGTGCAGAGGGGCGGAGAGGAGGCAGAGAGGGGGCAGGAGCTCAGTTCCTGCTCCTGGCTCTTCCATCCTCCCCCCCCTCCTGCACATGAGGACAACGTATATCGGCTCGGCGTGAAAGCCGATGCGCCCGTGTGACTAAGGCCTTAAGGTGACTTAAAAATTAACAATTTCAGTGCATTTACTCTGTAGATTATCACTCAAATTCATTCGTATGAACAGATTTTGAGCGATAATCAACCCATGTAAAGGGCCAATAAGTCTCTAATATCTTTAAGAGCTGCTAATTACTTGGGACCTGTGGAGGCACTGGGCTCAGAGGTCTTACTTCACTATCCCCTATGCTTTGGGCTGGTGACATCATAGAGGCTGTGTTGACCTCTTGTGGGTAGCTCCTTAGTTCTGGCATACCTCTTAGGCAGGGTTATTGGCCACTTGAAAGGAGTCGATGGATTATAGTAGTGCAGCAGCTCTAGGGCACTTTCAGGAAAAGAAGAAAGGCATGTGCCCCAAATGACATTGCTACAGAATCCGAGGCGTAAGAGCTACAAGCCCCTGTGTGTATTTCAGTATTTGGTGAAATGACAGGTACAGTTTAATTTATAACTTTTTTCCTTCAAAGGAGTTTTCCAGAGTACAAAATTTCCGGCAACCATAAAAAAAGTCTCCTATTACTCTAACTTTCAAAATTCACACTGGATCCCTGCCATTCGGCTTTCCATTGCACACATGTGATCTTTTGTGGTTTGGATAAAAGTTTATGGTCAATGGGGTCATACTTCTGGATAACTTTGCATCCTCAATCTGTTTGGTACTATCCCTTTTTTAAATTAGACTGGTTTTGCATGGTCTGGCACAACAACTAGGCTGAAGTGATGATGCGGTCAAGGTAATGCCAGGTCATCTGGCTGTATTGTCCAACAGCTGCCATGGGATTTTCCATACCTATGGATGAACTCTCTCAGCCTACCATGTACAACCCAGCAAACTGATATGATGCATTCTCACTGTGGCCTAGTCATCACACTTGAGCACAGGAGACCAGTAAAAAGTTTTATAGTAATTCTCTTAACTTATTTTCTCATTTTTGCAGATTTCACTTTTTTGTAATCCCAGAAATTAATTGTATTGCAAATCGTGGGGGATGGCACTGAGTTTTATTTATATAATCCCTCAAATCACCCTCATCATGCATCAGGATTTATAGAGGTCTCCTTAAACTAATGGGAGGTGTATAAATCTGTATCTAGTGTTCGGAAATATAAAGCTATACAGTACAGAGCTGTAAGTCACCCTACTGATCTGCATCCTCAGCTGTACCTGAATAGTCAGACCATCCCTGGTTGAAATTGATAGAACTCCTAAATTGTTATGAGCAAGGATTGCTATGTGTCATGGGGCACCGCCATGGCCACTATCTTGGCTCAGGTTGCTGCTGCCATGGTTGCTCACCATTTACACTTTTCTCCATGTGGCTGATGCCACGTCCTTCCCAACTCCGAGTCTTTAGCTTCTGCTTATAGGGCGGTGGAAGCGCCTACCCCCATGCTTAAAAGGGCCAGTATGCATTCTGCTAATTTTCCCTCTAACCTATCCATACATAGTCCTGGCTTTATTAAGCATCCTTCCCAATTTGGTTCTACGTGCTAAGGCTTGATGAGTTGTTTGTGTGCTGGTTTTCTGACTCCTGCTTGTTTCTGACTATTCTGATATTGGCTACTTTTATTGAACTATTCTCTCTCTGCCTGCCCCGACTTGGACTGCTTATCATAATGCACCTGTTCTGCCAGCCATGACCTCTTGCCTGACTCCTGTCCTGAAATTTATGCCACTTGCCCTGATCTTAACTAAGGGTCCTTTACACTAAACAATTATCACTCTAGTGTTTGTCAGTGAATGGAGGCAGATCAAACTGGAGGTCACTTCCAGCTGCCTATTCACAATAAACAGGCAGTCATTCATAGATGAATGACTGCCTGTTTGCATGGGTTGATCATCATTTTATTTTTAGACATGTATATAGCCAATGACAAAGATAGGCAAATGAATTATCATGGCGGCGTTTACACTGAATGATGATCGGAATGTTTCGCTCAATCCAACAATAAACTGAGCGATAGCCATTCCATGTAATCAGACCCTTGGTTTTTGTTCACACCCTTAGGTAATGCTCTTTGTACTCATGTAGAATAAGCTGCTACATAACTAAGAATACTTCTGTGATTAATGGCTTGGGGATCCCGCAGCAAAGACCAGATCCCAATTGACAGGGTGAAAAGGTGAAAAACACGGGTCCCCATTGGGCTGCCTCCAAAGCCAAATCAGTACCTGGTAAAGCGGATTCTTTTCCATTCATTGACAGTACGCCTATTGTACCACTGTAGTACATTTATATTTACATACATGTGTCTTGCACCCCAGGGTAGGTCTGTAGCCTTAAGTGATAACGGTAACAATACAAAGGAAAAATATGCAAGACAGCAAAAAATAAAGCTTTTATGGACGGATTAAAACTCTTTTTAGTGGTTTCTGCAGTAATGATAATAAACGGAGCCCTTTTAAGCCACATTCACCGTTACTTAGCTATAAATAAAGACCGCTACATTAGTAAACAGAAAAAAGTGGGAGCTGCTCCCAGAGGCTTTCAACATCCAGATTATGAGCTAGTGACACTTCAAATGGGGAGGAAATAATGATGTCACAGCTTGGAAATTTGTAAGACTATGTCAACAAATATCTCATTGCACATGGCTTCCGACAAGGCTTCAGCAGTTAGTAGGGCTTTCTCAGAGCCTTTCCTTTATAGAATATGGTCAATGTTTCAACTATAAAACTGACAAGAAACTGTACAAGACACATTTGTTTAAAAATGGCAAATTACAGCAAGACTGCTTCAATGAAAGGCATTAAGGTCTGGATGGTGTCCTCGTACTGAACTTTTGAGTCTGCTCCTTTTATATGCTGCCCACATGTGTGCTATGAAACCTCAAAGTGTGTTGTATACTCTAATCTTCTGTTGCTGATCTAACAGTTTTGAAGTGTTTTTGAAGGCTTTTCGAACTCCAAAATGCTACATTTGTCACAGTCTGAAATAAAAAAAAAATGCTTAACAAAAATGTATTTGGAACCAAAAGACATGGCGGGAACGACCGACCTGATTAGCTTACAGTATATGAAACGGCATATACATAGAAGAAAATAGTAAAATCATCACTGATTCTAAAAATATGATTTTTAGAAAATATTTTAGGGGTTGCCCAGGATTACAAAAACATGGCAAGTTTCTTGCAGACGCGACGCCACACCTGCCATGGGCTGTGTGTGATAGGGCTGAGCTGCAATATCATACACAACCAATGGGTGGTGGGGTGCTGTCTTTGGAAGCACATTTTTGTAAGGGCTTCCACGCATGAGTGTATGTGCAAATACGCTCACTGCTACAGAGTGTATTTGCGAATGAACAAGGGTTGTCCGCCATGTCATACCCTTCACCTTGATTTTTTTTGAAGCCACTATAGACTTCTATGGCAGCGTTTTGCATAACACGCAGAAGAATAGGGTAGGACCTATCTATCTCATGCGCAAAATTTGCACATCTAACACACTCATGAGAGCAAACCCATTAATAGGTTCACTTGGTCATGTTTTGTGGGCTTGAGTTTCACGCACGAAAAAACCTCAGGAAAAACGTTTGTCTGTTTAAGCCCTAATCCTTAAAACCCCTCAGGCCTCCTGTACGGTAGCGTTCTTTTAGTCCACGTGCTGTCTGATTAAAAAAGGACAACACTTGGTTAGCATGCAGCCCCATATTAGTCAGTGTGGAAAGGCACAGTTTTCTTACATGGATTGTGAGAAAAACTCATGGCATGCACCATTCTTATGCAATTTGCAGATGGGACTCAATCTTTTAACCCCTCAACGACACAGGACATACAGTTATGGGTGTGTATGGAGGGGGATCGCAGGTGGATCCCAGGAGGAAAAAGATTTCCCTGCTGCATCTGCCACACTGCTCTGAGGAGTAATCAGCAGGCGGGGATTTAAAATCCCCGCCTGCTGAATGGGCTGCCTCTGATTGGCTGAGCACTGTGGCCAATCAGAGGCAGCTCTCAGCTATTGAATAACAGCTGAGAACTGCCTCTGATTATATATAATATATATTATTTGCTTTCCTGTTATCTCTCAGGTTTAAAAAAATATATGTTTTGCATTTCTGTATTGGGAGTTCACTAGAGAAGAAACCAGGAGAAATATGTGCTTCTATTGGGCCTGACCAATATTAATGTATTCACTATAGTGGCACTAATTACTTATAAGCAGGCATAGAAAAGACAGCTGGGGACTTTTTTTCAACAGAAAAAGTGCAAAAAATGTTGAGCTCCTGTAGGCAAAGGGACAAAACAAAGAAAAAATGAAGAGCATGTGATCTTTTTTAACATCATGACTTCATGAGTTATTTGTTAGGTTCAATAGCACCTTTTAATTGTTTGATATAGGATTTCTCCTACTTGCCTTACGTAGTTTTAATTTCATCTTGCACATATAGGAAAGCCTTGATTGCAGTAAAGATTTGGTCTTAAGTTTTAGGAACCATCTACTGCCGAAATAATCAATACAAAAAATGTCAAAAATATACCATGAGCACTTAGTACCAAGGAAAAAAGTTTGGTACGGCATTAGCCAGTAGAGACAAATTGGATTGTTTCCAGCAAGAGAAACCAAGTAATCCTGTAGATATGATACCTTTTACTGGTTAACAAAACTGCATGATGTTAATGCGAGCTTTTGAACCCTGAGAGGTTCGAAAGCTTGCTACAACATCATGTATTTTTGTTAGCCATTAAAAGGTATCATATCCACAAGATTACTCGATTTCTCTTGCTGGGAACAATTAGACCTAGTACTATAAATGGCTACTGGTAGATGAGATCCCAGTAACAAATTTTGCATTGAAGCTGAGGAGTTTTACGTTATGCTCCCATCTTCAGTAGTAGCAATAAAAATATTTCACATGCTTTCTTTTCAAAAAAGGTTTAGTTTAATATAGGATTAGATAGAGTCTATTCGAAAATTAAGAAATGGTGGAAAATATTTTTGGCAAAATGACTATTTATTGAAATCTTCAACAGAGACTGATCAGCACTATGTAATATAAAAAATGCTTTTTACAGAAGAGATAAAAAGTTAAAAAGTCCATTAGAAAGACTTTAATAAATATCTCTGTTGGCTATAACAACATGTTCTCCTGTAGTTTCAGGGTATTAATCGCATATGATCCTATTCAGCCCTTCCCACAAAAAAGCCTATTAATGATAAAACAAATGGATCTACAGTGTATTTGAGATTACTGACACATACAGTATATCTCTGCTGTCCTGAAACTAAAGTTCAAATACCACATAAACTAAAAGTATACTGTTATCCATTAATTGCCAGCATATGGGTCAAGTACACGCTCATCGTTATGTAGAACAGGCAGGATCTGACTCTCTCTCTCTGGATGTAGCCTAGTTTGGTATTTAATGACGTGAAGATTTTGGGGGGCTTTTTTAGTTCCGGATTTCAAAAGTAATAACTTTTTATTTTTCCAGCGTTACTTTTTGTAGGATAATTTGTGTTTTTCAATGACACAGTTTTGGGATAGATATAACAAATAAGTTCTATATATATTTCTAGGGGGACAGGGTGAAAAAACTGCATTCCCTAATTGTTTTTTCTTCTACAGCATTCACTGTATGGTGTAAATGATTTTGCAGATCTTTATCATTATGGATATACCAAAATTGTATATTTTTTTAGCTTTTCTACAATTAACACACTTTAAGAAGAATTAGCATTGTGTATTTAAGTCAGTTTTGATGAAGGCCACATTGCCATTACTTGTGAGAAACTTATGAAAAGTTGTATGCTGATGATGAATTAGTCACATCTTTAAATAGGTCTTGACATGTGGATCATTTTTTTGTGCCCGCCAGCTATTGGGGAGAGATTGTGCCAAATTTTGTGACTTTTTAAAAAGTTGCATTTCTTAATTTTGTCTCAGTCAGCTCAAACCCCACCCCTTGGCAATGCATTTTGGAGTCAACACATACCCCTTTCTCAAGCCAACTCTACTTTGACTATTTATTCCACGTTTTGAACAAGAATAAAGGAACAAAGACCACTACGGCTACCATTACTATTTGAAGCGAACCTGGATTAGGGGGATAATGGTGTATTCCAGCTCCCTCCAGTGAAGTAAGTTCATTCATCCTACTTCCATGTAATATCTGTAGGTGTCACCAGTAGTGCATGGGGGTAATTTTTTTTCTTCTCAACAGCACAGGCTGGCAGGTATTAACAAACAAGAGGTTTACAGTACATTTTATGAGAGTTGTTATTACTATTGTGATTTTTATTGTAATTGTGTGTGTGCAAATTGACTTTCATGTCAATATGGCAGTTGACCAAGCATTCATGGTGTCTAAGGCAAGGGTTTCAAAATGGCCCCATCACTCTTTACAGAGAAGAGCTCATTAGTTCTGGTCATATGCACTAGGAATTGAACCGGGGATCTTTTCTTGCCCAGAAGAAGTCACGTTATTACTGTCTCTCTTGGACTTTGCTAGTGATACCTGACATGATTCATTTCTTGCCAAGAGGTGCTCATATCCACTGTTGTGTCTAAACATTGGACCATTAGCTAAAGCGTATCTCTAAAAATACCTAAAAACTTTACAGTGGTAATAAATCTGTTGCCCTCATCCACTCTCTGCTCGACTACTGCAACTCACTGCTGATCGAACTCCCCCAACTCTTCCCCCTCTAACCCATCCTAAATGTGGCACCCAGGTTCATCTTCCTGCCCAGCCGCTACTCGGACGCCTCTGCCCTGTGCCGGTCACTGCATTGAGTGCCTGGTAAATACAGAATTCAATTTAAACTCACTACCTTCATCCATAAAGCTCTCCACAGCACCACGCCGCCCCACATTGCTTCCCTCATTTCAATCCACCACCCAGCCCGTGCCCTTCGCTCCGCTAACGAAAATCAGACTGAGTCCCCTTTAATTCAAACCACTCATTCCTGCCCCCAAGACTTCTCCAGTGCAGCACCAGTCCTCTGGAATGTGCTACCCAAAACTATCTGGGCAATCCGACACACACAACTTCAGACATGCTCTAAAAACGCACCTCTTCATTGAAGCATGCCATATCTTCTAAACCAAACCCCTCTGTACTCTGCCTGATAACGTGCTCCCTGTCCTAGTTACTGCAATCCCTGCCAGCCGCAGTCAACCACTCCCTGCAGTCATACCGATTCAGCCACCACATGGCTTAAGTCTGACCATTGTCTATGTGTATAGCATTCCACACTCTCCATCTCACCATTGTTACCATGCGGCAGTTGCTGGTCCTCCCGGGGCGGCGGTGTGCTGGGTCCCGCGGTCAGGGCGCGTCCCCCTGGTTTGTTGTCCGGCTGCCGGGGGCGCTGGTGCCTGGCCGGTGTGGTGCTGGTAGAGCACCGTGTGCACGTACACCTGTGAGTGCAGCTGCTGTGCACGAGCTTCCTTTTATTATGTTCTGTTGGGGGTTGGCTGTCTCCCTCTCTCTGCCCCTGGGCGGAGGCTTTTGTCTTAAGGTCGGGCAGAGACTTGCAATCACTGCCAGTTATTGGTTTCCCTCAGTGTGCTAGCTAGTCTGCCTCTGTTGGTCTCCTGCTTCTGTCATCTTGTCTGCCATACTTTGCTATTATCTGCCAGGTTTTTCCATCTGCCTCAGTTCTGCTTAGTATTGTTCGTGTTGGTTATTTACATCTGCCTTTTCTGTCGGCATTCTACCCTTTCCATCCAGGTACGCCAGCGTTCCTTTTTCGGTCCCTAGTGGGAGTAGGGAACGCCGCCCAGTTGCCTGCCTGGAATTAGCCAGGAGTGGGGGCAAGCAGGCAGGGACAGGGGTTGTGGGTGAGATCTAGGGCACCCGGGCTGGCATATCAAGGGTAGTATACCGTAACAGCCATACCTTACACATCTCCAGCCCCTTTACCTTCTCTATCACCCCATTATCTGTACTATGTAAGCTCATTGGAGCAGGACCCTCACCCCTACTGTTTGCATCAACTGATTACTACATGTAACCGTGGTTTTTGTATCTTTGTACTTTTGTCTTTCAGTATCCCCGCGTTTTTGTAAGCACTGCGGAATATGTTGGTGCTTTATAACTAAAGATTATTATTATTATGTGTAACACATTTCTGAAGCCTAATCCATTCAAAGTTTGGCCATTTGTGTTTCAAAAGAAGAGAGGGAGATTAACCCCTTAGTGACCGGCCTATTGTGTTTTTACTTCCTGTATTGCCAGGCTATGTATGAAGAGAGATTGCGCAGTAAACTTCCTCCATACGTCACAGCTGCCAGCAGTTTTTTACACTTGGCACCTGGCGAAACAGCTCCAATAAGCCACACCGCTCATCGGAGCTGTTAACCCTTTAAATGCCAGTTCTGACAGCGGCATTTAAATCCCACAAACAATGTTAAGGGGTCCCATATGGCTGTCCACGAAGAGATTGCAAGGAGTCGTGCAGATGTCATGGCAGTCGGGGGCCTTCTGAAAGGCTTCAGGGCTGTCATGGCAAAAAGCCTATCAAGCTATGCCCGTGGGGTGGCTTGATAGAAGGTCTGCCCGATCGCAGTATGATATAATGCTACGGCATCAATGCATCCATAAAAGTAAATCTATCAAAATAACATATTATTTACCCCGCACGATGAATGTTATCAGAAATGCGCTTTTTTGGTCACCCTGTCTCCAAAAAAAAAAATGGATTAAAAAACTACCAAAAAGTTGTATGTATTCCAAAATGGTATCAACACAAGCTACCGGAGATACCTCAGAAAATGAGCCCTCGCATAACTATGTCGATGGAAAAATAAAAAAGCTACTGTCTTCAGAAGATGGCGGCAGAAAATTATTTTTAAAATTTAATATTTATGAAAAAATTGTCATTGCATAGTGCCTATCCAGCCATGACCATGGTATGGCTTCGTAGATAGCATGTCAGATCGTGGTATGATGTAATGCTGTGGCATTACATCATATTGCAGGAGAGATCAAAGCAGCAAAAGTTAAAATTAAGTTTAAAAAATGCACTAATTATTTAAAAAAAGGTAATAAAAGTAAAAACAAACACCTTTTGCCATATTTTTAATAAAACCTAAATAATAAAACAAAAAAACATATTTGGTATTGCTGAGTCTGTAAAAGTCCGATCTATTAAAGTAATGCACTATTTACCCCGCACAGTGAACGTCATAAAAATAAATAAATAACGCCAGCATTGCTCTTTTTTGGTCAGGCAATCAAAAATTTGTATGTAATCCAAAATCATACCAATAGAAACTACAGGACATCCCACAAAAAATGAGCGCTTGCACAACTATATCGATAACAAAAAGTCATGGCTGTCAGAAGATGGCTGCAGAAAATAATTGAAATAAATTAAATATCTTTGAAAAAAAAAATAGTACAGCAGAAAAAACTATATAAGCTTGATATCGTAGTAATCGTACTGACCCATAGAATAAAGTTACCATGTCGTTTTTGTTGCAGTTTGTGTACCATAGAAACAAGACGCACTCAAAACAGTGGAATTTCACTTTTTTTTCCATTTCTCTCAACTTAGAATTTTTAAAAAGATTTTCAGTACATTATGATGATTATCCATTCAGATGCATCCAACCTTTGGTCACTCTATGGATCAATATTCTCCATGCATGATCGGTTTGACGCGATCTAACACTACCGTGTTCGTTGTCATGGCGGTCCAAGGTATCCGTAGCATTGTCCTCCAGCGCCATAGTTCAAACACATCAATTTTTCTTCTGTCTGTTTTCCTGAGCGTCCAACGTTCGCAACCATACGTCGTTATGGGAAAGACGATTGCATTGACCAGTCTGGTTTTTGCTGCAATGCTAATATTCTTGCTTTTTCAGATCTTTTCCATTCCTTGCATTACATTCCTACCAAGTGTAATCCATCTATTGATCTCGGGTCCAGATTGCCTGTTACAATCAATTTTGGATGGAAGGAAGATGAAATCTTGGACCAACTTGGCTTCTTTGTTGTTAATTTTATGTTCACTGTACCGTTGCCTACCGTGGTCATGACTTTCGTTTTCTTGCTGTTGAGATACAATCCCATGCATTCACTTTCCTTTTCCACTCGTTGGATAAGGTATTCCGTGTCCCTTTTACTTTCTGCAAGCAGGGTGGTGTCATCTGCATATCGGAGGTTGTTGACATTTCTGCCACCAATTTTGACTCTGATTTCTGATTCGTCCAGATTGCATCGCCTCATGATCATTTCGGTGTACAGATTGAAAAGGACTGGTGATAGATGCAGCCTTGCCGTACACCTTTCTTGATTCCGAACCAATCCGTGTTTCCATAAGCTGCCCTTACTGTTGCTTCTTGGTTGTTGTAAAATGACCTCATATGGTACATTAAATAGTACCATTGTAAAATACAACTTGTCCCGCAAAAAACAAGCCCTTATACAGCTACGTCGATGGATAAATAAAGGAATTACGATTTTTTTTTAAGTGGGAGGAAATAATGAAAATGGAAAAAAAAAAGCTTGGTCACTGAAGGGTTAAAGAGAGATATTTCCTGACAAGGCTGCTGTAATCACAGGACTTTATTAGCTAGTAACTTTCTTGTAATTTTCTGTTTGGGTGATATAGTCAAGATACAATATTTGAGATGTCTCTAACATAGCAGGGAGGTATAATAGTAAAGGGCTGCAGTAACTAAAGTCTTATCCTACTCCACTCCATCTTGAAATGGAATGATGTGGAGTTTGCAAGTGAATGAATCTGAAAAACAGGATACTACACTCATTTTTAATTCCAGATTAGACACTTGAGTTTACAAACTAAGGGCCCTTTTATACCGGCTGATAAATCATTCAGACTCTCATACCCAGCCATAATCTCCCAAGAACCCCTGAACTACGGCAGCAAACCTGTTCCAAGCTGCTTTCTGTACTTCTGTGAGCAAGTCAGGAAATTTCGGACATTCTATGATCCTTTTGATTTGTGGCTCCACAAAGATGCCAGCTTTCACTTTGGCCTCAGTCAGCTTCGGGAAGAAGTTTAGTAGATGTTTCATTGCTGTAGATGTTTCATTGCTGTGGGGGTTTCCACTTGACGTTGCTTCGTCCGACAGTGAAGTCAATACGTTCAGGCCAGTCTTGTCGATGGTAGTGTTCAGTTTTGGCTCTGGTGTCCCAAAGACAAAGATATCAAGAAAACTTTGTGAAATCACCTTGAAGACCCAATAGGAAAGCAACCATCTTGAAGTCTCCAATTACCTCCCAACCATACTGATCGTACTTCAGAACTTGCAACAGAAATTTGACACTACTATACTCCTCTTTGAGATGTGCAGAGTGAACCACTAGAAGGGATGGAAGTTGATTTCCATTGTGGAGCAGAACTGCTTTTAGGCTCTTGGAAGAATTGTCAATGAAAAGGAGCCAATCATGTGTGTTACAAGGTATCGCAATTTCACTAAATAGACCAGTCACGTCTTGGCAGTAAAAGAGTCCATCTTGAAGGGTAAAGAAAGTAGAAAATATTTGATGATGTTTTCTTTGACTTGTAACTTGCTTGCTATCATCCAGCAAGTTCCACTGTTTCAGCCTGGATGTCAGAATTTCTGCTTTAGCTTTTGTAGGACTAAGATCTCTTACCAAATCATTAACATCCTTCTGGTTTGGGTAGTATGGTCTTCTGTCATCTTCGCCAGCATGGAAAGGATCAGTTGCATCTTCACTGTCTGAGCTGATGTTTTCTGAACATGTCTGCACGCTATGCATGCCCTGTGGAGGCGTCGGAATGGGGAGATCAGAGCAATGTGGCACAGGGGTCACAGACGAAGAAATCTTTGGATACGTCACAGCAACTGCATTTTTTCCACTTTGACGTTTGGATGGGTCTACCATGCAGAAATAGCAGTTGGTTGAATAATCAGTTGGCTCCCGTAAAAATCTTGGTATCGCAAACTTCGTGGCTCTATTTTCACCTTTGAACCAACTTTCAAGAGTTTTCTTGCAAATTTGCAGCTGAAGGGAGGCGCCCATGACTGATCTTGATCACCCACAGCCATCCCAAAATATGCTTTGTAGGCTGCATTCATTTTTGCCGTTGCTGCCAAAGACTGCTTCTTTGCCCGTGTTTTGATGATCTATCGCATACATAACAGAAGGCATCTGCAGGATATTTACAACCTCTTGATGCCATACTTGATTCAAATAATTACCAATTTATCTACAGATGTAAAAAAACAAAAAAATAACAGCATTAAATTAGCATAAAAAGTAATTACTGTACAGTAGAGATGAGCAAGTATACTCGGTAAAGGCAATTGCTCGAGCGAGCATTGCCTTTATCGAGTACCTGCCCGCTCGAGATGAAACGTTCGGGTGCCGGCGGCGGTCAGGGAGCTGCGGGGAAGAGCAGAGTGGAACGGAGGGGAGATCTCTCCCTCCCTCTCTCCCCCCGCTGCCTCCTGCTGACAGCCACTACTCACCGCTCCCCAGCGCCGGCACCCGAACGTTTCATCTCGAGCGGGCAGGTATTCGATAAAGGCAATGCTCGCTCGAGCAATTGCCTTTACCGAGTATACTCGCTCATCTCTACTGTACATGCATAATCATGAGCCTGCACTGTACATATAATCTTAGTCATCAATGTGACATTTAACGTTTTGGCTTAATAACTGTTAATAACCATTTGTTTGTTATCCAAATAATGTGAAAATACCACTGATTTCCCGAACACACATAAAAAAATTTTGTTGCCTAGTAATGTAAATGCATGCCCCAACTGAGCAATGAATGACAATTTGTTTGTTTCTCAGTTCAGTTTCTGCATGCAAAAAACTGAATGAATTATTGGTCCGTGTAAACAGGAGCCATTCATTTATGAATGACTACCTGTTTACTGTCAATGGAGGTAGGTGGGTGGGCTGGAGCCACTCCCGACCCAAATCAGCCTCTATTCACTCAGACATGATTGTTCCTGTGTAAAAGCACAGGAACGATCATCGCTAGGATGATCTGCACCCAACAGGTCATGCCATGTAAATGGGCCCTTAGGCCAAAGACGCATGACTGTATTTTCGGGCTGTGTGCTGTCTGTGTATTCCATGGTCATCACACAGCCCCTTTACAGCCTAGGAGACTACTGACATGGCCACCTGCCTTTGACCTAAGGTTCGTATTCTAAGATGTTTCTAAGGGGATCACTGGAGGTACGCTTTCAATCACACCACATCTTTGCACATACTGTAATTTCTTATATGGAGTGATCTAGCCTTCTGTAATATATGGGGTGCAGACAACTGCTATGAAATAATTCATCTTGCACCTGTTTTACTTTTAAGCATACTATTTGCTGACTCAGCTATTCCATATCCAGACACAGCCACGATAGATGCATCCCTCCAAATAGCGTCACGTTTCCCAGACCACCTGCTCAGACCACCTCTTATGCATCCCAGACCACCCTCAGTTTTATTCCACAAGTATTTTGCTCTGAGAAACATTTTAATGTCTGAATAAAATATGATCATAAGGGATTATGGTAACACAGCTTAATTCCAGCGGTTTTCAATAGACTATGTGCAATTAATAGGTGTGGGCCTATATATTACAGGAATACATATTTATACTGTGGAAGAAATGATTTACGAAGGATAACTCCACGTTTGTAGCTAATTAAACACATTTTAAATTATTTCCATAATGTGTTTTCTACCCTTTTGTGAAATGTAGGTAAGCAATGTTCTTTTATGTGCCTTCTCCTAAGTAAGAATAGACTACTAATGATACATAAAGCCACTGGGGGCAGATTTATAAATGATGTTAAAGACGTATGGGCACAATTTCTGCTTAGTAATAGGTGGTATATCTGGCACAACTAGAGATGAGTGAACTTTTGAAAAGTTCTGTTTGCCAAATTTCGGTTTGGTCCAAATTAGTTTTAACTGAACTTTTGCCCGTAATAAAAATCCCGGCCAAACAGAGTTTATATGTTCTCCATTCTTCATAATAATCACATTTATATAGACTTCCGCTCCAAATACACAGAGGTTGGGGCAGAAGCCTTTGCACCGACCTCAGTATAGTGGCCGGTGCTTGTAACAGCAGGCACGGCTCCCATTGATTTCAATAGGAGCCGTGTCTGCAGTTACAAGCGTTGTCCACTACGCAGAGGTCGGCATAGAGGCTTATGCTCCGACCTCTGTGTTATTGAGGTGCTGACAGTCTGCACCCGCTCAGTTGATCGATCGGGGTCCCAAGCGACGGACCCCAGCCTATCAACTATTCATGACCTACCCTGAAGATGGGTCATCAATAGTATTTCCCTGGAAAACACTAAATTCTTCTACATACACTTGCACACAGATCCAAACATCTTATAGAACTAAGCACAGATCTTCTATGGATGTAGCTCGCTCAAATCCTTCTGTCTCTTTATGTAATCCCAGACAGACTGGATGATGTTGAGATCAGGGCTCTGTGGGGCCAAATCATCACTTCCAGGACTCCTTGTTCTTCTTTACACTGAAAATAGTTCTTAATGACATTGACTGGATGTTTGGGGTTGTTGTCCTGAGGCAGAATAAATTTGGAGTCAATTAGACACCTTCTATTTTTAAGAAAAAATCTTACTTTGCAGCCTTTTTTCCAGATCTGCCCCAAACTTTAACACAACACTGTAGATGAATGTTACAGTGCATTATTTCAGCCCTCTTGCTGGAACTTGAGAAAAGTGTTGTGCTGTAAGTTCTTGCAACTGTAGTGGCCCAGAACACCATCCTGGTCCCCTCCATAAATGTCATACATGTTCTGTCCTATGTAGATGCACTGAGCAAAGCTTGTCCTGTCATATTCATGTGTGTGTCTTGTCCTGTGTGTGTTGCACAGCTGCGGCGCTTGAGAGGTTAACAGTAATAAAATAATTGCCTGCATGTAAATGTAACAGTTTGTCATGTCAAGTGAGGTTATAAATGTGAGAGTTTCAGAGCGGGAAGAGAGATCAATCTTGTCTATCTGAAAGAGTGCTAACACAGAGCCACATGGAAGCACCTTCAGCTTCCATGTAGGTGAAGATGGAGGAAGAGGAGCGATATCCCATAGCGTTTGGAGTGTGGATGTGAATGGAGTGAGTCCCACCATCAAAATAGAGAGAGAGAGCCCTACAATAATTCTAAGCAGGTACTAGTTCAAACTACATGCTTTTCCTGTGTGGCCACCCGACATCAGGATCACCATACAAAGGTACGTTACTGAATCACACCCACGTGCCTGCCATGTGGAGTGTTTATTGTTTAAGCCTTCCTGTCAATAATTGTCTGCCAGAGAGTCTGTGGAGCGACCCCCTACCCCCTTCCTCCTCTGGAGTGCTCCCAGTCCAGGAGCGGTGCCGTACAAATAACGTAGACTGTAGGACCGGTTTTCATCCTGTGTATTCTCCCTACCTCAGAGCTCTAGCCTGCTGTTACTTAGAGTGAATTGTACCTGCATTTCCTTGAATACCTGTTTGTAAAAGTTTATTATTAAGTAAAAGTTATACCAGGCCCTAACCGTTCCTGAGGACCCGAGGTACTATACACAAGCTAGAGGCGGTACAACAGGGTACTACAGCGTCCATGCCCCCCGTATCACATCTTGTATCCAAGCTAGAGGCGATACAGCAGGGTACTAGAGCCTCCCTTCAAGAGTCAATTTTCCACAATAAATGATCCTTTGCTCTGATATTGTAATTACTTATATCAGCATTGCAATCACACAGAGAAAGTTTCATTTGATTCTGACAACTCCTTCTAGGGGAGGGTATTTTGTTGGCAAAGAGTGTATCTATACTGTTTCTGTCAGGCTGTGCACAGCATCAATGAATTTTGAACATAAGGGTATTTTAACACAGAATTAGTTTTGTTATGTCAGGGTATGAAAGATATATAATATCACATGAACAGGAAATACTACAGCTTGATTGCTTTCAAGATTTCACACACTTTGGCATTGTAATGCAGTTTGACTGTAAAAGTGGCACTGATGTTTAGTCTTGGGCTTCAAGTATTTATATAAGAAGTGAAAAATCAATTTTAGGGCTCTGGTTGACAAAGGTCACTGCTGGTCACCGTGACTATATTTTAGGCTGTCAAAACACATTTTTATGTTATAGGATAAATAGTAAATGTTGTTCTATGCACAAATCATGCAGCTACTTGAAAGCAGAAGAAAGTATATTACTACATTATATATTCTAGCTCTACACCTTCTTTAAAGCTGTTCATAAAGAGCCAGTCAGGACCTGAATAGTAACATGTTAGAATACTCTAAGCAGATCGGGTAACGTAAGGGAGATAGGTCGGGGCTGTCTTATTGAACTTCTGCATTTGTTTCTTCTAAACCCTATGTAATACCTTCCTTTTCATACATTGATGTCCTAAGCTCCCTTAAAGGGGTTTTCCCATTAAAGACATTGATTCCCTATTCATAACATAGGGCATAAATGTTACATTGCTGGGGATCCAACAGCTGGGACCACTAGCAATCTTGAGACCAGTATTCCCCGAATGCCCCATCTTAATAAAGTGGCAATGAACATGCTCGATCGCAGCTCCATTTACCTCTATAGGATTGGCAGAGATCGATGTACTTGGAGGTCTCCCTCCGTCCCACAAAAAGTGAATGGATTGGTGGTCACAAATGCGCACTGCCGCTTCATTCATATCATCGAAATACCCCCTTTTAAAGTAGCCACATACATTACATTAAAGGGGTTGTCCCGCGCCGAAACAGTTTTTTTTTTTTTTCAATAGTTCCCCCGTTCGGCGCGAGACAAACCCGATGCAGGGGTTAAAAAAGAAAATGAGATAGTGCTTACCTGAATCCCCGCGCTCCGGTGACTTCTTACTTACCTGGTGAAGATGGCCGCCGGGATCTTCTCCCTCAGTGGACCGCAGGTCTTCTGTGCGGTCCATTGCCGATTCCAGCCTCCTGATTGGCTGGAATCGGCACTTGACGGGGCGGAGCTACAAGAAGCCGCTCTCTGGCACGAGCGGCCCCATTCAGAAAAGAAGAAGACAGGACTGCACAAGCGCGTCTAATCCGGCGATTAGACGCTGAAAATTAGACGGCACCATGGAGACGAGGACGCTAGCAACGGAGCAGGTAAGTGAATAACTTCTGATAACTTCTGTATGGCTCATAATTAATGCACAATGTACATTACAAAGTGCATTAATATGGCCATACAGAAGTGTATAACCCCACTTGCTTTCGCGGGACAACCCCTTTAATGTTGTCCAAACCCAGTGGGATCGGCATGCCATCTGATGTGTATAGAGACCTCCTGACTCTCAACCCTTGCAAATGACAGGAGAGCGTAGGGTTAGGGATGTTGGATTTCAACATGCCAAATCCTTTGTTTCTGGCACTTGTATTCAGCTATTTCTGTCTGCCCCACTGAAAAGAATAGAGTCACACCCTACGTACTAGGCTACCACTCCATTCAATCTCCACGTCACTGCAGGGGGGTGTAGTGAGCCCACAGTGAGGAGAAGAGGGAGAAACAGGACCTCCATTCTTGGGATCTGTGGGGTCTCAGTGGCTAGACTTCACTGATCAGACTTCTATCACCTATCCATAGGATAGGTGATAAAAGTCAGTCTTGGGAATACCGCTTTAAACTCTACTTTTTTAGTATTGAAAACTTGTAAAATCAGTTTTCAGACCACTTTTGTCTATCCCCATAGATATAAAAATGAGACCGCTGGTCTGATTAGTTAAAATTACTGCCATATGCTTATCACTTTAACTCCCGAGATCCCTTATATGTACAGTGAGTTCTACCTTTTACCTCCCATGCATGGTATAATGGTAACTAACAGGACCCAGCTCTATCAAGTGGCAGGAGGTGTATGGTGAGTGTACTGATGCCCTACAAGTAAGGTAGCCTCTGGCAGACTTCTCATATTTGACAGCAAAATCCATCAGGTAGGAAGTTTGTTTTTTCCCTCCCCTCCTCCCTTATACTCTACAAAGAATTGAATAGATGAATGGAGAAATGCCAAAAATATCTGAACAAGAGTGTGTTTTAGATTGAAATCATTCAGGGCCTCTCGCTGCCAAAAAGAATAATGTTTCATTTTGTTTGCTTAAGAAAGCTTTTTTAGGTTGAAATGTAGACCGGTTTTATACTGCTAATGCACAATTTCTCCTGCACATGGTTTGCAGGCAAAATACATGCTATCTGGCCAAATCATTTTATGCATCTTCACGTAATCAATAGCAGAAGTGGGCAAGGCGTGACCTTCACTGACTTTTCTTGCACTTACATGTGTTAAAGAGGCTTGTGCTGCAAGGACTCGAAAATAAGCAAGTTTAGGAAAAAAATAAATAGTCACTAAAGTGGTTATCACAGAATCGACTTTCATTACCTACCTGTAGAATAGGTGATAAACGTCTGATCAGTGGAGGTTTCACCACTGAGACTCCCACTGATCCCGAGAACAGGGGTCCTGTGTCCCCCTCTCCTCCTCAATGTACAGTGAGGAGAATCTTACTTTGAGCAATAGACTAGCATGCATGCTGCCGTTGCATTCATTTCAATGGGACTGCCAGAGATATCCAAGCACTTGTATTTGGCCATCTCAAGCCGTCCCATAGAGTTGAATTGAATTGCAGTGTATGAAGTTAGGAGCACCCAAGAAACGGGAACAGGTTTTCTGAGCCTCTAGGTACCTCTGAGAGGGGCAAACCAGGCATCAACTTCTTTAGCAACCTGAGAAGTCGACCGACTAGTGAGGAAGGCTTGGCAGTCACATCCATATGAAGAAGACACCAGACGCCACATGATGCTTCTTAATTTTATAAATGTGAACAGTTTCAAGAGTTACTGATGCAGCCAATGATACGTCTCAACGCTTGTCAGGGTTGTGAAGTAGGCTTTTCCGGAAAGGGAGAAATCCACCAGGATGAACACAGATCCTCCTATGTCCAACAATGAGAAACAAAACTTCTAGCCTTCAGAGCTAGCACAATTTGGGAGGGACTCCCTCAAGGCCTAAACAATATTTCTGCGACCAGCACTCCATCTCTCCTTTTTTACTTCCTGTAGTATAATGAACACCCACACATGTAAATTGCAGCACTTATAAAGCGTGTTCTTCTCTCGAGAACCTACATTCGAATTACCTGCGCATTACCCAATCATGTAAAGCTACATACACATAACAATAACAAACTTGTCAGCAACAGTAACATACAACCCCCTTACACGTGCATGCGTTGTTGCCACTGCAGTCAAGCTCCTTCTCATTGTGGGTGGTTCAGTGAGGAGAATAGGGGCACATGGGATTCCTGTTCTTGGAATCAGTGAGGGTTTCAGCAGTGGGACCCTGACTTTTAGCGCCTATTATGAGTGTAAGTGATAAAATAAAATAAATAAATCTTGTTATCTGTATAGCACCAACTTATACCGCAGTGCTATCAAGTAATTTATTTATTACCCCCACCAAACTGGGTACTCATTTTACTGACCTCAGAAGGATGCAAGGCTGAGTTGACCTTGAGCTGACTACCTGAAACATGCAGGAATTGAACTCATAGCCTTCAGGTCATGAGCGAGAGCTTAGGACTGCATTTCTGCTGCCTTAGCACTCTGCACCATGCTATGCAATTATGGTGCAAATACAATCTCAAGGCTTTTACTGGAGCTTTATGCATGGTTAAATGGGGTGGTGAGGTCTTAAAATTCAATTCCTGTAAGGAATTTGGTAGAGTTTTCTGTACAAAAAGTTGACACATTAATAAGCCTATCCCTGTATTTTCTATAAAGTATTTTTACTCATGCAATGCAAATTCCTAAGAGGACAATATTCATAATGCCCACTCATGAATGTACTAGCTGATATACCTGGCTTCGCCTGAGTTAATTTGGTACAGGTGTTTATATGTTATTTGCACTGAAAACTTTATGGAGGCATGGTTATTTCAGAGATACCAAGAAATAAAATATGTATACACATAGAGGAGCATTAGATTCTCCTCAGACTGCATGTACCGATGTCCCTCTGCATAATTTGCTCCCTCCACTCTCTTCACTTTTTACCCTTAAAGGTAACGCCCTTTTATTTTCATATTTAACCCCGGACTGGAGGTTGCAGCTTCTTCTTAGCCTTAAAGGCCTGCTCCATCACTGCAGTCCTACTTTACAGTCTTTCAATATATTCTCCTCAGTATATACACATAAAGGTGAGGTAGTTTCTCCTCAGTATATACACACAGAGGTGAGGTAGATTCTACTCAGTATATGCACACGGAGGTCAGTTAGATTTTCCTCAGTATATACATATAGAGGTGAGGTAGATTCTCCTCAGTATACAAATCATTTCCCTAAGCTTTGTGGTTTCTGAGAAAATAACTATCTCATGTATTGTGGATTTTTACAGTTTTTCACGCTTAGAATTGAATATTGAAGTTGCAACCCTTTTACTTTTCCAATTAGGATGTAAAGAATGTATGACACCGGGAAGTTACATAACATTGGGGTTAACTTACTTTTGCACTTAGCATTGAATAATCGAGTTGTGACCCCTTTACTTTTCCTACTTAGGACCTAAGGAATGTCCATGCTAAATTTCAAGTTGGTACGACACCGGGAAGTTAAATAACATAGGTGTGCACTTACTTTTGCACTTAGCATTGAATAATCAAGTTGTGACCTTTTTACTTGTCTTATTTAGGACCTAAAGAATGCTCCTGCCAAATTCCACGTTTGTACAACACCAAAAAGTTGGAGAATTAGATTAGGTACATTATATAGGCATACCAAAATGCGTGCACTTAGCATTGAATAATTAAGTTGTGACCCCCTTACTTTTCCTATTTAGGACCTAAAGAATGCTTGTGCCAAATTCCAGGTTTCTACGACACCAGGAAGTTACATTACATAGGGGTGCACTTACGTTTGCACTTAGCATTGAATAATCAGGTTGTGACCCCTTTACTTGTTTTATTTGGGACCTAAAGAATGCTCCTGCCAAATTTCATGTTTGTACGATACCTAGAAGTTAGAGAATTAGCGGCGAGTCAGTCAGTTAGTGAAGGATATGGCCTTTATATATATACATCTCCTTTTTGCAAATGACTCGACTCCCCTCACTTTCTGATTACTCATTACACCATTTGAATGCAAAACAGTTTTTGTATCACTGCCACAATGTCAAATAAAGTAGAGAATCAGTGAATAAAGGTGAGAATTGTTGCTGCTGTTCAGAAATGCAGAAGAAGATATGGGACTGGGATAATCTTTGTTAAACCTTGGGCTACGCGTTATGGAGTTGCAGTGGCTCCGTCATCAGGCCATTTACAGATGTATAAAAGTAGAGGACATTTAACCCTTTCCAATCCACTGTCTGACATCTTCATACATTCTGATTGAAGGCTGTACAGCTCCGATGTCGGAAGACGTCCGGCAGGGTATTCTTACTGTATATTACTGGCCGCTCTGTTGTTAGAGGCCTCTCCAGCATGTCCTATACCGCAGTACTGTGTCTACCCAGCAGATGGTGCCAATGTATAATTGCAGACAGAGAAAGCCCCCTAGGAAACCCCTGAATCCAAAATTGGATTGCAAAGGGTTAAATCATTGTGCAGTGCGGGAAAATGTTAACCTTTTTTTAAGCAATAATAATAATAAACTTTCTTTGTATAGCGCTAACTTGTTCTGGAGCGCTTTCAAAACATGACAACATATACGATACAACAAATACAGGTAGTATTCAGTTATTAGGACTAAAAGGGGGTGGGAGGCCTGCTCCAACGAGCTTACATACAACATGGAGAGGGTGATGCAGGAGGTACAGGGGTGGGAGATGTACATGATAGGCAAAGTGGAAAAGTGTGGGGTGCCGTAGATAGATGCGTGGTGCCATAGAAAGTTCAGGCGTAGTTGGGAAGCGGGGGATGTTGTGAGTGGTGTGGGGGGTATTTCAGGGGGATTTGGTATGCTTCTTTGAAGAGGTTCATTTTCAGGACACGCCTAAAAGTCCGTGTGTCAAGGATTGTTCGGATGTTTTGGAGTAGTGTATACCAGAGGACCAGTGCTGCTCTGGAAAGGTCCTGGAGGCGAGAATGTGAGGTTCACATTAGGGGAGCGTTTAGTCTCAGTGTGTTAGCAGTAGATTTTTATTAAAAGTTTTTTAAGAAGTATAACAGTAAAGTAAAATTGAGCATACAAATAAAAATCCACAGATATCAGTATTTGAGGAATTACAATGAGAACAGTATGCTTGAGCAAATAAATTCAAACAGGTAGGTGCAAAGCTAATAAAAAGTAAAGAGTTTAGGGCTTAGGCAAGGTTTAAAATAATAATAAAATAGCAATAAAGTTATTCCCCTCGGAATAATAATGTTCTCCTTGGAATAATCAGATCCATAATATAATAGTTATAAGTTCAGTCCAGAAAAAGAGATGTAATCCAAAAAAAACATGGAATATTGTGGACAGTTTTGGGCCCCGATACTCAAGAAGGACATATCGTACAAAGGCGGCAACTATAGTAATAAATGGAATGGGCGGACTACAATACCCAGAGAGGCTATCAAAATTGGGATTATTAACTTTAAAAAAAAAAGCTGGCTGATGTTTGACTCTTTCATCCTTCTGAGGTCGGTAAAAATGATTACCCAGCTTGGTATGTGTGTGTGTGTGTGTGTGTGGGGGGGGGGGGGGGGTAATAGGTAAATAAAGCTATACAAATAAAATTATTATTTTAATTTTATTTAACTGGGAACTGACACCTTCATACACATTCCGCAGCCCAGGTTGGTAATGCAGGCACAGCTCCCAATGTATTCAACGTACCTACCCCTGTGATCTTTGTAGAGCAATTATTCGAGATGATGGACAGCATGTGCACAGATGCTCCACTAATCACACTAGAGCCTACCTTATTTAAAACTCGCTACGTTTTTTCACTAGTCACCATTATAGTGGTTATATCCTGTATGGCACCTGTTCTTCCCTGCCTGGATTTACTGATTACTCCAATTGTTTGTTACCCCTCTATCCCTCTTATGGCTTGCTACTAACTATGATTGCTAGCCCTCTCTGTTTTTTTGTTTTTGACCACATTATTGTTTATACCTCCTTGCACTGTCTTTGGCTTTGTTCCATCCTAGGCTAGCTTTGTGTCTAATTCTTAGACGCTGCACCAGTCTGGTTTGCACATATGTAGTTGACTACAGGATCTTCCATTGTTACCAGCAACCACCTACTGCTTTACATTCTCCAAACCCTGACTTCCTTGAACTTCTTCTTGAGGCCATGCTGAGGCTAATAAAATATCAAGGCTCTAAAGGGAGTTTCAGGAAGGGGGGCGCTATAGGTGAAGCGTACAGTATGGTTCTTCAGTATGAGTCATAACTGTCTATAAAAGTTAACTAATGACTAATTTTGTAAATAATAGATTTACACTGGATGTGGCTGCTTGTCAATGGTGGATGCTTCAAAACAAAATAATAAATTATATTTAATGGGTGTATCTCGAATATTCATTTTTGCAAACTACAGCTATACAAAATGTCATATTATTATTCAGAGCCACACAGGGACTGCATAATAACATGACAACTTTGGCAAACTGGATGGGAGGAAACATGATTTAAACTGTTTATACAGTGAGCTATTCTCTCTTAGAAGCAAAAAAAAATAAAATAAAAAAAAAACAAAAAAAAAAACAAGCTCATTGTGTCTCCATCTAACATTGGAGGCATACTGAGGTGCAATAGGGACCACTTGTAGATGAGAGTCCTATTGTGGCTTCTTCCTTACTTAAAAGGGTTTTCTGTTTTTTTTTGCATTGGCGTCAGTGAAAGGGACAAAGTGTATGTAAAAAAAACCCACACATACTCATCTCCCACTGCATGCTGGTCCCCCGCTGCCGCTCTGATCCTCTGTTCACAGCGGTCACAGTTGTTTACCCATGTCACTGCTGTAGCCAATGGGAGGCCGGCAGAGAATTCATCAGTGACATGATCTAAACCTGCCTTGTGGATTCTACATTCAAAGCCAACATCACCAAGTTTAAGGGCTGGTGACATCATCGGCCGGTGACATCACCTGTAAGATGCAGCAAAGCCGGACTGTTGAAACAGCCTTCCAGTGCTGCGGTAAGTATATTTCTTTTACATAGTTTTAGGCATGGGGAGCCCAAAACTATATAAAAGAAATAACTGGGAAAACCCCCTGTTAGTTTAAGACTGGCATATGAAAATCCTTCCATAGGCCTCTTTCACACGAGCTTCATTTTGACAAAAAGCAGGCGTGTCAAAAAATTGCATCTACTAGAACTAATGGTTTCCTATGGGCTCTTTTAACGTTTTTTTGATGCTCCGAAAAAAATCGTACCCCAAAAGATAGAACATAGGCTCGTTATTTCAATGCCTGACTTTCTTTTTTTCTGTCTTGCCCTATCTTTTGATGGCACAACGCAGGAGGCTCCATAGACTCCTATGGGAGTCTATGGGAGCTAGACGAAAAAGGGAGGGAGTTTAACAATGGCTAGCACTGCTTAACACTGCTTAACATTGACAGGTGCCTCTAGTGAGGCATTTAAAGTAGTTCTGCTGATCGAGGGATTTTGGGGCGGTGATGTCAGTTCACTGCAAAACGCCGCAGCCAGCCGTGAAAAATCATGAAGAATAGCCACGACTTGGTCATGCGCTTTTATGCTCTGATAGTCCCACATGCAAAAATGCTCGAGTCTCCCATTGTAGTCAATGGGGCTCGTTACTCGAGTAGAGCTCTCGACTTTTACGAAAAGCTCGACTTGAATAACGCAGACCCGAGTATTTAGGTGCTCGCTCATCTCTAGTTAATATAAATGCTCCTGCTGGAAAACAATTATATAAATAAATGAACCAAGAATTGAAATCTCAGGTAAAGACTCTAAGCGCCCATTCACATGGGTAACTTTCAATCTGTATTACATGTGCATTTTTATGTATATAATACAAACAGCATATAACACAATTATTTTGCATTGTGTATTCTGACCTTTTGTTAATAACGCACGTGAAAAAAATTGCAGTGAGTATCATGGAATAAAAGTGCCCATGTAAGTCAATGGGAGTGCAACCCCCCCCCCCCCCCCCCAAAATGCAGTGAATATGTGAAAATGGATGTTACATGCGTATTCAGTGTTTTTCATGTATGTTACCAGAAGACAGTATGCTTTTTTTGCACGCATTGAATGCAGATGTAACGCACATGTTTAAAAAAAATGCATACGCATGAAAAACGCACATGCACACAAATTGAACACGGTGCTTTTTCACAAAATGCATACGCCCATATGACCCATTGACTATAATGGGGTCCGTTCAGGTTTCCGCCCTGCTGTCCGGCTTTTAGACAGAATAAAGAGTGCTGCATTAAGAGATTTTCTTCCAGTATTTTTAGCCGGATGTGCGGTGGAACCCCCAATTGGAGATTCCAACGCAGATGAGAAATCGGCCTCTAGAATCTTACAACAATCATCCTATAATGCAAGCAAATATCAAAACATTTTAACCCTTTCCAATCCACTGTCTGACGTCTGAAGACATTCTGATTAAAGGCTGTACAGCTCCGATGTCGGAAGACGTCCGGCAGGGTATTCTTACTGTATATTACTGGCCGCTCTGTTGTCAGGGGCCTTTACAGCATGTCTCACACTGCAGTACTGGCTCTAGCCAGCAGATAGCGCCATTCTAGAATGGCAGAAAGAGAAAGCCCCCTAGGAAACCCTGAATCCAAAATTGGATTGCAAAGGGTTAATTGTTTCACTTTATCTTTCTAGTAGAACACAAACAGGTATTTGTGAGAAAATAAACTAGTTTAATTGAACTAGAATTTCTAAAAGCCATGTGATATAGAATACGTTCCTAGGAGTATACAGCAATATATCTAAAAAAAGATAAAGCACAGTCACACCTGTATAATGTAAAGAACATACTAGTTTTTTTCTACATATTCTTTATCACATTGTAGATACTGACATTTAAAGGTACAGCTGTAAGCTATCCGTGTTGCCATCCGGCACAGTCTGATATAGTTTTTATTCTTTGAACTTTGTTATAAAAGCACATATGGTAAGAACTGCTAAACACAGATTGGTATATCTATTCTTTCATGATACAGTAAAGTGCACTGCAGCTGACTGTAAATTTTCTGTTCACTGCATGGTTTGAATGAAATGAAATATGTAAAGCATAGTAAGTCAGAAAAACTGGACCAAACAAATACCTGATTCTAGGAGTTTTGAATAATCAAACTAATGTTGAGTTGGACTGCCTAAAATGAACCCTTGTTAATCAACATATTGCTTGGAACAACATATATGAACAAGCATAATTCTGGTCAAGTGGTTCAGTACTAATAAGTTCATATATAGTATCCTACTAAAAGCATTTGGAAATTCCAAGATGCAGACACTTTGATGGGAAATGCACGCTACTGGATATGAGGGTTATGCTGCTGTACACAAGCTATCCATCATGAAGTGCAATGTATCGACCGTCTACCATAGGCGTAGCGTCAGGGGCTGCTGGGGTCGCCATGGCGACCCAGCCCATGCGCTCAGGGGGCCCCGAGGACGCCCTCCACAATACCCAGATGCACATTCAGTGCATTAATGGCTAGCCGTTCTGTCTGCAGCAAGATTCCCATCATGCGGCAGCCAGAACGGCCAGCCTGAGAGGAAGAGCAGGGAGGAACTCACATGGGCCGGCAGGAGAGGAGGGAGGAAGTCACATGGGATGGCAGGGCACAGTGATCATGTGCTGCCCGCTGCTTCCTGCTGAACGAGAAGCTTCTGAGTTTGCCTCTCCTGCTGCTGACGCAAGGAGGAGAAGTGGACCGGGCCCTGGGGTAAGTGTATATATGTGTGTGTATCTATCTGTCTGTCTCCCTCCTTCATCTATCTATCTATCTATCTATCTATCTATCTATCTATCTATCTATCTGCTATCTATTTATCTATCTATCTATCTATATGTATTGTGAGACAGTGACTGACAAAGTGCTGGAGGGCGGATATGTGTCACCGAGCGGCCTGGGCTCGGTGGAGGAAGCCAGCATTTGTGTGTCAGTAACACTAAGTTACTGACATGGTGTAGTGTGTAAGTGGCTCCAAGCCGCGTAGTCCGGGCCGGCTTTTCCTGGAGTGGTCAAAGCGAAGGGTGGGATGGCCACTCCCACGTACCAGGTGAGGCTGGTACCAGGCCTTATAAAGCCTGGGCCTGCAGGTCTAACAGAGAGACGTTGGCTGAGAGAGACAGAGAGACGGCTCAGTGGAGCTAGGAGCCCGGCTAGCCCAGTGTGTGGCTGAGGAGGCCAGAGGTTCACAGGGAGACGGCCCTAACCTCCACACCTAGGAGAGGTGGTGAGACCTCTGCAGGTCTGAGGCCCGGACTGGCTGTGCGCAGCAAGCCATATTTTCAAGTGAGTAGTGAGGGCCAGTCTATGTATAGTGAGTGCTCAGACGAGCAGGTGTTCATTTCTGATTTGCTTTATTTTGTGCTGAAATAAACCCAGGCGAAGCCTGGACTATGAGCTTTATTCCGAGTGTCAATGTCTCTGGCTGTGGACGCCCCGGCCACTACCTTACCCTGATGCTAATCCCCCACAGTATATATCATATATCTCTCTTCTATCTATCTATCTATCTATCTCTGGTATAAGTTATACATCTCCCTGGATTTACTGTATTTATTTGCACCCTATACACACAATTAAAAAGTACATCAAAACCACATGCAGTTTTTAATAGTGTCTGCAGCTCTTTAATAACGTATGAGGTCTTTAAATACTACATGCAGGTTTTTTATGTGTTATTCTTAATTGTGGTACTAAAGTACAACAAAAACATAATCAACCCTAAGGCCGCTCTCACACACGTGTTCAGAAAACGCAGCTTGAAATCGTGGCATTTTTACCGGAATTTGGAGCAGTGTTTTCGAACACAGGTTATAGCGTTTGACAGCACTTTTTAATGTACCCCATCATTGTGATGAGGTGTGTTAAAAACCACGAAAATGCAAAAATAGAACAGACAGCTCTCAAAAATCACAGCGTTAGAAACACCATGTTCGAGCTCAGATTTGAGTAAGCTCATAAAAATCTATGGGAGTGTTGTACCATGGTTAGTACGGAGCTCGAGACACTGCACTAATAGCGGTAAAAAGCGGTGTGTGTGAGAGTGGCCTGCGGGACTACAAACAAATTTTCATGTGCAGGAAATGCATCATGTTTGGAAAGATTAAGCTAAGGGACAGATCATGTATGCAGCATGATCTAGGTATGGGTACGGGGGAGTGTGGGGTGGAGGCCCAAGATGGGGGCCCGAGCTGAACTTTTGCACCCGGGCCCCTGAGCCCTTAGGTACGCCCCTGCCATCTACAATGGTGCAAGAAGTGTTATCATTGAACTCTTGAGCAATGAAGGAATGTTCTATAGAGTGATGAATCATGATACTCTATGTGGAATGTCTTTTGCCTGAATGTGTTGTGCCAACAGTTCAGTACGTCGGAGGTTCTGTTATGGTCTGGGGATGTTTTACATGGCATGGTCTCAGTCCGTTGGTTGTAGTGACAAAAAGCATGAACAGGGAGGTGTACTTAGTCACTTTAGACAGTAATTTGCTGCCGACAATGTGACAATACTCTGGGAATGGTCAGCAATACTTCCAACAAGACAACGTACCTTGAAACAAATCTAACACAGTTTTACATTGGTTTGAGGATATGGCCTGGCCTACACAGAGTCCCGACCTGAACCCTACTGAACATTTCTTGGTTGAACTGGAATGTCAAGTCACATATGTGTGGGTAGGTGGTGTATGTGTGGTTAAACGAAGCAGTCATCCTACTTTAAGACTAGCTAAGACCCATCACAGAACTCAAAAGATACTACTGATACACTCAACACTGCATTTCTAGATAGATATGGATGGTTAAACCTCTAACTTTGCAGCAGAGTAGAACTTGGGATTTAATGCATTTTTATAACTCTCTGCGCCAGTTTGTTTATTCTTTTGGTTTACAATGAGTTTTATTGTGTTCAGATAGGAGAAAAAAATAGCTCTTTAATGTCTTAGGATAAGATTACTTGTCGCAGAAAGTTATCACACACAAGCTAAATGTTGCTTAGCTTACAGGTGTTACCAGTAGAAAGAGAGAGATTGTGATCCTGCTGTATAAAGCTCTGGTGAAGCCATATCTGGAATACTGTGTTCAGTTCTAGAAACCTCACCTACAGAAAGACATAGGCAAAATATACCAAGTCCAAAGACAGATTACAAAGATCGAGAAAGGTCTTTAGTACCCTGTTTCCCTGAAAATAAGACCTACCCCAAAAATAAGCAAACTCGGTTGGCAAATCAACAGTAAATGAATTAAAGCTTTCTGGCATAAGTGTGGATCTATCCTTAGAGAGACATACAAAGGGATTTCTATAAGAGCGGACTGGATGGGCCATGTGCTCTTTTTCTGTTAATGCTTCTATGAAATGTTCTTATACCAATAGTGGTGGCTCAAATAAAGGCCCAAAACAGATTAATCTCTGAGCAATGGTGGCTAGCAGATCCCAGGTTCACATGCCTTTTCCTATGTGTTTCGAAGTAAACAATTCTTACTTGTGGCATCTCAACTATTTAGTTCAAACGCAATCCTCAATGTAGTCATGAGTGATTTTATGCATTAAGACATGGCAACCTCAATACTTGTATTTATTTTTAAGCATACTGCCTTGAACCCATGATTTTCTCTAGTCATTTCTCTATTTTCTTTCAGGCTTCACATAAAAGTGTTGTCCAGTTATAAACTATTGTTGGCCTATTTACAAGATGGGTTATTAATACTAGATTAGCAGAAGTCTGCCACCCAAGACCCTCACCCATCAGCTGTTTGCCCAGCTGGTGCACTTCTGCAACTGAGCAGATTTCTACAGGAAGCAGACAGCTCTATTTCCATTGTAGTGGCCAGGCTTAGTATTACAGGCAAAGTTTCTATTCATTTCAGTAGGACACAAACTGTCTGCTTCCTGCAGAAATCAGTTGATTGCATGAGCATCAGTGAGGTCTAAAATGGTAGACCTTCGCCAATCTATTATTGATAGCCTGTCCTATGGATAGTTTACAACAGGTCAACTCCTTTAAAGTACTTTGTGACTACAGGAGTAAAATGCTAAAGATCCACAGACATTGAAAGGGCTTTGTGCTTCAGTCTTCTCATAACAATCAATTAGGAAAGTGCTCACACAATTCCCCAATTACAAATGCAACGAAGGGGCTATCTTTGACACTGATGATCTATCCTTAGGATCAGTCATTAACATCAGATTAAAGTGGGCAAACACCCGCACCAATCAGCTGTTTGAAGGGGCCATGAAGCTTGGGAGAGCGCTGCTGCCTATTCATTGTATACCAAGCATAGCACTGTACATTGCATAGCAGATGATCCTGGTAATCCCATTCACTTGGAGTTTCAAAAAAGGCCATGTAACCAATCAAAATGACTTTTCAGGTCGAAGAAGAGGCTGCATTCCTCGCTGATCACTGCGGCCCCTTCAAACAGCTTACCGGCAGCGATGCTGAGAGTTAGCCTCTGATCAATATGATATTAATGCCCTATTCTAAGCATAGAATGATATAAAAAGTCTACACACCCAGGTTAAAATGCCATATTTTTGTCATGTTAAAAAATTGGACAAAGATGAATCATTTTAGATTTATTTCCACCTTCAGTGTGACCCGATATCTGTACAATTCCATTGGAAAACAAACTGAAATCATTTAGGTTGGAAAAATAAAAACAGCGAAACTAAAATAATGTGGTTGCATAAATATACACACCCTAAAACTAATACTTTGTTGATGTACCCTTTGGCTTAATGACAGCATTCAGTCTTTTTGGGTAGGTGTCTATCAACATGGCACATCTTGACTTGGCAATCTTTGCCCACTCTTGCTTGTAAAAGCTCTCCAAATATGTCAGATTGCGAAGCCATCTTATGTGTAGCGCCCCCTTCAGGTCACCCACAGATCTTCAATGGGATTCAGGTTTGGGCTCAGGCTGGGCCATTCCAAAACTGTGATATTCTTCTGGTGAGGCCATTCTTTCTTGGTTCATCTTTGTTTGATTTTTTTGACCTGACAAAACATGTCATTTTATCTTTGTTACACAAAAGCTTTCTTCAATAATACCTCTCGGTCAAGTCACCTTCCGTACTTCTAAGGAGGGGGGTTTCTACAGATAAGATCCCCCTTCTTACCCAGTAAGTACCTTCTTTCATCATATACGTATCTTATCTTTTTGCCTTTAATGATTTAATAATTTTATGATTAATATACTTTATCTTGGACACATGAAACTAATTGTATTTGTTACATTTTTAGTCTCACCTATTTTAACCTGAGATTTAGGCCCAATATCCACGGGCAGGTTTGATTTGCGGAATTCACGCGGGTGTGCAAATCAAGCCGCAAATCCAGTCGCCCATAGAGAAACATGAGTGTCCGCAAATTAAATAAAGCATGCAGATTTGATTTGCGATCCTTTTGGGCTGGAAACAAGATCTCAGCATGCTCCATTTCAGTGTAGATCCCACACGGATGGCTTCCATCGAAGTCAATGGAAGCCATCAGATCCGCAGCCTGTTCGCAAATGAATTGCGGACAGACCGTGGATTCTGCAGGAGTTAGAAAAATTCCAGAGGGCGCTTCTGCATGCATCCACACAGCAGGAAATAGAAGACCTGGACAGGTAGAGCAGTGTCCTCACCCACGGGCAGTGTCGGATTCCGCTGTGGGCTTTCGCATGCGGAATCCAGTCCGCCCCCGTGGACATTGGGCAATCGAGCAGTTCTCTGGGGCTGTGTGAGAGGCTCCATTAAAAACAATGGGAGCTTCTGATAGCATTTAACAGCTGAGTAGGTGAAAGTAATCAAAGCGAAAATGTACAACGATACTAAAGTAACCAGTAATTGTTTACATTGTTCACTTGGAGATTAATGAAGCTATGATCCTTGGCGCTGTAAAGACAACAGCCCCCAGCTACTTCTCAGTCAAGGGCCCTTTAACATGGAATGATTACCATTCAGAAAAAAAAAAAGGACTGTGCAAAACTGAATGAATGCTGTGTAAACACTGCCAACGATTGACTAAGAATTCCTTCGTTTATCATTTGCGGTTCATGTTATGCAGACATAAAAATCCTTGGTCAGTTTGATTGCAAGTTGCAGCATGAAAAAAGCGATCGGTCGTTCCCATATACTGGCAAAGTTACCCAAAAGACCAACGATCCAGTGAAGAAGCGAGTGGCGAAAAAAAATATCTTTTTTAAATTGACTACATTTTAAAGCAAATGACTTTGTTGTTCGCTCGTTCCAATGATTTCTCAATCCGTGTAAAAGGACCCGTAGTCCCAGAGGTCAGCCGAACAGGACAAATGTACAAAACAGATATCGCAAAGTTGAAACACAAGATGTCCTCAGTAAGGACGGCTTCACACAACCTTATGCGCAAAAACACTCGCCGTAGCGTATTATAGCATGAACAAGGTTTGAAGAGGTAGATTTGCGCATAGTACTGTAGGTCTGCGCATAGTACTGTACTTTTTGCACAAGCAAGGCCAGTTCACAACACACTCTTTGCAGCACACCTTAGTCCTGCCATCCACGTAGAATAGCTGGGGTTAGTGATGGATAGAAGGAACGTTACATAGCCCCCCTCCCTGCCTGTTCTATATTATCCCCCCTTCTCTTCTTCCTCAATGGGTGAAGAAACGTGTTGGAGAAGATGACCCTCTTTCCTACCCAAAGCGACCCTTCCTGTGGTGTTGAGTAATGGCGGACTAGCCAGACAGTTGGGTGATTAGCACTCCTTCCTCCTCCGTCTGAGACAATAACACATCATTGTCCCTGAGGCCCTGTAGTGTCTGTTCCAGAAGGCAGACGACAGACATAGTCCTACTGATCAGTGTGTCATCGCGACTGACCATTTTGGGCGATTCCTCAAAGCTGGCTGAAATGGCACACATCTTTGATTTGCAGCCGCTCCACAGATGTCAAGTGACCAACCTCCATACAATGTCTGTTATTTGCATACACTCTATGATCACTCTCTGCTGCTGGCCTGGCCTCTGCAACATATGCAACATGGAATTCCACCATGTACGCACGTCACAGATCAGATGCTTTGGCAGTAGCCTGAATTGTTGCTGCACCTCCGCCAGATGAGAGTTGGCTGGGTGTGAATACCGAAAGTGTGAGCAAAGTTTACAGGCCTTTTACAGCAGTAGATGTAAACTTACGCAATTGTTGATGATTTGATGTACTACCAAGTTCATTATATGGGCCAGACAAGGCACGTATGTGAGATGGCTGAGGCAAAGAACTGCCAGCAGGTTGGCCCTTATTGTCTTACATAACATTGCCTGGCTTCAGATTGTTTGGGTCAGCCTGGGCCTGCACATCCATCAACAGCTTTTCGGGCACGTGCTTGTGCTTCCCTAGACATGAGTTTTAGGACAGCATTTTGGCATTTACCATGTGCACTACTACTAGACGTCAGATTTTGTCACATGCAGATATCTGTGTCAATGTGGAAGGTGTTGAAAGGTGGTATGACTAAGTGGAGAAAGAGAAGGAGGAGGTTGGGGGGGGGGTGAAGAAAGGACAGACAATGATTAATGTCCTATAACTCTTGGGAGTACCATGAAATGTGAGCCACCACACTTCCTCTGGATCAACAAGGGGGGGTGGAAACAAGCTCAACTAGATGGACATTGTTTTCTTTCAGCCTAACATAATATGTTACTATGTTACCACCTGCAGGACATCGACCCAGTGTGCTGCTAAGGATATTTACCACCACTGGCCATGCTTGCTAAACCATGTGTCCATGGCCAAGTGTACCCTACAACTGACAGTGTTCTTTGATGCCAGGAATATGTTATCACTCACATGGTGGTGCAGGCCAGGGACAGCTTTGTGGGCAAATAAATAGTGTCTCAGCATCTTGTACTGTGGGTTAGCATGGAGCATCACATTGTAGAAGGTGTCTATGTCCACTAGTCTGAAGGGCAGCATTTCCATTGCAAGCAGCTGTGCAATGCTTGTATTCAGGCTTTGTGCTCATGCATGGTTGAGGTGGTATTTTTTTAATGTTCCCATAGCTGGGGAAAGGAGGGCTGGCTGCTGACCTGGGACATGCTGGAATATGGGGTAGATGTCAATGGCGGTGAATGTGGCGGCTCATCTTCTGCTCTATATTTCCTACGACTGGCTCTGAAGCCTGCAGCCCGATCGTCAATTGTAGACAAGAGACCTGAAGTAGTTGTGCTTCTGCCCTGCACAAAACTGCCTCTCTGTGCTTAGAGGCTACTGCGTGAACAGGGAGGGAAATGGAGTAAGAAGCAGCAGAAAAGGAAGAATGATAAGGCTGATTCTTTGTCCTCTGGTCCAGGTGGGCTTTCCAAGGTAGTGGGTGGTTGGAGTTCACATAACTGTTCATACACGTTGTGTTGAGGTTGTTTATGTTCTTGTCGTGTTTTAAATGCTTAGTGCAGATCTTATAGATGGCCACTCTTCTGTTATCACGTGCAGATTCAAAGAATTCCCAGACTGCACAAGTCCTGTAAACAGACCTAGCCTGATATTGGTGCTGCTGTGACTAGTAGTAGCTGATAGTAATGGTGCAGCTCTTATGTTTGTCTGCAACACTCTGCTCCCTGTCTTAGTATAGCTCTGCACTGCAATGTCTGCCTCTTCCTCCTCCCTGTGAGCTGCTATCATGACTCTTCCTGTCTTTAAATATTGAGTCAACAACCTCATCATCTTCCCCCTCCTCTTCATCATCCTGAGTTGACTGTATGTCACAGCGAGCACCAGGGGTCGAAGCTCCATTTCCACATCCCTCCAAGTAAACATTGTCTGTGGAGGGCTGACCGTATGAGCCACCCTCATCTTTGTCTTCAGAGTAAAAAAATGGTTGGGCATCAGTCAAAACCAGTAACAGGGCCCCCAACTATAATGCTTTATTCAGAGTACTGGGTTCCCTATACAGAGAAGAGAGGCCTTATGGGTCCGCTAAGGCTCCTGGGCCCAGGTGCAACCACATCCCCTGCTTCCTCTATAGTTACGCCAGTGGCATCAGTGCATTCAATGTCTTGGTCTTCTCTCTCTGGTTCTTTGGACTGCTCGGTTGACATCCTTGGCATAAATAATCAAACAGCTCCTCAGACTGATCCATGTGGACTGCTTTGGGAGTTGCAGGGGATTTGGCACGTGGTGAAGTAGAGGGGGGAATGTTCCTAGCCAACTGTTGCAGACTGACTTCTGTGTGCCTGCGACTGGGAAGAAGTAGACTTGGTGGTACTTGAGACATGCTGTGTCATCCACTCTATGATCTGTTCTGTGTAGCACACTGGTAAAACCACTTCTAAGGCAGAATGTAGAACTGTTGCTTCAGTGGGAGCCACTTGAAATGCCAATTTGGCTCATCCTCTACTACCTCCACCACCATCAACAAGTCCCCAGCCCCTTGCTTTCTTCATGCTTCCTTTTTATTTAATTTTTTGAATTTATTTTTGTGGATTCACCTTTTAGTGTAGTTTTAATTAACTTACCAGCTAACTTTGTAGTATTCAGAAAACTATTTCTAGCTATGTAAGTCTTACAAATAATTTGTAGTGGCCAGACTGGCAATTTTGAATGACATATGAGGTTGTTGACATGCACTGTGTGTATTTGCTGTTTCCCTGTTTGGTTTTCTGTTTGTTTTATATTAACAAAAAAAAAGCACCACGAACTACATAAGCCAGAATCGCTGAGGCACGGTTTGTGAGAACAGAAAGCTACAGAGTATAGCTTGTATCTTTGTGAGCTGTCCATGCTTGGCACAGCATAATTGAATTCCCCAAACCCCACTGAAAGCTGCACAAGGTCTGCAAATAACTGGCAGTGGCTGGACTGGTGATTTGGAATGATGTCTGAGGCCACAAACAGACTAGTGCATTTTTCTGCATGCCAAAGCGTATTTTGCTGTCTGTAGGGTACATCTGTCTGTTTTGCTGCTTTATATATTGACAGAAGTAGAAGTATACCCTCTCCCGATATACAGATCACTTTTTTTACAGGCATATAAATGTGATGCAGAAACTTTCCCCGCTCCCTCCCTGTTTAACTTCTCTGCTGGCATACAAGCTTTCACACCAGTAGCAATATATCCTCTACAGAATATCTGTCCCTATTAACAACACACCACATGTTATATAGGCATATAAACATGATGCAGCTTCTCTGTCCTGTGCTCAAATGAAAAATGGCCGCTTTTTATAGTGCATCTATATTATATAAGGCTAGGTCATGTGATGCAAGCATCCAATAAAACTGCTGCCCATGCAGGAAAAATTTGATGACATCAGCAAGGCATCCTATTTGCTAATTGGCTGACCTTTGTAACAGGCATAAAGAAAAATACGACTTTTCCACGATATTGGCCAAAAATTGGTTCGGACTAACCAAATTAGATTTTGTGAAAATAGAAACAATTTTATCGCCCGGCTGATCAAGATGACCAACAGTATTTTTGACATCCTTCTCTGATGCCTTACATTGCCGGTTCAGAGGATGGAAGCCCCAATCTTGAAAGGGCAGGTGTCGAAATGGCTATCCAGTATGTCCATCAATTCAATCCATTTATCATTATCTAGCATAGCAGTCTTTCGCTAATGTTTTTTAGCTCTGTTACATACCTTTGGATTTTCTAAAATCCAAGTGCACCTGTGCTAAAATCTAACAAAGGGAGAAATACTAGGCATTCAGTTTCAGGCTGAGAGCTCCACAACAGCCCCCATGGGAATCTCTTCTAGAGCTTGGTTCTTGAAGCTGCTATATGTTAAACATTGCTATAGCAGATCTGTAGGAGTTAAATGTTTGATATTTAATCTGGGCCTATAATTATGGTGCCTATTGTTGTAGGAACAGCTGCAATAGTGTAAGAGCAGGCAGCTCTGTTTTGATTTAAGAACAAGGACAACATTTTATATCTGGGTATTACACTTTATATAATGCTATGACATCATTTAAAGATGTGTCTTGTATGGCTGTAAGGGAAGGTTAAATATAATCTGCACACAATTGTAAGTCCAGATGTATCTACTGTATGTAATTTGCAAGACATATGTTCCATTGAAGCATTATCTTTAATTAAATTATACAATAGGTTCACCTTGGACGACCTTGCAAGAATGTATTAGAGAATTGCTTGATTAGTACTTGCAAAAATTGTATCACTCTCGTTTTGCTCTCCCATGAACACGCATTCTGGGGTTGACCAAGTGTGTTTACTTATTTCAATGAATAGAGGGGAAAGTTGCTGCCAGACATTTTGGGCAGTAACTTATCTCTCCTAGAAATAAAGTCTTAGTCATGAGAAAAGGCAACAGACTCGATCCTTCTTTCTCTTGACATCTGTTATTGTGAGACTGTTGGGAAGCCGCCATACATATTAGATTGTCTAAATTGCTGGTTTCACCAATGCTGCATAAAACCCCTTTGCCCTCAGAACAGCTTGAATTCTATGTGACATCTATTTAACAAGGTGGTGGAAACATTCCTTCAAACTTTTGATCTATGTTGAAATTCCAGCAACACACAATTACTGCAGATATCTCTGCATGATGTTCATGCTGCAAATCTCCTCTTCCATCACATTCCTTTATTGGATTGAGGGCTGGTAAGTGTGAGATAATGTCCGCTGAACTCTTAATGTTTGAGGCACTGGCGTAACTATAGGGGATGCAGGCAATGCGGTTGCACCCGGGCCCAGGAGCCTCAGGGGGCCCATAAGGCCTCTCTTCTCCATATAGTGAGCCCAGTACTATGAATAAAGTATTATAGTTGGGGGCCCTGTTACAGGCTTTGCATTGGAGTCCAGGTGCTTCAAGTTATGCCTCTGCATTAAGGGGTTAAGAGAAGTTGGGGGGCCCCCCAAGATAAAGTTTTTGCACCCGGGCCCATGAGCTTTTAGCTACATCCCTGGCTTGAGGAACCAGGTTGAGATACAGTATCTGATTTTTCACGTTCATCCTGCAGAAGAAGCCATAAGTAAATATGTAGACTGTGGCCATGGGTGGTAAGCCATAATCTTAGAGTAGACTATGGTGGTAGTAGTGGCTTACAAAGAAAACACATCTTCACACTTCTGTCACCAAACTAAACTATTGAATCAAATGAAGGTAGTTCTATGGAATTTAGTAATGTAATTTTTTTTCAAAATGTTTCCAATTTTCTTCAGTCCAGTATTAATAAACCTGTGTCCGCTGTAGCCCCAGTTACCTATTCTTAGCATATAGAGTTGGAAAATGTGATGTTATTTTGCTGCTGTAGACCAACCGCTTAACACCTTTATCTTGGAAAAAATACTTTTACATATGTTAGTTGTTCCCTTGAGTAAGAAAGAAAGTTGCACTAAATTTCAGACTGCAGTCTTCATTCCTTCATTCATTTTCAGACCCACTATTCTAATATTAGTGCTGGAATATCCGGGGATGGAAATATTTTTAATAAGAGTAAATTCAAAAAATGTTTAAAATTATAAGCTGCATGTAACTATTAACAATATTTTTGTAGGACAACCCATTTAATAGCCATTAATGCATGGTAGGCCTAGAAACCGTTACAAGGCCTCAGGATGCCATTTGAACTGATGGGGACCCAAGATTCACATTGCAAAGGGGGTATTTGGGGCAACGGAGGGGACTCCTTATCTAATGACTTAGTCAGCATTGACCATAGCATCTAAGTAGTTAAACAGCTGCAATCAGAGTTAGTTTTGATTGCAGCCATTCAGGATGCCCACTGGATATGGAGCAAGCTCAGCTCACAAGCCTGTTCCATACTGTTTGTGTGGGCAATACAATAATTACCAATAATTGCAGATAAAAAAAAAAGAATATATATATATTTTTGCTATTAGATTCCTGTATAACAGTATAAATATGATATATATGCAAAATACTCGCATCTTATTCTGGGGGTTAGTTATGGTAGATATTGAATAAATATGAACGATTTCATAGGCTTATAAATGTCATTATAGCTACTAAAAACTTAAAGGATTCCTATATAAGGTAAATATTAATCATTGCAGATAAAAATTATTTACTTTTTGCTATTAGATTTTTATATAAATGCATAATAATTATATATATGTAAAACTGTATCTTATTTTGGGGAATAGTTACAGGAGGTATTAAATGAATACGAAGAATACACATGCAATCTTTGCCTCGTATCATATTAAAGGAGATGTCCCGCGCCGAAACGGGTTTTTTTTTTTTTAAACCCCCCCCCCCGTTCGGCGCGAGACAACCCCGATGCAGGGGTTAAAAAAACCACCCGCACAGCGCTTACCTGAATCCCGGCGGTCCGGCGTCTTCATACTCACCTGCTGAAGATGGCCGCCGGGATCCTCTGTCTTCGTGGACCGCAGCTCTTCTGTGCGGTCCACTGCCGATTCCAGCCTCCTGATTGGCTGGAATCGGCACGTGACGGGGCGGAGCTACACGGAGCTACACGGAGCCCCATAGAGAACAGGAGAAGACCCGGACTGCGCAAGCGCGGCTAATTTGGCCATCGGAGGGCGAAAATTAGTCGGCACCATGGAGACGAGGACGCTAGCAACGGAGCAGGTAAGTATAAAACTTTTGATAACTTCTGTATGGCTCATAATTAATGCACAATGTATATTACAAAGTGCATTAATATGGCCATACAGAAGTGTATAGACCCACTTGCTGCCTCGGGACAACCCCTTTAATGTACCAACAGGTATTTAATAATATTTTAGGATTTTTCCTATGCAAAAAACATATGAAGTAATAAGATCCTAAATTGATAGTATGGAGTTTTTTCTGGGACTTGAAAAGGTGCTAAAAATTGCATGCATAGTAAGTAATATTTATATCCTGCATAAAAAGCATTTCCGTTATCCTTGTATTCAATGGGTCTTATAACCCAATGTTCTTTCTATTTATATTCCATTATTATGAATGCGATGAATGGGTTACTTGAGCAAGTTACTCGAGCGGTGAGTTGCGGGAGTGAGCAGGGAGAAGCGGGGGGGGGGGGGAGAGGGTGAGAGAGAGATCTCCCCCCGTTCCTCCACGCTCTCCCCCACCGCTCCCCGCCCCCCGCCGGCACCCGAATCTTTTGAGACGAGCGGGCAGGTACTCGCATAAGGCACTACTCGCTCGAGTAGTTTGCCTTAGCGAGTATGCTCGCTCATCTCTAGTGTGCATATATGTGGTAGCTTCTATAGGAGCGAGGAGCCCATAGCTTATGCTCACGTTCATATACGATTAAGGGTTAACTAACAGGTGTAAACCTAATGAGACCACTTTTTAAGGAAGGAAGTAGTATGCAGAAAATGAGGTGACCAAGATCTGGAAAAATCAAAACGCATCCTCTGGACGTATGCAGTTTCTTTGTTATTATGAGCACAAATTTAAAAAAAAGCAGAAGAAACTTTAATCTTTAATCATCCAAGCTCCTATCATTCATTTTGTCGACATTTAGAAACCGCTGGGATCGAGCGGTATAGGATGAAAGACTGTTTCTCTGCTAAGAAAGAGGATATGGACGGAACATAAGACGGGAGCTGCTGTAACCTGCTGCACAGGTGAGAAACGTTTTTCTTTGGGTATTTAAGCAGTTAAACAGCTGCAATCAGAGTTAGTTTTGATTGCAGCCATTCAGGATGCCCACTGGATATGGAGCAAGCTCAGCTCACAAGCCTGCTCCATACTGCTCTGTTTGTGTGGGCAAGTCAGCACCCGGCCCAGATTGGTAGGGAACACCAGGTGAAACTACCAAAAATGAACACCTCTCCTTATCTTTTACCAGGGTAAGTGACACAGACCTACCTCAGCGGGGACATCACCCCAATAAAGGGGCGGTCCAACGGTCTTCGGATCTGGGCCCTCGCTGCTCCTAGGAACCCATGCACCCTGGATAGGACCCATAGACATGTCACCACCGACAGGGGCAACTGGACAGGATAAGAAGACACACAGAGCCATAATCATACCATACAACAGCCAATACCCAAACACTAGTAGCAGGTGTTAACGCTATAAATGCCAGGTATTTGTTGATATTTTAATCAAAATGTAGAAGCTAGAGGGCCACTTCACTCCTGGCAATACCGTTAGTCCCTACACCAACCAGGAGTCCAGTGACATAACCAAACAAAACACAAACCTTTCTTGCAGCAACCAAATACAGAACCTGCTCACACCAGATGTAGAGCGAGACTGAGAACAGAGACAGCTGACCACACCTACACCTAGGAAGACAGCTTAAATGTGCACTGACCCAGAGTGATTGGCTGGCTGGAGACACACATGGCCAGCCAGCACAATTCCCACACCTGAGCAGGAAAGCTGCGGATCATCTGTAGTACCACAGTTCCCAGGAGACTGACGTGACACATACCAATCCTATAATCTATGACTTGCATGTTTGTCATAGGTAGTTAAAGGGGTTGTCCCGCGGCAGCAAGTGGGTCTATACACTTCTGTATGGCCATATTAATGCACTTTGTAATGTACATTGTGCATTAATTATGAGCCATACAGAAGTTATCAAAAGTTTTATACTTACCTGCTCCGTTGCTGGCGTCCTCGTCTCCATGGTGCCGACTAATTTTCGGCCTCCGATGGCCAAATTAGCCGCGCTTGCGCAGTCCGGGTCTTCTGCTTTCTTCAATGGAGCCTCTCGTGCAGGATGCCGGCTCCGTGTAGCTCCGCCCCGTCACGTGCCGATTCCAGCCAATCAGGAGGCTGGAATCGGCAATGGACCGCACAGAAGAGCTGCGGTTCACGGAGGAAGAAGATCCCGGCGGCCATCTTCACTGGTAAGTATAGAAGTCACCGGAGCGCGGGGATTCAGGTAAGCGCTGTGCTGTTTTTTTTTTAAGTCCCTGCATCGGGGTTGTCTCGCGCCGAACGGGGGGGGGGGGTTGAAAAAAACAAAAACCCATTTCGGCGCGGGACAACCCCTTTAAGGGGTAAATAATGGTGTATGTGTAAGTGTGACAGAGTACATTGCAAGAATGAAGAGGTACATTTGGAAATATCTGACTGTTTGAATTGCTTTTTTTAACTGTGCTATTAGCAGCCTTACATTTATGCCACTAATTTGTGCCTTTTTAATCTCTGTCTTTGATAAATGAGGCTAAACGTATATTTACAGAGTGACCTCCTCCACTTTCCAATGGCTGTTTTTCTTTTTTTCGGCGTGAGTTGACAAATGTTGCAATAGTTCCACAATTTTGCCTGCAAAGTTTTTAACTGAACATGTAAACTGAATAACAAATGTCGTCCATTATCTATTTTTTTGTTTTTAAGTGCTGCTTGCTTTGTGTTTGTAAATTCTTAAATCTACTTTTTGAGAAAAACGTTTGTATGTTTTTGCGGAAGCTTATTATTGTATTTTATGGTAAAGGCTTACGTCAGGTACTTCATACTAGATTCACACACTTTTTGAGTCCTTTTAGGATGAATATTGGACTCTTGTTCATGTTCACTGCCGAATCACATCTTACTATCGTTTTTTATGCATTACTGTAAAGTTATTCAACTCCCTTCCTCCTTTTTATTTTGACACCATTTGACCACTCAAAAAAAATTTCCAGCGTTGCCTTTGGACAAATAGGTTGATCATCAGACAGACAAGAAGGTTTGCATAAACATCGGATTGAGTAAAAATGCTCTAATCAGCCAATGAACGAAAAATATTGTTGTCAGAATCGCCGCTCACCATGAATGGGATCATGCTGTCAATAATGAGGATCAAGGGCGTAACTATAGGGGGTGCACCCGGGCCCAGGAGCCTTAGGGGGCCCCTAAGGCCTCTCTTCTCCATATTGGGAGCCCAGTACTATGAATAAAGCATTATAGTTGGGAGCCCTCTTACAGATTTTGCATCAGGCCCAGAAGCTTCAAGTTACACCTCTGATGAGGATAGTCTATTATAGACAAAGGATTGTATTAAAGATCACTTGCCCCCCATACAGTGAGCATCAGGCTGTGTAAATCTCATTTCAAGTAGCGCCTTGTCTAAACAGCTGCTGCTAGCCAATGTAAAAGCTGCTGCTAGCCAATGTATTGTGTATCCATGTTTATTTGAACTTGGACATGCATAGTATGTGCCGTAGAGTATTTATAGCAATCCCTTACAACTCTTTCACATAGAGCCAGACTGCCCCAATCAGACAACTATAGAGGGTCCTCCAGTGGGCACAAGCTCGAACACAATGGTGAGTCTCAAAGGTCCATCAGAAGATAATCCCATTTTGACCTTGAAGTTAATCACTCATCACTAGGTTATTTTTCTTAATGGGTTGATTGAAAAGTAACCTGTTAATTCTTATTGCTGATGAGTTTTGTGCTTACAATGATATCAAGGTTTATGGTGCACTTAAAAGTGTGCATGTTCTGTATATAAGAAGGTTTGGCTCTCAGTATCATTCCCACTGATGGACCCAATGAACCCTAGTCTGATGTTGGGTTTACACAAAATCCTATAAATGTCTTTTCTGTTTCTAACTTTTGACTGCTATTATCCAATCAGCTCGACAAAACTAAGTATACTGTACGATCGCTCTGAACAGCATGAGCGTCTACTTACTACTTATATTAGTAACACATTTATTACACAAATAACACCATTTTGAAAAGATGAAGAATGGATTCACCCAGCTATATAAAGGTTTTGTGACCATGCCCAAACCACAATTTTCCTCCATACCCACAATATACTTCTTAATTAAGGAGTGATTTTCTTGATTGTTACTGTGGCTTTGAGGGTGAAATTATTTTGCCAAACCATTTGTCCATGTTTGACTATTTTTTTTCTTTGTGTGGTATAAGACCTTGGAAATATATTCTGAGCCAAGTTTCAAATTGTCCTGTGGTCCTGTGGGTGCTGTGCTCGACTCACGTTACTACTTGAAGTTTTTGAAGTTCTGACAAAGTTATAAACATTCAGCAAAAATATCATTGAAGCAAATAACTAATCGGAAAAAAGGGAATAAAATGTATAAGTGAAACATTTATTTAATGTTTTCCAATATGTACATAACTTTCTTAAACTTTTTCAATAATACTTTGTGCAGTATGCTCCTACAGTCCTACTGTTACATTTGTCCTATACTTCTTGCTAACCTACTGAATGTATATTAGCACCCACAAATCACCATAGAAGATGGCAAGGTTCACACCATCGTTATGCATTTCCTTTTCCTCCTATGCCAGGGAGATGAAAAACAGAATGCCATATATGTGTAATGACTACAACAAGTGACGTTAGTAGTGCAGCATGCTGTGGTCCATCTATGTCTGGGATTTTATGTCAGATCTGCATTGGAGGATCCATTCAGAGACCTTTCCTAAAACTATGTAGGTGTTACAATCAACTGGACAACTCCTGTTGCATCGTGATATTCTCACTTCTAAGTTGTTATGAGCTGACAGCCAGTTAACTCTTTTGATTGTTGTTCAGCTTGTAATTTTCTCTTTTGTGCACAATTGTTTACGAACCTAAAAAAATTAATTTGGTTTAGCAATTCATTTAACAATATGATTAGTTAACTATTTTATATGCCAGTTCTTGCTAGAAATTCTAGCAACCAAATACATAGAACATAGAACCCATTATTCTCACTAGTATAACGTATTGGCGAAAATTTCCAGTACGCAAAAAGATAGGCACTGACCTATCTCTTGGGCATAGTATGCTGGCTAACATGGCCATTCACACAAAAATGATCATGTATGCCAGCGTAAAAACAGCCAGTTATGTCTCCACGGCACCTTAGGGACCCGCGTAACTATAGAGGATGCAGGGGATGCGGTTGCACCCGGGCCCAGGACCCTTAGGGGGCATATAAGGCCTCTCTTCACCATATAAGGCGTGCAGTACTATGAATAAAACATTATAGTTGGGGGCCCTGTTACAGGTTTTGCATTGGGGCCCAGGAGCTTCAAGTTACATCTCTGCATTAGGGGGTTAATAGAAGTTGGGGGGTTCCAAGATAAACTTTTGCACCTGGGCCCATGAGCCTTTAGCTACGCCCTTGGAGCCGGGGATGTGATTGGTATACTTAACGGGGTCCCTGCTGACTGTCAGTCCTCCTCCAAAGCTGGCGGCATCTTGATTTAGTGCAGTAAGGTGAGAATCCGCCGCTGCAGGGGAGAAGTTGGTCTGTCAGAGTTTAACTGGCGAGTAAAATCACATCCTCTTGGGTTCCTGTCATATCCCTACAGCACCTTAACTTAGGTAAGGGTGCTGTGGGCACATGACAGGGTAACATATGCTGTGTTTTGCCATTGGTATCAGAAAAATTATTTTTTCTCCTGGACAGCTGGGCCCCCTGTAGGCCTGGGTCTGCCTGTCACTGTATAGTTGAATGTTATCGCCCAATGATTGGTCTTGTATAGGCCTCTGTCACTGTATAATTGAATAGTATAGCCAAATGATTGGTCTTGTATAGAGCACCCATAGGCTAACTGAACATGACATCATCAGTCATGTAACCCAGTGCCATGTGAGCCCCAGCAGGCAGTTAGGAGTATTGTTCTGGTATAATACAAATATGTGAGCAGAATTAAAATACAGTAGATAGATCTTAAGAAATGATATGGTTCACAATTTTGCAAGTAAATTAATTATTTAAAGGGGTTGTACCAGAATCAACTTAGGATCGACGATCCTTAGGATTGTGGGGTTTAGTGCTAAGACCCCTCCTCCCCCCGATTCTGAGAACAGCTATTTTCGTCAGTCCTATTAAAAATGAACGGAGTGGTACCGCATATGCATGACTGCTGCTGCACTCAATCTCCTCCTCACTGCTCGGAATGCAGTGAGCCCACATTGAGGGGGAGAAAGGACATGGCGCTCCCTTGCTTGGGATTAGTGGGGGTCTCAGTGGTGAGCTCTCCACTCATCAGACTTTAAAAGTTGATTCTGGTGCAACCCCTTTAAATAAAAATAAAGTCTGGAACCCCCCTTTTATGTAACTTCAATGATGATTTTTGCACATGAAGCACTGAGCAAAGAAAATGCAATTTGTACAACCCAAACTTGAAAGGCTATAATATGTAAAGTATTATGCAATGTTTATGAAATATGTATTATAAATGATGTGAATCCATGTAACTGAACCCTTCATACTGTAAAACCGTTTGATATACAATATTTCACAAGAAGAATCCAACAATGCCAGAACATTTATAGAGTCACATTTGATTTACATTACATTTTTAAAGCACTTTTTCCCTATTAAGTCATTGCTAGCATCCATGTTGCCCCCATCTGGGAAATCCTAAATTACATCAACTTACCACACCCTTCTCCTCCTCTTAATGAATCCAGCATTGCACTGGAAATGTTAGCAAATGTTTCAGCTTCCTGCCACTTATGAATATTATTCAAAATGGAAGCCATCCAAGGTCTCCACATTTCGTATGTTGAAAATATGATGGTATCTATAAAAAACAGACACAAACTAGTCATGTTATACACAGGCTTATACTCTACACTAGTATCTTAAACGTTCTCTTCTAACACCTTACCAGTTGCTAAGCAATGGATTGCAAACTATTTACTCAACCATTCGGTCTACCAAATTCACTTAAGGAAAGGAAAACTGATGATTTCAATGAATTCCTTGACAGAGTCAGGAACTTTTTGGAACTGGAGAGAAATAAATAAAAGTGAATTTATATTAGTACGGTCCAAACATTTTTGCACAGTCTCATACACTATTAGGGCGGGGTCACTGACTAATTTTAATGGGAAAATTAAGGAATCCAGTTAACTATAATCAATCTTTTTTTAACAGATTTTCTGTATTGTGAATGGTATATTCGTTTATACAATGGCTAAGGGTAAAAAGTTGATAATATTTGTAGATATAGTTGAAGAAAGTTCCAGATTTCAACCTGTAGAAGTTTACTTCAGCATATTTTAGAAAACAGCGTGAACATCCAGGAACTACATTATGCTGCCGTTCAAAGTCGATCCAATCCAATCTTCGTATCTTATAAAGACAGCTTCGCTGGTTCATTAGGGTTTACTGAGATTTGCAGAACGAGCCTTTTTTTCTTGAAACAATACCATGATTGTTCATTTGATTTTAGCTGAACTGCATTATTAGACAGCCCGTCACCAACACGCAAGACCTAGACATAGTCAATTTCTGCAATGGACAAATATATACATATACTATAATACCAAAACATGAGGAACACGAAACAGGGCAATTAGCAACAACAGAAATACCAGGATGGGAATGCTTTCCCTAAAGGCCCATTTACACAAAAAATATTCTTTCAAACGACTGAAAGTTTGAAAGATTTAGCGATCTATTTGCATAAAGTGTTAATGGCCATTAATGGTCATTAACACTTTATCATCTTCATTTGCATGTAAAAGGACCTCCAGGAGCTGTTTGCAGAGCCCTGCTTGTGATTAAACACAGGCACAGCTGCACTGTTTTGCTTGCAACTGACAGCAGATTACAATGTTATTTGCCAGCTCCCGTGGAGATAACAGCATGTGGTCTATTGAGAAATAAATGTGTTTGCTTTATCTCTCAGTAGCTGAACAATGGATTTTAGGTTCACCTTAAAATCATTGATCAAACGAAAACTGCACTTTGCCCGCGTTTATATGTAACGATTATCGGTCATTTGAATAAATTTTGAGCGATAATCGTTACGCGTAAATGGGCCTTAACTAACTACTAGAGATGAGCGAGCATGCTCGATAAGGTCAGTTACTCGAGCGAGCATCACTCTTCTCGAGTAACTACCTTCTCGTCCGAGCATGCTCAGGGAGGCGGCGGAGGGTAGCGGGGTGGAGAGAGAGATCTCTCTCACTCTCCCCCCTGGCTTCCCTCCGCTCTCTCCTGCTGCCCCCCCCCCGAGCATGCTTGGACGAGAAGGCAGTTACTCGAGATGAATTCATCTCTACCAACTTTGATATAGCAGACCCTGCCTAGATAGGAACAGCCCCACCTCAGGAACACAGAGGACCTAGTCTATCCCTAGATGGAACATAGGGAAGATATTTAATGTAGAACAAAAGCGCAATGTATACAACACATTAAGCTCCAAACAGAGCAAATAACCATAGATACTTACTGACAGGAGTCATCTGCCTTAACAAACGTCTCAGGAAGGATAGTAACTGGTGTCAATGTAGATGTGGACCCAAAAAAAAAGGTTCTTCCATTATTGGCTCGTTGACATGGGTGTATGCGTAAAATGCTGCGTAAACATCGCAGTGTTGCAATTCCGTATCCCTTCAATTTTCCCTGCGTATGGGGAGGATTTAAGCATTTCTTGCATCCAAATAGAAGTAATTCTCAACTGAATAAGCCAAGAGGTACATCATGACCATGATCATGGCACTTTAGTGATAAAAGGAATTACATCTGCTTTCACATGATGCAATAGATTCCTGTCGGACCACACTAGTTGGCACTCTATCAGAAAAGGTCTTTAGAATACACAGTCATCCAAGAAATTAAACAAGGAACTTTATTTTAAGGGAAAATATGTAATGTAAGCAGAACAGAATTGGAATTAGCTTCCAACGTTCTACACAACTGCTAATAAAAATAATTATCAAAGGCTCATAATAATGGACAGTGACAATTTAATGATCCATTAGTGGTAGTTAGTAGGGAATTTACATGGCTTGTCTGATTTCAGCTAAGGTCATCTTTGCAAATGATCTCTATTTTTGTATAAAAGCTTTTGCCCTTAAAGTTTGTTCCTAATAAAAGAATGTTAAAAGCCCGTTATTCTGCAAATGAACACTAGGACAAACAAGCTACATGTTGATGGTTACAGGAAAGGTCAAAGTAAGCATGCATTCGATGTGGAAAGAAAAACTGCTGAGTAGCTAAAGAGACCTGGTTCTGGTGCTGTATTTGTGTTATAAGTTTGGTTTTGGTGCTGTATTTATGTTATGTTTGGTTCTGGTGCTGTATTTATGATATGTTTGGTTTTGGTGCTGTGTTTATGTTATGTTTGGTTCTGGTGCTGTTTTTATGCACTAAGCTTGGTCATGGTGCAGTTTTCATGTTATGAGCTTGTTTCTGGTGCTGAATTTATGTACAGAACTTGCATTTGATGCTGTTTATTTTTGTGTCAAAGTTAGTTCTAGTACAAATTACGTGTGGGGGCTGGCTGCACATAGCCAAACCATGACCACCTGCAGTGAACAATGGCTTCCAATTTTGCCAGTAATTTGTGTGGCTATGGTTTGGTTGGGTACAGCCAACTGCACTTTGTGATTTTCCTAAGCAGAAAAATATGCAGCAAATGCTCTTTAAAAATCTGTGACAAAATCCACACCTTTTGCTGAGGATTTTGGCATAGATTTTGTGCGGATACCCAGCAGATTTAATCTCTTTAATTGAAGGGATTAAATCTGCTAGGAATCACACCAAAATGCGCACCAAATAGTGCAAATTTGCTGTGAAAAATCCACAGCAAATCCGCCACATGTCAACATACCCTAAAGTTGGGTTACTAGTAGAGATGAGCGAACATACTCGGTAAGGGCGATTTCGCAATCGAGCACCGCGATTTTCGAGTACTTCACTACTCGGGTGAAAAGTACTCGGGGGCGCTGTGGGGCGGGGGGTTGCAGAGGGGAGTGGGGGGTAGCAGCGCGGAACAGGTGGGAGCTCTCTCTCTCTCTCTCCCTCTCCCCCCCACTCCCCTCTGCAACCCCCCGCTCACCCACAGCGCCCCCGAGTACTTTTCACCCGAGTAGTGAAGTACTCGAAAATCGCGGTGCTCGATTGCGAAATCGGCCTTACCGAGTATGTTCGCTCATCTCTAGTTACTAGTCATATGCCAGTGTTGCGTGGTTGCCACCTGAGCTAAAATTTGCCAGCAAGCCCTCGCTTTGCTCCCATATGCATCAGTGAACCTTGGAACTTTTGATGGGTACTAACCGCAGCATACCAAGAGCACTAGACCTGCTGTTTTAGAGATCCTCTGGCCCTCTAGACATCACAATATGTCCCTTGTTTGAATTGCTCAGATCATTACACATCAACTTTTAGAACTGAGTGTTCCAAATGAGGTGGAGGAAGAAGAAACATGTTGGCTCAGTAATTAGCACTGTTGGGGTCTGAGGTTCAAATTTGACTAAGGACAATATCTGCTTGAAGTTACATAAAGGTGATTATTATGAAACATAGGGAGAACATGCAAACTTCATGCAAACATTATTCGATTTAAACTTAGGACCCCGGCACTGCAAGGAAACAGTGCTAACCACTGAGCCACAGGAGAAGAGGAGGTACCATTATTTGACCAGAATTAATATTGGTGTAGATTCAAACTGAATTTTTTTTCAGAAATTCAGTGAGCCAGCCTAACCAAACGTTCGCTCATCTCTAATTATAACTATCTTAAAATGTTCTCAAAAATTCCATTAAGTATGTTGTTAATTAATTGACTCCCTCAAAGTATAACATAATAGCAATGCTGAATCTTCACTTATTCATTAAATAATTACTTAGATTAATATAGTTATTATTGGATTTGCTATACAAGGCTTATCGTAAACTAGAAGAGATGATAACTAGAGATGAGCGAACGTGCTCGGCCACGCCCCTTTTTCGCCCGAATACCGCGATTTTCGAGTACTTCACTACTCGGGTGAAAAGTACTCAGGTGCGCCGGGGGGCGAGGAGAGGCGTGGCGGCGTGGGGGGTAGCAGCGGGGAACAGGGGGGAGAGGGAGAGAGAGAGGGCGCGCTGCAACCCCCCGCGCCGCCACAGCGACCCCCGAATTTTTTCGCCCGAGTACGGAAGTACTCGAAAATCGCGGTATTCGGGCGAAAAAGGGGCGTGGCCGAGCACGTTCACTCATCTCTAATGATAACAAGCCTGTTGGCCCTTGAATATGCCACTATAAGGCAGGCCACCATTTAGAATGGGTTCATTGGAGGATGTGAATGGTTGAATTCCAACCATACAGTCAGATCAGTCTTGATGTAAATGAAATGATCTCATTAATATCTATACATTAGAGAGCTGCAGTTTATTCTGCCATATATTCAGAGAATATAAGGGTGAAGTTCCCTCATCTACCAGACACAACAGTGGAATATTAATCAAAATGACAGCAAAAGAAAAGTCAAAGGGATCTTATAGAATCCAATAAGTTTCATCATTCATTTTGCAAGGTGACTCTGAAAAATGAAAGCATGCTCTCATGGTCTCAGTGAAAATCCTGGTGAAAGCATCAAATTGCACCACCTTCAATACAACTTTCAGCATTAAAGTGCAGTGACTATGGCAACTCCTCAACTTCTTCAATGCAATAAATCTCCCAACTGCAAATTCATGCAACTTATGTCCAGATTACTGTTGAGCAAACTTTTGAAAAGTTTGGTTTGGTTTGAATAAGTTTGAACCAACCAAAATTTCACCAATAACCCTAAAACTGGTGTATAACACTAAAACTGTCTAATAGCCATAAAATGCATCCTCCTCCTCAATACATTTATGTGCTATATAAATAAAGGTGATTATTACTTTGAAGAAGAAACCTACACAAACACAGGGAGAACATACAAACTCCATGCAGATGTTGTCTTTAATCAGTATGAACATAGGATCCTACACTGCCAGGCAGGGGCGTAACTAAAGGCTCAGGGGCCCAGGTGCAAAAGTTCAGCTGGGCGCTCCTTCCTCCATCTGTACCCATACCAGAGACATAACTTGAAGATTTGGGGTCCCAATGCAAAATGCTTTATTCATACTACTAGACTCGCTATATAGAGAAGATAGGCCTTATGGGCCCCCTAAGGGTCCTGGGCCCGGGTGCAACCGCATCTCCTGCATCCCCTATTGTTACGCCCCTGCTGCCAGGCAACAATGCTAACCACTTAGCCACCATACTACTTCTACCTCTGGAGGAAGAAAGAGGAGAAGGAAATAGGAGAAATATGAAGAAAGAAGACATGGTGTTTTGGTGGTTAGCATTGTTGCCTTGCAGCACTGACCAAATCTGACCAAGGACAACATCTGTGTTCTGCCCTCCTTATGTTTGACAGGGGCATATGTTGACAGGCAGCTAAACCTAATTGACTCAGAAGCAATGTCCAACTTCAATGTTTATTGCAAGGATAGGTGAAACTGTGAAATCGAATGATAATGTACTTACTATGTATGCCAGCATGTAACAACATACTGCTATACAAACATAAAAATGTGCATGAGATACAATTTGCATCCAGCATGACAATTAGAGAAATGGAGGGTGTCTATAGACTTATACTGGTTGGCAACTATTAACTGGAAAATAACAGCAAGAGGCATGTAAAACATGATAATATGCATAAACATATCAACCTACAGCAATGCTACCGTAGGCCTGGATGAAGACGATGACACTAGATGCTGCTCGTCTCACAGCAGCTTTTGAGAGGAAATAGCTGTTAATGAGCGGGCTTGACAATGTCAATAGGGTCGCAGTTGATAGCTACTGTGGCTCTCATCCGACAAACTAGATTGTAAGCTAATGTCCCATTTAGACGGGACAACAGTTGTCTAAACGACTGCACAAGCCCTGACGTCACCGCTAGGTTGTTAGCACTTTTGTAGAGCATTTAGACAAGCAGATAACTGCTAGGTTCTCGCTGGCTTCTTGCTCAGCACTTCACATAAGACTCGGTTACACTCAGCGAGAAGTCAGCAAACGATCATTTTCACGCTGGCTGAAAGTGAGCGACTAGCAAACTGCAAACGACTAGTGCAAGATGGCTTACATTTAGATGCAAGGATTATCATTGATCCCATGTAAGGGGCCCTTAACAGTCACTACAGGGAGCTAATACACAAAAGCACAATAAATATCCAATATAAAAGACTACTGGAGGCGTGACAATCTTCATGGAATTAGTATGTTCTATCTGTGTTTGTGTGGGTTTCTTCTTCATAATAATCACTTTTATTTATATAGTGCATACATTTATTAAGAAGGAGAAGAAGAAGGGTCAGTGATCCAGAGAGCATTCCAATTGAAAGATTGGAGTTTGGAAGGTATTTTCTTCCCTTGAATGGGGAAAATTGGCTTCTACCTCATTGGGGTTTTTTTTGCCTTCCTCTGGATCAACATTGAGGCTAATAGGCTGAACTGGATGGACAGTTGTCTTTTTTTCAGCCTTACATACTACGTTAAAGAAGAAATAAAAGTCGTAGTGGATTCAGCTGAGACGAACTTCCTAAAGTTTCATGTTTGACGCGAACCGAACTTTAGCAAAATTTGACCTAAAACAGGCTTAGACTATTTTGGTTCGCTCAACACAAAACAGAGACAATATCAGCTTCAAGGCAAGCAAAACTGTTCATGAAGTCAGAGTGTACAACGAAGTTGGAGAAGGTGGTTACCAATAATTAGCATTTATATGAGGACTTTTTGATACTACTCCACGGTACATTGACTCATGACAGTTAATCCGGTGCTCCATGGTGACTTTTGGATGTGGCAAAATTGCAGTTCACTGAAGTGGTCAGAATTCTTTTGATCGATCCAGATTGTAATATTTGGAAAGACTGTGACCATACTTGTGCATGTACCTGAGAAATGGGATTTTATTGAAATTTATAGCACAAAACATTGTAAGAAAGAGTATCAGTAACATGTAAAGCATAATGGCTTTTGCTGCAAAACAAGCCTCCCCATTTGGCTATGGATAGAAGGTAAGATGTAGATTTTGGATAGGTTTACAAAGCAAATACAGACAACCTTGGCCTCTAACATTTCAGAAACAAACATGTTATAATGGTCAATAAAGAAAATCTCTTGTCAAGCAGGACATCTGGAACAGAATCAAGGACAGGGAGTCTTTGGTGTCAGTAAATATCTGTTATTATATGGAAGTGATAATTCCTATAATGAGCAAAATTTAGCAGTAGAGAAACTGTGCTTGAATTATGCTTATATATAGGTACTATTTGAATAGAGACCTAAGACATGTAGATATTTTTTTAGATAATGGTTAAGGGTTTTAAGTGAAAGTTAAAGAAATACATAGTGTCCTCAATGTAAAAATGCATTCAGTTAGTCAGGAAAACAGCATAAAATATTTTTTATGGTCCACACATGTAAACTCTAGGGTAGAATACAAATGCTCAGCTGTTAGATGGTACCATTGTAAAAGAGCATGAGCTTGAATTATTTCTACTACTTGTTATTATATTTCTCTCATTCTTCTTAATCGTCTGAATCCAACTTTGGGATCTTGATTTTATTAGATATTTAAGGCATACTTCTACATAAATATTTACCCTTTGCAATCCAATTTTGGATTCAGGGTTTCCTAGGGGGCTTTTTCTTTCTGCCATTACACAATGGTGCCATCTGCTGGCTAGAGCCAGTACTGCGGTATGTGACATGCTGGAGAGGCCTCCGGCAACAGAGCGCCCAGTAATCTACAGTAAGAATACCCTGCCAGACGTCTTCCGACATAGGAGCTGTACAGCCTTCAATCAGAATGTCTTTAGACGTCAGACAGTGGATTGGAAAGGGTTAATCAGGGGTTGTGCAAAGATGAAAAGTATTCCCAATCCCAAAGGTCCAAGGAAGTACAACCTGGCAACTATTTTTTTTTGTAAGAAGGAACATTAGTCTCATTACTATTCAACAACGCATTGTATGTTTATAATAGTTATGTCACGGTCCAAAAATTGTATTCTAGTGCAACAAATATGTCAACTTTCTTTTATTCTCTGTTTATTATAAAACCTAATGAAAATTATTGGAAAGAAACAGCAACAGGGTCATGGGTGCTCGAGGCTTACTGAGGTGCATGGGGATTCAAAAGTAGCATATCTAATCCACTACCACAGAATAGCTACAGATTGCTGAAAAGTTAATGATGGTTATGATAGAATGTCATCAGACAGCTTAATGTGTATAGGGATGAATTGCTGCAGACTAGTCAGAGTGTTAATGGTGATCCCTGTTCACCACCAAAAGTACCTAGAATAGGCACATGAGCAACAGAACTGGACCATGTAGGAATGAAAAAAAAATGACTTGGTTTGATCAATTCTGTTTTATTTTATATCATGTGAAAGACCAGGTATATAAGCGCCACTTAACCCTTTGCAATCCAATTTTGGATTCAGGGTTTCCTAGGGGGCTTTCTCTTTCTGCCATTATACAATGGCGCCATCTGCTGGCTAGAGCTAGTACTGCAGTATGGGACATGCTGGAGAGGCCCTCGACAACAGAGTGGCCAGTAATATACAGTAAGAATACCCTGCCGGACGTCTTCCGACATCGGAGCTGTACAGCCTTCAATCAGAATGTCTTCAGACATCAGACAGTGGATTGGAAAGGGTTAATGTAATTGAGGAAGATATGGTATCAGAATCCACTATGGGAAGAAGACAAACTGGCGAAAGTAGTATATTGCTTTGGGTGATATTTTTCTTGGGTCCTGGCATTCTTGTGGATGTTACATTCCTATTTGCCACCTGCCTAAAGATTGTTGCAGACCAAGTGCACCCCTTCATGGTAACAAAAATTTTCTGATGGCCTTAGCCTCTTCTAGCAGAATAGTGTGGCATGCTAGTGTTGAGTGTACCGAACCAGTAAAACCCTTTTTCAAGCCGAACTATGCCAAAGGTTCAGTTTGGCACAAACCCAAGTTTTTAGCAAAATTCACCTCAAAACAGGGTTCTACTGTGTTTGCTCAACACCGGTCTTGAACGCTACTGTATAACATTGTCTAAGAGTCATAAAAGCCATGTATTTCACTTTCAGAGTGTTATACAGGGCTTTTACATCTCCTAGACAGTGTTATACACCAATTTTAGGGGTCTTGGTGAACTTTTGGATTGACCCAAACCAATTCGGCGATCGGCCGAACTGAACTTTTCAAAACTTTACTCATTATTACTGTCTGCCAAACCACAAAAAATATTCAGGAATGGTTTGAGGAACATAACAAAGAATTCAAGATGTTGGCTTGGCTTCCAAATTCTCCAGACTTCAATCCAATGTAGCATCTGTGGGATGTGCTAAAAAAGCAAGCCGCACCTCACAACTTCCAGGATTTAAAGGATCTTCTGCTGACATCATGGTGCCAGAAAAAGCAGGACACCTTCAGAGTCATTGTGCAGCCCATGTCTTGACAGGTCACAGCTTTTTAAGTGGTACAAAGGTCCAACACAATATAAAACATTTGATTTTAATGTTGTATGGCTGATCACACATTTATGCATATGCACACTGTGACACTTTCTCTGCTGGATTTTTCCCACTCTCATGCCACACTGACACATTTTTGAAAGTAACAAATCATTATAAGGTAATACATAAAATCAAAAAATGATCACTAACATTCAGTCTTATAGCTAAGATTCCACTTACAGTAGCAAAGGCCCGATGCAAAGAAGCCTGTTGTAATCCAGTAGATGTGACCAAGACCTCTAGTGAGTATTGTCTTCTGATCTATGGTCAGATAGGACACTCATCATTTCCATTAACCATTACATCGAGTAGCAAGGGTCAGGACTAGAGATGAGCGAGCACGCTCGTTTAAGGCAGATGCTCGAGCGAGCATTGGTCTTCTCGAGTAACTGCTTACTCCCCCGAGCAAATGTGGGGGGTAGAGAGAGAGATCGATCTCTCTCACCCCCCCCATCCGCGTCGCCCCCCACATTTGCTCGGATGAGTAAGCAGTTACTCGAGAAGACCGATGCTCACTCGAGCATCTGCCTTAAACGAGCATGCTCGCTCATCTCTAGTCAGGACTTAAATATTCTGCAGATGAAAATCTATGGTATGCAACCATTTCTAGTGTGTGAGATAATCAGAGTGTAAAAAAAAACTAGTTAAAAAAGTCCACCAAATGTATGTGCAGAACTCATCATTTTCTACAATATGTTCCCCATGAATTTGTAGATGAACTTCAAAAGATAAAAGGTGTTAATCTTCCAAATCCATTTCTCAATTCCACTTACTGGAATCATGCATGGTGGTTACAAAGGAAAGGAACTCTCTGTTAAATTTTTACATTTTTATTACTTACCACATGTTCTTGTATTTGTTCTCTGCAATTTGCTGGTGTGTTGGCTCACATAGCGCATGCCACACATATAATTATTCTAGCATATAACTGTCATAGATTTACACCATGTAATGTAATTACATTGAAAACTATCCTTCTAATGAAGGTAATAACCATTATTTTCCTAGTCAAGTATATTGAAATGTTGAAATGATATTTGTAGAACAACACATGATCCATGTTACTTCGGGTTATTTTGTGTTTATTCATAATTATGTTTAGAACAAAAGCTGTAAAAATGCAAGAGTATAATTTTGACTAATGTGTGTTCCACAAAAAAGGAATTACATAAAAGCAAAACATTGCAGCCTTTATAGTAGTTTAATTAGCATTGAGCGAACTAAACTGGTAGAACCCTATTTCAGGTCGAACTTTGCTAAAAGTTTGGTTCAGCACAAACCCGAACTGAGCCTTCAGCAAAGTTCTACCCAATACACGATTTACTCAACACTAGTCCTGAATAGAGATGAGCGAACACCAAAATGTTCGGGTGTTCGTTATTCGGAACGAACTTCCCGCGATGTTCGAGGGTTCGTTTCGAACAACGAACCCCATTGAAGTCAATGGGCGACCAGAGCATTTTTGTATTTCGCCGATGCTCGCTAAGGTTTTCATGTGTGAAAATCTGGGCAATTCAAGAAAGTGATGGGAATGACACAGAAACGGATAGGGCAGGCGAGGGGCTACATGTTGGGCTGCATCTCAAGTTCCCAGGTCCCACTATTAAGCCACAATACCGGCAAGAGTGCCCCCCCCCCCCTCCCAACAACTTTTACTTCTGAAAAGCCCTCATTAGCATGGCATACCTTTGCTAAGCACCACACTACCTCCAACAAAGCACAATCACTGCCTGCATGACACTCCACTGACACTTCTCCTGGGTTACATGCTGCCCAACCGCCCCCCCCTCCCCCCCACAGCGCACACCAAAGTGTCCCTGCGCAGCCTTCAGCTGCCCTCATGCCACACCACCCTCATGTCTATTTAGAAGTGCGTCTGCCATGAGGAGGAACCGCAGGCACACACTGCAGAGGGTTGGCATGGCTAGGCAGCGACCCTCTTTAAAAGTGGCGGGGCGATAGCCCACAATGCTGTACAGAAGCAATGAGAAATAGAATCCTGTGCCACCGCCATCAGGAGCTGCACACGTAGGCATAGCAATGGGGAACCTATGTGCCACACACTATTCATTCTGTCAAGGTGTCTGCATGCCCCAGTCAGACTGCTAATATGCACCTTTACAGTAACCGCGTTGGTGGTAATGTGGTGGTGACTGCGGACCTAGTAGCACGGTTGTATTTTGTTGGTTTTCGGAATGCGGCCAGGATTAAGTGGGCCGTGGCGGGGGGATGGTGTGGGGGCTCTCTTGTTGTGTCGGTAAAGGTGAAATTCTTGGACTGCCACCAGACGTACCAATGCAAAGACATTTGCCAAGAATGTTTTCCCTGTTGGAGGAGGAGGGGGATGTTTTTGAGGCACTACGTGTCCTCTCCACGTGTCCGTGGTTATATGCACCTTTACAGTAACCGCGTTGGTGGTAATGTGGTGGTGACTGCAGACCTAGTAGCACGGTTGTATTTTGTTGGTTTTCGGAATGCGGCCAGGATTAAGTGGGCCGTGGCGGGGGGATGGTGTGGGGGCTCTCTTGTTGTGTCGGTAAAGGTGAAATTCTTGGACTGCCACCAGACGAACCAATGCAAAGGCATTTGCCAAGAATGTTTTCCCTGTTGGAGGAGGAGGGGGATGTTTTTGAGGCACTACGTGTCCTCTCCACGTGTCCGTAGTTATATGCACCTTTACAGTAACCGCGTTGGAGGGAAATGGCCTCGCCGCCATCATGTCTTTGGGAAGCCTCTGTTTCCACACCCCAGAGACATACCATTAGCAGCGGTATAGGCAGAGCCCAGAATTCGTAACATTTCAGCCGTAGCATTAGGACAGGCCCCACTAACATATCACTAGCAGCATTATAGGAGGAGCGCAGTCTTCGTTCCATGTCAGCCATAGTAGCACTCAAGACAGGCCCCAGTAACAATTCCGAAGCAGCAGTATAGCGGGAGCGCAGTCTTCGTTCCATGTCAGCAATAGTAGCACTCAAGACAGGCCCCAGTAACAATTCCGAAGCAGCAGTATAGCGGGAGCGCAGTCTTTGTTCCATGTCAGCAATAGTAGCACTCAAGACAGGCCCCAGTAACAATTCCAAAGCAGCAGTATAGCGGGAGCGCAGTCTTAGTTCCATTTCAGTAGCCTTAGTATAGCCAAGGCCCAAGTTACATTTATGTAGCTAAAGTGTAGGCCAACCCCACACACCTTTCTGTACCATGAGGGCAGGCGAAGAACATACAAATTGCTATGATTACACTGTAGGTGAGGGCCCCAAAAATTTGGTGTACCAACAGTACTAATGTACCTCAGTAAAAATTGGCCATGCCCAACCAAGATGGCAGGTGAATCGCTTTGGTTAATGTGGCTTAAGTGGTAACTAGGCCTGGAGGCAGCCCAGTGTAACGAAAAATTGGTTCAAGTTAAAGTTCCAACGCTTTTAAGCGCATTGAAACTTATAAAAATTGTTCAGAAAAATTATTTGAGTGAGCCTTGTGGCCCTAAGAAAAATTGCCCGTTCAGCGTGATTACGTGAGGTTTCAGGAGGAGGAGCAGGAGGAGGAGGAGGAATATTAGACACAGATTGATGAAGCAGAAATGTCCCCGTTTGGGATGGTGAGAGAGAACGTAGCTTCCATCCGCGGGTGCAGCCTACGTATTGCTTACGTATCGCTGCTGTCCGCTGGTGGAGAACAGAAGTCTGGGGAAATCCAGCCTTTGTTCATCTTGATGAGTGTTAGCCTGTCGGCACTGTCGGTTGACAAGCGGCTACGCTTATCTGTGATGATTCCCCCAGCCGCACTAAACACCCTCTCCGACAAGACGCTAGCCGCAGGACAAGCAAGCACCTCCAGGGCATACAGCGCTAGTTCAGGCCACGTGTCCAGCTTCGACACCCAGTAGTTGTAGGGGGCAGAGGCGTCACCGAGGATGGTCGTGCGATCCGCTACGTACTCCCTCAACATCCTTTTACAGTGCTCCCGCCGACTCAGCCTTGGCTTGGGGAGCGGTGACTCAGTCTTGGTGGGGAGCCATAAAGCTGGCCAGGCCCTTAAAGACTGTTGCACTGCCTGGGATGTACATGCTGCTCGATCTACGCACATCCCCTGCTACCTTGCCCTCGGTACTGCGCCTTCTGCCACTAGCGCTGTCGGCTGGGAATTTTACCATCAGCTTGTCCGCAAGGGTCCTGTGGTATAGCAACACTCTCGAACCCCTTTCCTCTTCGGGAATCAGAGTGGGCAGGTTCTCCTTATACCGTGGATCGAGCAGTGTGTACACCCAGTAATCCGTCGTGGCCAGAATGCGTGCAACGCGAGGGTCACGAGAAAGGCATCCTAACATGAAGTCAGCCATGTGTGCCAGGGTACCTGTACGCAACACATGGCTGTCTTCACTAGGAAGATCACTTTCAGGATCCTCCTCCTCCTCCTCCTCAGGCCATACACGCTGAAAGGATGACAGGCAATCAGCCGGTGTACCGTCAGCAGCGGGACAAGCTGTCTCTTCCCCCTCCTCCTCATCCTCCTCATGCTCCTCCTCCTCCTCCTGTACGCGCTGAGAAATAGACAGGAGGGTGCCCTGACTATCCAGCGGCATACTGTCTTCCCCCGCCCCCGTTTCCGAGCGCAAAGCAGCTGCCTTTATGGTTTGCAGGGAATTTCTCAAGATGCATAGCAGAGGAATGGTGACGCTAATGATTGTAGCATCGCCGCTCACCACCTGGGTAGACTCCTCAAAATTACCAAGGACATGGCAGATGTCTGCCCACCAGGCCCACTCTTCTGAAAGGAATTGAGGAGGCTGACTCCCACTGCGCCGCCCATGTTGGAGTTGGTATTCGACTATAGCTCTACGCTGTTCATAGAGCCTGGCCAACATGTGGAGTGTAGAGTTCCACCGTGTGGGCACGTCGCACAGCAGTCAGTGCACTGGCAGCTTAAAGTGATGTTGCAGGGTGCGCAGGGTGGCAGCGTCCGTGTGGGACTTGCGGAAATGTGCGCAGAGCCGGCGCGCCTTTACGAGCAGGTCTGACAAGCGTGGGTAGCTTTTCAGAAACCGCTGAACCACCAAATTAAAGACGTGGGCCAGGCATGGCACGTGCGTGAGGCTGCCGCCACCAGGTTACGGCCGTTGTCACACACGACCATGCCCGGTTGGAGGCTCAGCGGCGCAAGCCAGCGGTCGGTCTGCTGTGTCAGACCCTGCAGCAGTTCGTGGGCCGTGGGCCTCTTATCGCCTAAGCTGAGTAGTTTCAGCACGGCCTGCTGACGCTTGCCCACCGCTGTGGTGCCACACCGCGCGACACCGACTGCTGGCGACATGCTGCTGCTAACACATCTTGATTGCGAGACAGAGGAGGAGGAGGAGGGTGCTTTAGTGGAGGAAGCATACACCTCCGCAGATACCACCACCGAGCTGGGGCCCGCAATTCTGGGGGTGGGTAGGACGTGAGCGGTCCCAGGCTCTGACTCTGTCCCAGCCTCCACTAAATTCACCCAATGTGCCGTCAGGGAGATGTAGTGGCCCTGCCCGCCTGTGCTTGTCCACGTGTCCGTGGTTAAGTGGACCGTGGCAGTAACCGCGTTGGTGAGGGCGCGTACAATGTTGCGGGAGACGTGGTCGTGCAGGGCTGGGACGGCACATCGGGAAACGTAGTGGCGACTGGGAACTGAGTAGCGCGGGGCCGCCGCCTCCATGATACTTTTGAAGGACTCCGTTTCCACAACCCTATACGGCAGCATCTCAAGGCTGATGAATTTTGCTATGCGGACGGTTAACGTTTGAGCGTGCGGGTGCGTGGCGGCGTACTTGTGCTTGCGCTCCAACAGTTGCGCAAGCGACGGCTGGACGGTGCGCTGAACTACACTGCTGGATGGGGCCGAGGACAGCGGAGGTGAGGGTGTGGGTGCAGGCCAGGAGACGGTAGTGCCTGTGTCCTGAGAGGGGGGTTGCATCTCAGTGGCAGGTTGGGGCACAGGGGGAGAGGCAGGGGTGCAAACCGGAGGCGCTGAACGGCCTTCGTTCCACCTTGTGGGGTGCTTGGCCATCATATGTCTGCGCATGGTGGTGGTGGTGAGGCTGTTGGTGTTGGCTCCCCGGCTGAGCTTTGCGCGACAAAGGTTGCACACCACTGTTCGTCGGTCGTCAGGCGTCTCTGTGAAAAACTGCCAGACCTTAGAGCACCTCGGCCTCTGCAGGGTGGCATGGCGCGAGGGGGCGCTTTGGGAAACAGTTGGTGGATTATTCGGTCTGGCCCTGCCTCTACCCCTGGCCACCGCACTGCCTCTTGCAACCTGCCCTGCTGATGCCCTTGCCTCCCCCTCTGAAGACCTGTCCTGAGTAGGCGTTGCACACCAGGTGGGGTCAGTCACCTCATCGTCCTGCTGCTCTTCCTCCGAATCCTCTGTGCACTGCTCCCTTGGACTTACTGCCCTTACTACTACCTCACTGCAAGACAACTGTGTCATCGTCATCGTCCTCCTCACCCACAGAAACTTCTTGAGACAGTTGGCGGAAGTCCCCAGCCTCTTCCCCCGGACCCCAGGAACTTTCGAATGGTTGGGCATCAGTGACGATAAACTCCTCTGGTGGGAGAGGAACCGCTGCTGCCCAATCTAAGCAGGGGCCCGAGAACAGTTCCTGGGAGTGTTCCCGCTCCTGAGCAGGTGTCATTGTAGTGGAGTGAGGAGGCTGGGAGGAAGGAGGAGCAGCAGACAGAGGATTCGGATTTGCAGCACTGGACGGCGCAGAACTGTGGGTGGATGATAGCTTGCTCGAAGCACTTTCTGCCATCCAGGACAGGACCTGCTCACACTGCTCATTTTCTACTAAAGGTCTCCCGCGTGGACCCATTAATTGGGCGATGAATGTGGGTACGCCAGAAACGTGCCTCTCTCCTAATCGCGCAGAAGTCGGCTGCGACACACCTGGATCAGGAGCTCGGCCTGTGCCCACACCCTGACTTGGCCCTCCGCGTCCTCGGCCGCGTCCACGTCCTCTAGGCCTACCCATACCCCTCAGCATGCTGTATTACCAGTGATTTGATTTCACAGGCAGCTAATAAATTGGCGCAAGACTGCAGGCCAAATATAATCGTTTTGAAAACGAAAGGCCCCACTGCCTCTAGTGAATGTGTAATCTAAGTTTAATAACTGTGCTGTTTTCCTGCTAATGTGTCACAGAACGTGAGGGTAGCAGAGTTATTAACTGTGGCAGAGCAGGTATTTTTTTTCCCAATTAAGGAAAGCAAATGGCGAAGCCAGCAGTAAACCGTAGCTGGGTGCGTCTGATTTTTAAAGGTTGCACACGCAGCCGACACGTGTCCACCGCCCTTAGGACGGACAGAGGCAGGACAAATAGAAATATTTTCTGTTTTTTTGCACCAAAAGGCAGCACTGCGTATATTCAATGAACATGAGAAGTTTAATAACTGTGCTGTGTCCCTGCTAATGTGTCACAGAACGTGAGGGTAGCAGAGTTATTAACTGTGGCAGAGCAGGTATTTTTTTTCCCAATTAAGGAAAGCAAATGGCGAAGCCAGGAGTAAAACGTAGCTGGGTGCGTCTGATTTTTAAAGGTTGCACACGCAGCCGACACGTGTCCACCGCCCTTAGGACGGACAGAGGCAGGACAAATAGAAATATTTTCAGTTTTTTTCCACCAAAAGGCAGCACTGCGTATATTCAATGAATAATAACTGTGTTGTGGCCCTGCCTACACAATTCTTTCCCTGCAGTATCAATGGAGGGTGCAATGCTCTGCAGAGGCGATTTTGAGAAGTAAAAAAAAATGCAGCACAGCTAACAGCAGCCAGCACAGTACTGCACACGGTTAAATATGGCCCTAGAAAGGACCGTTGAGGTTCTTGAAGGCTACACTCACTCCTAACACTCTCCCTGCCTATGCAGCACTTCTGTCCCTAATGCCGGGTGCAACGCTCTGCAGAGGCGATTTTGAGAAAAAAAAATTGCCACTGCTAACAGCAGCCAACACACAGCTATCAGTGGCCCTAATAAGGACCTTTGGGGGGTCTTGAAGCCTACACTAACTACCAATTCTTTCCCTACAGCAGCTCCGGTACAAACAGCACTGTCCCTCATCTAACTCACACGGCATCTGAGGCGAGCCGACTTTTATACTCGGGTGACACCTGATCTCGCCAGCCACTCACAGCAGGGGGGTGGTATAGGGCTTGAACGTCACAGGGGGAAGTTGTAATGCCTTCCCTGTCTTTCAATTGGCCAGAAAAGCGCGCTAACGTCTCAGGGAAGGAAGTGAAAGTAACCCGAACACCGCATGGTGTTCGTTACGAATAACGAACATCCCGAACACCCTAATATTCGCACGAATATCAAGCTCGGAAGAACACGTTCGCTCATCTCTAGTCCTGAACATTGGTGTATAACACTGTCTATGAACCATAAAAGCCATGTGTAATATTTTCAGAGTGTTACAGAGGTTTATTAGCTCTTAGACAGTGTTACACATGTTTTAGGGGTTTTGGTGAACTTACGGTTCGCCTCCAAATAATTTGGATTTAACCAAACGTTTTGCAAAGGTTCAGCAAACCAGCCACATCCAACTTTTCGAATGTTCTCTTGCCACTAATTACAATGTATAAATATGTCATTTTTTTAATGGACTCATGATGTTTATATACTCATTTAATTGCTTTTTATCATGTCCATTACTTACTATTGGTATTTAAAATACAACATGCTTGATATTTCCCCTCTTTGATGGAAAATGTTGAGCTGCCCTACATATATTACTGTAGGCCATTGGTCAATGCAACTGAAATTGGTGGGATTGTCTTCTATCTGTTTCAAATGTATGGCAAGTTCAAGTGTTTCAGTCACAAGAAAGGTCAGAAGTGGTGTTGTGTCTCCTTAAGGAGAACACCAAAAAAGTGTGTTGGGACACCAAGGGTGGTGAGTGGATATGGGGATGGTATAGTCTCTCCCCAAGGAGAGAACCTAGAAGGGGTGTGGGGACACCTAAAAGCTAAGTAAGGAGACTTATAAGGCAATGCTCCTCTGGGAAATTTATGCAAATCAGAAAGATGGAAAAATACCTCTACAGCGCCATCTATTAGATGGCAGCATTCCTTCAATTCAAAGTGACTTTATAAAAAAAAGGCTACGATGATTAGGATTTTTAAACCAAGCCATGCATATACAGACTGTTTTGGGGAGTTTCTGGATTGGTTTAAAAATCCCAATCATTGTAGACTTTTTTATAAGGTCACTTTGAATAGAGGGAATGCTGCCATCCAATAGATGGGGCTGTAGAGGTATTTTTCCATCTTTCTGATTTGCATAAGTCACAACAAAGGTCTCTTTTTCCTGGAAGCAGCTAAAACATTATTAAATGATATGAATATTCAACAATGTCCTGTGAGTAACAAATTCTAAAGAAAGACAAACATGATCAAAATTACTATAGCAACATTTTATACCTTGTAAGGCAAGAAAACTTTGAGTGATGGTCGGTGGCGACATGGAACTCAAATGTGAAAAAGAGACATAATGAGTAGAGATGAGCGAACCTACTCGGCCACGCCCCTTCTTCGCCCAAGCGCCGCGATGTTCGAGGACTTCCGTACTCGGGCGAAAAGATTCGGGGGGCGCCGTGGGTGAGTGGGGGGTTGCAGCGGGGAGTGGGGGGGAGAGGGAGAGAGAGAGGGCACCCCCCTGTTCCCCGGTGCTACCCCCCGCTCCACCACGCCTCCCCCCGCCCCCCGGCGCCCCCCGAATCTTTTCACCTGAGTACGGAAGTACTCGAAAATCACGGTACTCGATCGAGTAATTACTCAAAACGAGTACGTTCGCTCATCTCTAATAATGAGTATTGAGAAATAAGAAATTACAAATTTGCGAACACTTGCTGATCTGTGTTTCACTGTAAATTACTGTTTCACTAGTAATATACCATTCAAATCGGTATTGTTCAACAGTTAGGGAATGACTACAATAATGAGAGTTGCCAGTGTTTATGGCCATACCTGAGTAATTCTATGGAAAGCCACACAGCAAGGGGTCTCAAGCCACTGTTTGGGAATCACTACTGTAAGGTAGCTATGGCATACATACTATTCTTACTAGTCAAAGTCAGAAACTTTATGGGTGAGTACTCTTTTTTTAAAGGAATAGATAGATAGATAGATAGATAGATAGATAGATAGATAGATAGATAGATAGATAGATAGATAGATAGATAGATAGATAGATAGATAGATAGATAGATAGCCCGAGTGCAAAAGTCTGGAATTACTAAAATAAAATATGGTTGACATGATACTGCCATCAAAATCTTAAAAAAGGGTTTGCCAGGTTTTCGTGTGTGCACTCCTATAAGGCTGCTATTGCACAAGTGCTAGTGGCTATTGCTAGAAGTCGCATTTTTCCTGCACATGCAAATGAAGGTGCAGCCTGGCAATTATCAGGAAAATGCAAGAGCTAGTGGCTGCTGCTAGCAGTTGTGTAATAGCAGCCTAAGAATTGAGACAAAAATGTCATTGGCATACCAAAGAACACATGCAGTGATACAGCTGAAGGGGTTGCAGAGGTCGCAACCTGAGAAGAAGGACCCCATCCAAAGTACATGACCTCACTCACTGACGCAGCTACTGAAACCACTGAGGCTGCAGATAGGATTCGCCACAACCGCAGTCTGTTAGTATATTGCCATGAAATTGGTCTGTCTATGGTTGTGGAGGAGGAGAAGATGGTGGGGAATTAGCATGCAGTGGTCCGCTGATCTCATCCTCCACCTCCCCGCCAGGCAGTATGGTTCCCTAGCATCTCCTTCCAGCACCATCTTTGCAGATCAGCCCATTCTTTACAGGTTCAGTCCCCTGTGACGTTGTCCTTTTTTTAAATCCTCCTTTCCTGTGTGTTGTCTGTAAAAAAAAAAAAATGTTTGCTAAGTGCCAGCCTCAGCGCAGCCGGTCCTTACCCTCAGGCAGATATTCACACACATATACTTTATCTGATTGTGAAGAAGAGTAGCACTGCACTTAAAAATGCTTCATTCCTCCTCCTCTCGGCATGTTCTATCATATTTAGCTTGGCAGGCAGTCGACACAAAGGAAATTGTAAAAATAAAAACTGTACAATATGGGTATTATATAGTAACATAGCATGTTAGGCTGAAAGAAGACAATGTCCATCCAGTTTAGTTAAGCCTGTTTCCACCCCCTTGTTGATCCAGAGGAAGGCAAAAAAAAAAAAGAGACAGAAGTCAATTTAGCCCATTGGGGGGAAATAATTCCTTTCCGACTCCATAATGGCAGTTTTGTATTGTCACACAGCAGATTCTATTGGAGAATTTTCCACTTGAAATCCACCTGTAAAGCCACAGTAGATATTGTTGGTTATTCTGACATAGATCCGCACGTGGATTTAGCCCTGTCAATGTCCAAACTCTGCATGCAGAACTTCCGACGTGGTTCAGCATGAAGAAACATCTAAGAAATTCCTCACATGGATTATGCCATTGACAGGGTAAATACGTGGCAGAATAGCTGATGCACACAGATGCACTATACACATGAATCGGAAAAGTCACCTCCAGTCCAGATAGCAAATTCAACTAACCATAGTAAAAGTCAAGTTGGACAATGGAGGACTGGACTGAACCAGCTACTTCATCAATATTGGGATTGTTAAGTATGTTATCTCCCTAGTAGGCAATTGTATCAGAATGGCACCATAGGGAAATGATGTTTTCCTTGGAGTAGCCCTTTAAAGAAACAAGCCTTGAAAATGTTCCTGTAGCGGTGCCTATAGAAATTGAACCAAAGCATGCAGTTTTCGATGACATTTTAGTCAAGTGTGAACTTGACCTGATACATTTAAAGCAAAATATACCCCACTTTCAAGACAAACTTCAATGGGAAACGTGATTGCATTATCAATGGTTGTCCAGCAGAACATCAGTGAGCTAAACATGAAGAGGTGTATCATGTGCAATCTAATCGTAGAGAAAAAAGCTTTAAAGCATTCCACCTGTATTGCTGGCAGATGGCTTGGAAACACAGCACACAGTTTAGACGCACTACTTGCTAATACAAGAGGTATTAAATATAAGGGCTAACATCTGCTAGTAAATACACAGCAAACAAGAATGCATGTCTTGGCCAAACATCTGTGGAGTATGGGACACATCTCTGCTCTTAAACCAAGCAAGTTTTCTGCTAATCATTAACAGAGTTATTGATTTTAGATGTGTATCACAAAGCTATAATTTTGTCAGAGCACAGACCACATAAGTTGTTCCTTTTCTGGTTGTTTCATTTAGTCTTATTCCAAAAGTCAGTAAATTGACGACCGGGACAAAAATTATAATTGACATCATCTGTGGGAAATATTTCATAAAACAACATGCCCAGATGTAGGATTAAAGACATGTGGTAGTAAAATACCACACCGAGAAAAAAAAAATCCAGGATCCACAATTTCTTATAAAAACAGATGTGCTATTACGCCACTCCGCTTGTTTTTCAGCACTTTTGCTCTGAATAATTCCTCTTCTTTTCACAATTACACTAGGGAGGCATAAGAAATTGGTAACATGTGCCAGCTCAAATAAGAGCACTTATACTGGCATCACACACAACTAGAAAAAGCCGATCCTTTACTTTTTTTTTTATTACTATTTGTGTGACATGGTGAAAAGTACTAGAAAAGAAACATCGCTGTTAAATATTTATATGTCTTATTGGTGGCCATTAAATAGTAAATATGTTATAGGTGATAATGGGGAAAAAGTGGCACAGATATGAAGTGCTATACTTTAATTGCTAAAAACAACATTCTGAAATGTTGTATTTGCCCAGTGAAGTATACAAAGAAGCTAAGGAGATGTAGGGTGATGCAACAAGACAGTGATTCAAAGCCCATTTACACGCAAAGACAATTTTTCAAAGGATTAAAAGATTGACAGTTTTAGCGATTGTTTTGCATAAAGTGTTAATGGACACTAATGTCCATTAACACTTTATCAGCTTTATTTGCACGTAAAAGGGCCTATTTGCAGAGCACAACATGTGGCCTGGGCTCTGCACACAACTCCATTGTTCTCGCATGGGCTCTTGGTAGAATACAATGTAATCTCTGACTCCCTTGCAGAACATAGCCTGGGGTTCCTGTTATCTTTCTCTGGCTAAACAATGCATTTTAGGCTCACCTTAAAATCATCGTTCAGCCAAAGAACGCAATAATTATCGATCATATGCCATTGCTTGAATAAATTTTGAGCAATAATTATTCCGTGTAAATGGGCCTTAAGTCATGGTTTAAAAAGAAGATTTGGCTTCTGGTATGGCCAAGTCAGAATTCTGATCTTATTTTTATAGGTATACTGAGATATGACCTGAAGAGGACTGTTGTGCATGGAAAGCATCCCAGAAATATTGATTAACACATTTGTAGGGAGGAATGATCTAAAATTCTTCCTCAACATTTCACAAATCTTACTTGCAGCTAGAGAAAAAGTTTTTATTACTAAAGGGGATCTACTGGTTATTAAATTTAAAGGTTCACCAGGTGATTGAGTACAGAAAGTAAGAGAAATCCTATCATCAATTTTGGTCTTTGGACCTAGGGTACCTTCCTTTTCCTAATCCCCTGAACTGTCCCCTCTCTGTGCTTTCCCCTTTCTCACTTTCTTTTGTTTTCTCATTTACAAATATAAGGATGTATAGAACTGGACTAAATGGAATAAGAGTGAAGGAAGTGGAGTTTAATGGGCCTTCTATGGGAGGCTCCCATGGCCAGACAACTAGGGGGGGGGGGGGGGACCCACTAGAGGAGGAACTATTCAGCAAGGCATAGAATAGGTTGAAATATTTATTCATGTTATATACAAGTAAATGAAGAGACGGAAGAAGACATCAAACCTAGCATTGTCATTATGTATGTGGAAAATGTCTCATATTTCAAAAATGTTCAACAGCTAATGTCCTATTTTCAAATGTTGAAGGTAATTTACATATGAATGTTCAATATAATTATGTTTCTGAACATAAATTTAAAGGTTCATTTCCATTTTTGCCTTTATTGTGAATGCTAATTAAAAGACATGAATGGTACAACTGTTTGTGTATTATTAGTTTAGCTAGATTCTGTTTGCCTCTCATTAGATAACAATCAGACCATGAATTATTAGTAATCAATGCTAAAACCGAGGTAATTTCAATGGGTTTACTTTATTTTCTTTCAGCTATAGATGGCAGTCTAGAAGTTTTCAAGATTTCATTCATAATAAGAGTATATTCTCATGTAGCTGTAGTTTTCTGCAGGTCACAAACTGCAGTCATCCACAATATAAATGCGACAAAGCAGCAATTTTTTTTACCAGTATGTGTGTATATCATATAACATTCGAAGCACATCAAGTATATGACTTTGACCAGATTGACACATCTTTTTGGGCAAAACAAGGAAAAGATATGTAGGAAAAATACTTTGTTTATACTTTTATTGCATGTTCATTTAATAGTGGACCATCACGCACATCTGAGGAAGAGGCGAAGGATTCAAACTCTGTCATTTACAGGTTTTCAAATACATAGGTTTACTCCTCTGATTCCATGATTCTCTTCACACTTAGTCCTCATTCACAAGAGCGTGTGTTTTGCGCGCATAATTTATGCTTCTAAAAGAACCAATCGGTTCCTATAGAGGCATTCATATTTGAGAAATTTGAAGTGCAACACAGCACTCATCTAAAAAAGATAGGACATAGGGGCGAGTTTTGCAGGAATTTCCATTGACTCGTATGGGAGCAAGAGTTAATGGAAACTCCTGCGCGGGGCCTGAAGCACCTTTTAAATGTCCCGCTGTTAACCCCTTATCCTTGCGAAGATGAGGGGACTCCTGGAGGGTTCTGTTAATCCCCACAGGGAGTTCCCTTATCACTAAACACTGTGACAGCACTGTCACAGTATTCAGTGATGATTGAGCTGCAGCGGGGATAAAAGAATTCCCTGCCACAGCTGTCACAATGTTCAGTGGTAATGGGACTGCAGTAGGGACAAAAGAATCCCCTACCACGGCTGTGGCAGAGGACCCCAATGCTATCCTATTGCTTTCAATGGGGCTGCCACCCCACTGAAAGCAGCGGGATGAAGGCAACCCCCGCAACAATGACTTTCGAAGGGGGCCTGAAATATAACCCCTACCCCAAAAATCATCCCTAGCTGTAGAAATAAAAAAGTTAACTCGCCTAGAAGCACTATCTGTCTCCTCTCCCTGTCCCCGGCAGTCTTCTTCTGTATTCTGGTGGCTAGGGATTGCAAAATCCCCACCTCCAGAAAGCTTTGCCTCTGTTTGGCTGAGCAACAGGCATGCATTAAGTAGTAGAATAGGAGGACTACTTAGCATGCTGTTCTTATGAATATGTATTTTTTTGCGAAGAACCTTGGTCAGGTTGAAACTGACGGATGCAAAAATCCTTGTGCTTTCATATACTATTGTTACTACAGTTCACCCATGCCTAAAATGATTTTCTTACACAGAAGCTTCTTCCTCTCAAGTTTTCCATTAAACTAATTAATGACCAAAGGTCACAGACAACAGTCATAGGTTATATGTTGAGCAAGCCAGCACTAAGTTTGTGTAAGGTTCTGGCTGATTTACAGAAGCAGATGTGATTCATGTTGCAATTAATTATATTTTGATGTAAATACTCTTCTCTCCTGCGCCGCATTAGTATCATGGCTGAGTAATGCTTTAATACAATCATGTTCTATTGGGTGCGCAATGGGAGCAATATTGCTACATATGGTAACAAGCCTCCGGCTCGGTTCACATCTGTGCTGGAACCTCCGGCACAAAATACTTTCGGTAAAATGCCAGGCAGCTGAGCAGAAACTGAACAGACCCCATTATAGTCCATGGGGTCCATTTGGTGCTGTTCGATTCCAACATAAAACGGATCCATTCGGCTAGGGCTCCCTGAATGAAGCTGGAAAACGGAACCTCTGACACAGACGTGAAACCACCCTCATTATATTAAAATAGGACCTGTCAGCTCTCCAGACATGCGTTAGTAAATATTTGTACTTTTTATAAAAAACAGTACTGGAGCACCTACGCTATGCCACTTGTCAAGCGGGTAAATGTAGTTGTCAATCTATTCATATATGTCCATGACAGAAAAATTCACAATGCAGAGATCTAAGAGAAGTTGCTCCAGGATTATATTTAATGATGCAAGTATTATGTCTGAGTTGGATGCAAAACACCTCACCTGAATTGAATGTAATTTGTTGTCCTGAATGGACGAATATATTCCCAATATACTAATGTGGAGAACACACAAAATTAATAACGAGAAGTGGGGAAATAAGAAATTTGACCTTCAGCTACTGCTGCAATGAGACCCTGCCTAAAAGCAGAGCACTCGCCCTAATGAGGGCAACCCCATGTCAGGGACCTGGAGCAACCCTGACCCTCCAAAGTTGAAATCAGGAATAATGTTTGCTACAACAAATAATAATACATACAGGATAAATATTAAACAAGCACAAAATGAATCAATTGGAATACCAATGCAGAAATAGCAATAAGCCAAGAGGTAGACGTTATAATATCCCAAACACCCTTAAAGGGGTTCTGATATTAGAAAAAAAGTCAACACTTACCTATTCCTCCCCAGGCAGCCATATTACTGCATATTCTCCTTACTGATCTTCTCTTGGCTCCTCAAGTCCCCCAGGTCGCATCACCTCCAGCTGGCCAGATCCTCTTCTTCCTGTTTTGGAGCGTCCATTCTTGACAGTCTCCTTCCTGCAAGCCAATATACGTTACGTCACCAGCAGGGAATGGCGAGCTATTGCCAAGACTGCTCATGGATGCTGTCTCAATGCGAGTGTTCATATACTATTGCAGTGAGACAGCATGCAAGCGCAGTCTCGGCAATAGCTCAGCATTCCCTGCTAGGCAGCAAACGCTACATCACTAGTTACATAGCATACATTGCCCTGCAGGAAGGAAATTGCCAAGAATGGACGCTTTGTCACTGGAAGAATCTGGCTGTCTGGAGGTGAGGTGACCCGGTGGGACTGGAAGAGCCAGGAGAAGATAGGCGAAGAGAAGATGTGGTAAGAAGAAAGCCTAGTTAAGCATTGAATTTTTTTTTTCTAAAGACAGAACACCTTTAACACTAAACAGACTTATCTGTCAGTAGAAATGGACAGAAGCCACATATTTGACCAAAAACACCTTCAAACCGAAAGTGTAAGTGGCATTCTCCATAAGGAGGAATTGGAATAAATGTGTACAGACATAAACAGTGGAACAGGGGCTGGGTGCATGGTGGGCTGGGACTTTCAGCCCCGCACATGCCAATCTCTATCCCACTGTTTACGATGTGATTGTTCTCAGCAAGAGAAACGACGTAATCTTGTAAGATTACGTCGTTTCTCTTGCTGAGAACAATCACATTTTGCTCTACTGGCTAACACGGTACCAGATCTTTGTTTTCATTATACCTACTGTTTACGATGGCATGTCTCAAGAAATACTGAAAAACAAGCATTGCATTGCTTGAAAATGCATTCTTTAAGTTAGTTCTACCAAGTAGAAATCGAGAAACTTTAATGACAACATCTGTGTATTTGCATGTCTAAGGGTTGTGCCTTATTCCCAGCCTTTAGGTTTATACCATCGTGTTCTGCACATTTCTACCCATGCATTGTAAGTTTCCTGTGTTGGCTGCACCCGACAACTCCTGCATATGCCTTTCTTGCCACTTCACCATCAGGAAACCTACTTAGGACAAGGACCTACTCACCACCACTATACCTGACCTCAAGTTAGGTAGCTCCACTCTTATTTCCACACCATATCGCAGCCAACATGAAACGGAGACAGATCCCCCCATTACAAGGCACTACATTTTACTCTGCTGTGTTTCAAACACAGCACAACGAGCCAGGCATGGGAAAAAGTGTCCACTGGGCAGATCCCCTGTGACTTCTCCTCACCCAGCTTGGCTTGATTAGCAGGTGTCTACCTATTTGTATTTATAGGAAGAGACTTGTCAATGAAACTGAGCTTGGCATGAAGAATTTAGAGGGGATCAATTAGTAGTCGATCATCTTTATGTTCCACAGGGCATCCACAACCATGGAGGGCAGCACAAGGAGGAATCCAGATTTAGAAAAAATGGGTGCAGATAATGTAATGAAGATATATGTAAAAAGATCCCTCTATGCTTATACGGAACAAAAGATCTTCAAATACATCACTTATGTGAAAAAGGGAGGGGGGTTTCCAATCAACTTTGAGAAACCCCCTTAGAACCTTTCATGACCAGAGGTGTTTTGGGCCTTAGTGCCCAGAGCAAAATTTTGGAATGTTTTATTCTAAAGGTGTTTTTTCCCCCAGTTTCTTAGTCTACCCCAAAATGTTTTGTTCCCTTATTTTTGGGACACATTGGGCTTCCTTATTATTTAAAATCTGGGTGGATATTAATTTTGCAGTTTTTTGAGGGAAAAATGGTCATACTCTGTTTTAAGGTACTTTGCTCATTTATTAATATTTTCCCCAAATACATCCTCCAGTTTTTCCATATATAACAATATTACATAGATGTACATTGTATAATGTTGCAATAGTGGCAAAAACAAAAACCCTACTGTAGCCAGAAATATATGATAATCATCCATATACAAAAATGTTTTTAGTATGTGAGCCTGGAATGATGCGCACTTTTTTGGTTTGAACTTTTTCGTTACTTTTACATTTTTTCCCCCATTTTATTTATTAATTTTTTTAAATGATCTTTGTAGTCACAGACGTGCAGAGAAGATGCACATCCTGTCCTCTTCACATGCCTGCAAACTCGGTATGCAAAAGGTATCCCTGTAATCTCATTACTGACATCACACGGATTCCTTTGCAACCACCCGGATGAGGAAGCAGTACTTCTTCATTTGGGGGTTCAGGTCTGAATTATTCCATGCTGAAAGAAACCCCACAATGGGCAAGTCCTTGCAGCACAGGATGGATCAACTGTCACAATAAGTAACAGTGGGAACATGTCTCAATGTTAAAGGGGTTGTCTCACGGCAGCAAGTGGGGTTATACACTTCTGTATGGCCATATTAATGCACTTTGTAATATACATCGTGCATTAAATATGAACCATACAGAAGTTATTCACTTACCTGCTCCGTTGCTGGCGTTCCCGTCGCCATGGATCCGTCTAATTCTGATGTCTTCTGGCGTTTTTAGATGCGCTTGCGCTGTGCGGTCTTCTGCTCTTGTTTGGTCCGGGCACAAGCGGCGTTCTGGCTCCGCCCCCTTCTACGCGTCATCGCGTAGCTCCGTCCCATCACGTGTGCCGATTCCAGCCAATCAGGAGGCTGGAATCGGCAATAGAACGCACAGAGCCCATGGTGCATCATGGGAGAAGACCCGCGGTGCACCATGGGTGAAAACCGCAGTGCATCCCTGGGAAAGGACCGGCGGCCATCTTTGGAGAAGAATTTTATAACTCCATATTTCGTCGGATCGGTGAGTAGCAAGCGGTTTAAAAACCACTTTAAATTGCTATTTTAGGCCATGGGGGTGACATGGGGAATGGGGTAATGTTAAATATTGAGGTTTGCCGCGAGACAACCCCTTTAACTATTGTTATAGCTGATTGCTCCTGTGATCCAGGGACCATCCGAGCATGGTGATCCTGCAGCACTTGATGGGTTAAAACTGACAGGTTCTGATCCAGGTGCCCTTATCTCAATGTCGGCACCCGAATCAGAGGAGGCTGTTAGTTACAGTCATGGATGGCAATTCTTTGAAGTTAGAAGCCGGCTAGGGCTGAGAAAGGGAGGACTGTAAATATATGGCAGCTCAGCAAACTAGCACACTTGAGGCAGTCAGAAAGGAGTTAGTTAGTTAGTTAGTTGCCCTCCTCTGCACCTGCTCTGGTTTAGCTTTGTTGTTCACAATATTCCATGCATGCACTCAAACACCCCATCACATGATCCCCTAAAACCAATCACGTGATTTAACACTAATAGATGGTAATTTATCTTTAATAATGTAGTGCAATACCATGCCTGCGATGCATTCCATAAGGATATTTACTACATATTTTAAAAATCCATTTAGCTTCTGTTTCTAAAAGCAGTTTCCTACAGTCTCCCATCCCGCAGGCGCTGCATTTTGACTATAGCTTGGAAATAAAAGCCATCCACAGTTCTCTGGTGAACTTCAACTTTAAATCAGAATAGAAATTTTCATAACATCAATAAAGACTTTTACCTTTTGCAATCTAGACCATTAGCATTGGATCAATTTCAAGATTGACAATCGTGAATGGCATGAGAATTTCATCTGGATGTCATGTGATGTCATAGCCTTGTATCCATCAATACCTTTAGATCGAGTGTTGCACATAATTTTTAAACTTTTGGTAGGCAGTATTATTTACAGAAATAGGGTGTATTTCTGTAAATATGTTCTGTTTCACCCTCATTGGCAAACCTTTACATGGTATTATGGGAAGAGCTTTTTGTTTTCTCAGACCATCCATTCCCCTCCCACATGGTGGTATGGTCATCTTCTAGACAACCTGCTCCTGGGTTTGGATGGTAGAAGCACTCAAGCAGAGGAATATGTACAGCTTATTGGTAACTTCAATCTTGGGTTTGCGTATGACATACAGCAGACTAATATTTTTTTGGATAGTAACATAACATAGCAACATAGTATGCAAGTCTGAAAAAAGACAAATGTCCATCCAGTTCAGCCTGTTTCCACCCCCCACCCCCCTTGTTGATCCAGAGGAAGGCAAAAAAAAAAACAATGAGGCAGAAACCAATTTAGCCCATTTTGGGGGAAAAAAATTCCTTCCCGACTCAAAATAATCCCTGAATCAATATTTGAAAGTTCCTACCTGACTCCAAGACCTGGATCAACAACCCTGATGGTTATTTAATGTCTATATCCTGCAATATCGTAGTGCTCCAAAAAAAAATTTTAAAAAAATCTTGTTATTTGTATAGTACCAACCTATTCCGCAGCACTTTCAGGCTATTTTATTTTTTACCCCCACCTGAACTATGTGGGAATTGAACTTGCAACTTTCAGGTCATGAGTGAGAGCCTAGGACTGCATTTCTGCTTAACACTCTGCACCACACTACACTCTTAAAGACTTCTAGTCCCCTCCTAAACTCCTTCATTAATTTTGCCATCCCCACATCCTCAGGCAGAGAGTTCCATAGTCTCACTGCTCTTACAGTAAAGAACCCCCTTCTGTGTTGGTGATGAAACCTTCTTTCCTTTAATCGTAGTGGATGCCCTCTTGTTACCGTCGCAGTCCTGGGTATAAACAGATCATGGGAGAGATCCTTCTATTGTCCCGTAATGTATTTATACATAGTTATTTGATCGCCCCTTAGCCGTCTTTTTTCCAGGGTGAAAAGTCCTAATTTTGATGCCTCTCTGGGTATTCCAGTCCTCTCATTCAGTTTATTAATTTAGTTGCCCTTCTTTGAACCCCCTCAAGCACTGCAACATCCTTACTGAGAACTGTACGCAGTATTCCATGTGGGGCCTGACAAGTGCGTTATATAGCAGAAGAATAATGTTCTCGTCCCTCCCCCCTATACCTCTTTTATCCCTTTGATTATTGAGTATTTTATCACCAAGTTTACTTATTATTGACCATAGATCTTTAGGGTCTTGAATAGCCGTGGTGGGTTTTTACTGCTGTGGCCATAAAGTATGTAAGTCTTCCATGTCGGCAGCTCCAGGTAAAACTTGTAAATCAAGTGTAACATCAAAAGAATATAAAATTACCAACTATATAAACTACGATACATCTAATTACAGGTCAGATCTACAATTTGTTGGGGTGTGTTTTAAATAAATAATTATACTGAGCCCAGAATGGATAGCCATGATTACGGACAGATAGTCAGAAACATGTCGGCCTATCTATCAGTGGGAGCTTGTATCCATGTATACGATTTTGAACGTTCTTGAATAAAGATTTGCTTTTATATTGAAGATTTTCAATGGTGGAATTCCTTGGGTTTTTACAATATTCCATGTGTGGTCTAACTAGTAATGTGTAAACAGGCCAAACTATGTTCTTGACATGAGCATCTATGTCTCTTTTGATACATCCCATGATTTTATGCTCCTTAGCAGCAGCTGCCTGGCATTGGTTGCCAAAATTAAGTTTGCTGTTTACCCATATTCCGACATACAAAAAAATAAGAAACAACGTGTGATACAGTAAATGAAAAACAGAAGTGACACTGTCTAATTTTCTAGAAATATGAGAAACAGACGAGTAAAATATTATAAAGTACAGATTACATGGATAATGATGGTGTAGAGGGCAAAACCCGGAATAAATCTGCATTAGAAATTCAGAAAGTAAAATGACTATTGTAGGGAAATAACCACATTCTCATCGGCAGAAGGTAGTGACTGCCAAAAGAAACCCTGGCTTCGGGGAATAATAAGAAGAACCAAAATAGCAAAAATGAATAATTACATGGAAAAACAAAACAGTAGTTTAAAACTAACATTAATAACAATTCACGATTTTGAAGCAATACAGTAAATAAAGGGAACTCAAGATTGGTTCCACTATACAATAAAAAGTGGAAAATGAGGTATAACTAGGCTGTTGATCTTTGGTCCTGATCCCCAGATTGCTCAACTTTTATATTATCATTCAAATCTGATTTGGTGCACCGATTGGACAACTAGCTGTCCTGTTTCCAACAGGAAAGACCACCTCAAGTGAGTTTTATTTTCCCTTGGCTCCTACGTAATTTACCCCAAAAAGTTATCTAAGGAAATCTGGAACCAACAGAGTACCAAGATCCAAAGTGAATTCAAGGGAAGATGTCCTACAGGTAAAGTGCAGTAGCCGATTGTAATATGGGCAGTGTGGGCGGCTGCCTGATGATCCATGGTTACCCAAACCATTCAAGATTTTTAAATGATTGTTATTAGCCACATTCCGCTGCAGCCATGGTTCAGGTGATCGGAGCTAGGTCTATAGAGGGAAGAGGCAGCTGAAGAAGGGTTAGTGCCAATGGGTCAAAAGGAGCATATGACAGTTATAAGGTTCGGGGATAGGCCGGTGTCAGAAGGGAAGGGGAAAGAACAAGTTATCAGTTGAGGCCTTACCTCCGCTCCCTGTTAGGAGACTGGGTGGCTCTCCATAAAGTCCTGATTATAGATGTTGTGGAACATGGTTGTAATATCTTGCCAGTTCTCCTTTTCTCTCTGCTGCTGGCATAGTTCTCAGTTACCTGCTTCATGACATCTGGGAGACCAAGCAGCTGTAGGATCAACTGCAAAAGAGATCAGTGTGTGTGATGGGGAGCCTAAGGGTAGCTTCTACTGAACCTGACTACAGAGCAGAATGTTTGTAGTCAGAGTCCACTAGTTAACCACAAGTTTCTTAGTTTTGGTGGTTAAAGGCGTTATCCAACCTATAAAAATTGATAAGCCATCAATGTCTGATCGGTGGGGGTGTGCTGCTCAGGACCCTTGACAATAAGCTGATTGAAGGGGCCAAGGTGCTCATGCAAGAGCATCAGTTTCTTCAATGTTTAAATCTGAGCATGAACCTGTTAGTACTCAGAACAGCAAATTGTTTTTAATAGTGGTCGTGAATGGCTGTTGAAGTGAATATGTTAGTCTGTAATACTCAGAACGGCCACTGTACGGCATTCTGAGTGCAAAAAGGTTTGTGCTCAGATTTAAACATTGAAGAGGCTGTGGTGCTCCCATGAGTGACATGGTCCTTGCAATCAGCTGCTTAGTGAGGGGTCCAAGTGGTGGACCCCATAGCGAATGTATATAGGTATATTGACTGTATATATGGACTTTACCTAATGTGAGTCACCACAAAGCTTATGGACCATGTACATTTGTGTTATAAAAGAGCTATGCTTTGTTGACCTAAGAACTGAGTAAAGGCTCTTTAAAGGCTAAATATCCCATTAGGTTCCTGGATCAATTATAAATCATAAATCCTATATTAGTATAGTCCTCAATGCTTTTTGTCATTAGATAAGCATCTAGTCCTTTTTCAATATTTCCATTGTATCTGATGTTACTACAGTTATCTCTTGGAGTAGAGTATTCGGGTATTCCAAACTTTGACTACTCCAAGTGTAAAGGACCCTTTCGCCTTCTCTTTACACATAAAGTATGTTCCCTGGTACAGCACGTAGCTCTCTCTGGCACTCTCAGAAAAGATGATTTTTTATGTTTATTGCTTTTAATACAACACTTTTTGGGCATATGTTTGTCTGTGGTGCCATCTCTATACTTCCTGACCTATATTCAACATCTCTTCTGCGCAGTTTAGATGCTAGACCTGGTGCCCCACCCTACAAAATTTATAGTTCCTTACTGAAAGACTATGGTTTGCCTGTGGCTTCCCACCTTCCCTTCCTGCAGCATGTCTGTGGTTTCCCTTTCCCTGCTCCTTGTACTTGGCCTGTGATTGCCTTGTACCTTTTCTAGCTTTTATGTTAGCTATTTCCTCCATTTCGTGAATATATCTTTATATAGGTCACAGTCCTGCATCTAATTTTATTTTCTTTTTATGTTTTTCTCTACTTTGCCGCATTATTTTACTGACTATAAGGGGATGTTTACATGTAATAGATTTGCAATAGGCATATCTGATGTATTTGTTCTTCAACAAACCCACCATGAAAATTGGAGGCTGGCACTTCGATTTTTTGCCGCTGATGTGCCGTATATGTGCCAACGATGCATCGCATATTCATAAGAGGATTAACCCTATTGTCACCAGCGTAGCTAATCCCCAGGTTTTACGCATGGAATCAACAGCACATGAGTGGTATGTCATATTTCCTTACTGCATCATAAATTGAAATTCATGCCAAAAATATCTTATGTGTGAACAAAATTTCAGAAACCCTGTTCACTTGCATTGGATGTGCATTTTATCACATTTGGCATAGATTTTGGCACAATCTTATTAAAATCTGAAATAGGTGAAAATATCCTAAATGTGAGGGAATAAGTTAGAGAAAGTTGTGTGATATAAGTTATACCATTACATAGCATCAGAGGTTCAGGGGCCCAGATGCAAAAGTTCAGCATGGGTGCCTCTCCCTAACTTTCCTCTGCATTGTTGAGTCTCCTAAGTAGCCCATCAGTGCAACACTAGAGAGGCGAGGGCATTGCTTAAGTCTTAAAAATTAGGCAGAGGCTAAATATAGGGGGCCCCAATCCAAAATTTACAACATGGCCCCTCAACCATCTATTTGCATTTATAATACTGGTGCTTTCTTTGGGCCCCCTTATGCTTCAGGGCTGGGCAGCGACCGCTACCTCTGCACCCCTTATAGCTACACCCCTGCATAGCATACTGTATGTCCATTCAGACAAATGTTAAAAAAAAACAATCTTCTTCTAAAGTGTGTCCCATAGTTCAGCACTCAGGACCTGAGCTTCAACACATAGCATATTAGGATGTGGAAGCATACCCCTAGCCAAAAATATAAACTTCTCAGCCTTACTGGATTCTCATATACAGTAACCATATGTCATCAATTTTGTCAAACCTGAGCAGTTTGCTCATTGAAAAGAAAAAAAAGTGATTGTCGTATTGAAACTCTTTGTGGAGTATTTGTTTGGTTTGCTGGTGCCCAGTGCTGGATGGATCTTGTCAATCTGTCTCTTCCCTATTTCAACATTTCATGTTCACTAGATTGTTGATTGGTGCAGTTGCTATGCAACTATCTCACAGCTGACCCATTAAGGTGCTTTTACATGGTTGTTAAAAAAACAAAAAACGCTGAAGCATTGTAATTTGAACAATAATTCACATGGCCAATGAATGAATGATGGAAGATAATTTGTTCACTTATCATTCATCATTCATTTCATGCAAGCATGAAAATCATTATTGGCTCACTCGCCAATCATTCATTTTAAATACTGGTTGTTCAGTCGTTCTTATTCACTGGTACAGTGAATGATTGACTGGATGATTTGTGAGTGACCAATTTATCTGCCTGTATAAACAGACTGCATAAACGCACTCTGTCATCATTCACTTATGCGAATAATAAATCGTTCCATCTGAAAGCACCCTTAGAGTGAGTCAACTGACCACACTGCCCCAGCTCAGGCTCGTTTTGGAGAGGAGCTCCTGATTGGCTAATCTTTTAATTTAAATATTTCTTATTCCTGCAATATATTGCTGGTTATAGCGTAAGCTATGTGCATTTTATTCCAGTGCTCCTTCTATGCTTCTGGTATCTTGCTCCTAGTTTAGCTTGTTTTTTGCCAATGTACTTATCTTCCTGTAGCTATGTTGTATCTAGTCCAGACCTTGCTTCTTAAGCTAGTTGTTTATTGTTGCTTTTTTCCCCCCAGTTTTCTTCTTTGTTTAGTTCTGCTAAAGTTTTAGTTTTCTTGTCTTGGGTCTTAGTGCTCTCTTTTTGTTTGTCAGGGTTGGTGTTTCAGATAGGGTTTTTATTAGAGATACTGTATCCTCAGGCATTGTTGGGGAGAGTGGTCCCTTGTGTTGACTCAGCAACAGGCAGATAGATTAGGGAAAGTCTTCTGGAAAGCTAGAGTTAGGGTCTGTTTTTGTCAGTTTGTCATTATCTGTTCACAATCACCATCAACATCTGCATGGAATTTGTATGTTCTCCCAGTGTTTCATAATAATTACTTTTATGTATACAGTACATGTGTATTACACAACACTTTACATCACTTGGCATTTTCAGTCCCCATTGGAGCTTACAATCTATATTCACCTATTATTATGTTTTTGGAGTGTGGGAGGCAATCCAAACAAACACAGGGAGTTATATACAAACTCCTTGCAGACTTTCCCCTTGATTCGATTTAAAGTCAAGACCCCAGCACTGAAAGGGAAATGTGCTAATCGCTGAGCCACCATGATTTTTGTCCTCCTCCATTGGAACAGCCAGTTCTAGAAGTTGCTGTGTAGTCTTAGTGAGTCTAACAAAGGACAAATTTGGGTAGTTAGATGACTGGGTCAGAACTTCTCTAAAACAGCAGGTCTTGTGGTCTTGGTATGCTGTGGTCTGAGGAAAGTAGTCAGAGGAAAGACAACCAATGATCCAATGACAAGGCCATGGGCTTCCAAGGTTCATTTATATGTATTGGAGTAAAGGCTAATCTGTCTGGTGTAATTTCACAAAAGAGCTACTGTAACACAAATTGGCGGTGATAAAAAAGTATTTAATTACACAATGCATCACAGAGTGCTGCATTCAGGGCTTCATAGCTGCAGACTAATCCGAGTGCTCATTCGGATCTATGTCTACTATAAAAAGTAGTTACAATTGGCACACATGTATCAGAAATGGACCATGGAGAATGGAAGAAGGTGGCCTGGTCTGAAGAATCATCTTTTCTTTAACATTATGTGACACTTTGTTTATTTAGCTGAGGAAGAAGAAGAATGGGGGCTCAGTGGTTACGACTGTTGTCTAACAGTGCTGAGGTCCTAGCTTCAAATCTGACCAAGGGCAACATCTGCATGGAGTTTGAATGTTCTCTCTGTGTTTGTGTGAGTTTCCTCCCAAAATCCAAAACACACTAATAGATGAATATAGATTATGAGCCCCAATGGGGACAGAAAATATTAAGTGATGTAGAGTGCTATATAATATGCATGTACTATATAAATAAAGATGATTATTATGAAACACAGGAAGAACATACAAAGGCCATGTAGATCCAACTACCCGACTACTCCAAGGCAACAGCGCCTACCATTAAACCACAGGAGAAGAACCACCCCCGTAGCTGCCATTTGGCTAGGATTATTATAATTCGAGAAGGTTTGGTTCAAACTGATTTGGAACAAACCAAACTTTTTCTGAAATTCGGCGAACCAGACAAACTGAACTTTTCAAAAGTTTGCTCATCTCTAGTCATCACCATTCTGTTCATGTCATCTATTGGTGAGTTCCTGCATTTTTACTAGTATTGATACTGTATGCGATTCATATTATTGCTCACTCTGCTGTCTGGTTGTTCCATAATTTGGCCCCCTTGTATGCCTTGGGGGTATCTAAGTACTAAGAGACATAACTAGTACTCAGGAAAGATAACTGCTATAGGAGAAATCAAGTTCTGCTGGGGACTATAAGCTCATCACTGGCCATGTTTAACACAAATCACAAAGTACTGTGTCAATGTTGCAGTAACACGAGAATGAAGATCTCCAGTGATTAGGACTCATAAGTTGTACATAAGTTGTACAGGACTCATAAGTTGTACAGAGTTGAAATTTGACATCCATGGACATATCAAGAGGGGCCTACTGTATTGTATGTACCATACATTCTCTTTTTCAGTGATATTAAATTGATGTTAGTGTAGGGACTCACAAGAGAACGAGGACCCTTGATGATTACTTAGGAGCTTGTGTACTTTGGTCAAAATAGTAACCAATACCTCATATTTTCAGTATTTATTAGTACGTATCAGTAACATGCAGTACAGTTTTAAATGCTGGGGGAGCCTAGGGTGCCAATGCCAGTGTGGTTCACCTAGGAGGTGTAGGGCAGCCTGCTGGATTGAAACATGGCGTTATTAATAAGTTGTAAGCCAGCATAGTGCACTACATGTACTATGTGGCCTGACACCCTTTGTAGGCTTGTATGCTTTATCTATGTGTAAGTATAGTACTATGCAGCCGCACCCCTTAGTATTAGGTAGGTATGTGAGTCGTTGTTCATCAGTACCTTGCACCTGTGTAATGCTCCTCCATTTAGCAGTTTGGCTGTCTGCATGTTGTTTTCTGTGATTTTTCTGTATATTCCCCTTTTCAGTGATTTTATGTTTAAAAAAGACCTCAAAATTCTCAGTGATGGCATCCTCTGGCAGGTTTCTTAAATAAGACGGAATACATTTTTAGGGTGATTTTCACCTTTATTAACCCCATTAATATTTGTTAATATGCAATGTAGAATTCTAAGAAAGGATACTCCAGCATTTGTTGCATTTTTAGCTATAACTCTGCTGTATTGATGCTTTAAATATGCAAAACTATTCTGTAAATAATTTTATAAAAGTTTTCTTTCTAGCTACTTTATCTAAGCCTCGACAGTAATAACTAGTAGACTGCTGGTTTCAATCTGTAATATCTACATTCCAAAAATTGCTATCTTTTCAAGCCTAAGGCAAATGCAGACCTCCAGGAGAGCAGTTGTCTAAGAGTCCCAGCAAAGGTGCATTAAACGAAATTAAGTGGATATAAAATGCGTAAAATCCACACTATGAGATCAAACATCTGATGAATTCAGGATGTGGTTTAATTGCAGTTAGGCAGTCTGTAACGAAATGTGGTATTAACTATAACTCTCATTTTACAGTAGCAGGGGCTTGTTTCCAATGTTATAACTTTTTCAAGGTATTTTCTACATCATTTCTACATCATGTCATAAATACTGTATATATGTAAATAATCACAAAAGTTTCAAACAATTTGCACTTATAGGGTAATGTGATAGCTAGAAGAATTTCAAAAAATTTTTATTTAACTAAAATGATATTTTATACTCTGGAAAATTGCTCTAAAGCGCTGGCCGCTAGGGGTTGCCCTTACTCCAAACTTGCTGTCTGCTGCCTGTTCTAAAGTGATGTTATCTGAGTTACTTGATTCAGAAAAAAGGGGAACAGGAAGTGTATAGGATGAGTCATCCCTCGCAGTGAAGTTTATGAGAGCAGAGGGGAGGGGGTGGAGAAAGGAAGGAGAGAAATACACAAACATACTATTAGAGATAATGGTGAGTTATTTACTGCTGTTTATTCACATGTGCATCGATTTCTACTGATGTACGCTGTCCTACTTGATGATATCTTTCTGTGTGTTACAGACAGCTAGAGAGAAGAATCTGCGGTTCCCTGCATAGAGTGTATAGAAGAAACATAACAGCAGACTTCTCTCACCAGTTCTGAGAGAAGTGAAAATCAGTCTGCAGAAAGGAAAACTGGTGATAAGTATAGAATACAAGTCGTAACAGCCAGCTATAGTGTTATTCCTCATGTACACACATCAGCTTATTCTAAAAAGTCACCCAAAAAGTTAGGTATGCTAAATAACTACTTTATCTCTCAGAGGTATCAAAGTATTTTTATATAACTCTGCAGAGACTCGTGGAGCACAACATTTCAGTTTCAATGATTGATAAGTGTAGTCTATGGGGATGCCATGCGTTGAGAGCAGTCAAAACGTTCCTGTGGACTGCAACTGTAGATGAAACTGGAGAGTCAAGCTACAACTATCTCCATGTAGCCCCAACCTTAGGACTCAAGTTCTCTACTGTAAGTTGTACAGAGTTATAATTTGACATCCATGGACATATGAAGGGGGCCTACTGTATTGTGTCTCTGATTGCATATAAAGACATGTGTGGCAAAAAAATATCCTGGCATGCTCCATCAGACACCATTTTTCAAGACTATTCTCCCCTACGAGCATGCTTTTTGAGAAAAATCGCTCCCTAATACAATACTGTAAGGAAGCACAATACAGAGTACCTATGGACGCATAGTAGAGCTTCTCTACAACAGACCATGGGAAACTTGTGAAAATGGAGGATAAAATAAAAGCTGCAAAATACATAAGACTAAAGCTATAGGCTGCCTACACACATTAGATAGATGTTGGATGTCACTTATCTCACCCAATACCCGCATACACATACATGCTCAATATACAGAGGGAAGAAAGACAGTGCCAGCAACTTATTCCCCTGAGAACAAGAGAATCAGACATGTGAAATCCAACTGCTTGATCCTTATTTCCTCCTATATCTACCATTTTGGTGACCCTGACTTTAGATGATCTGCAACATCATCAGGTTCAGCCTATATTCATGTAATGTGCCACCTTAGAGGATTGTACATCATGTTACTGTGACACTGGGCAGTAATTTACGCCAACATAGTGGCATATAACAGCAATGAGTATGTATATATAATTTGCTACAGGCTAAGTGGAGTAAATCTATCATCAGAATTTCAAAAGATGTTCCTAAGTAGCTTACAACACATTACATTGTTCTGGTGGGGATCGTCAGATGACATTTGAGTACATATTTTGAGGCTTCTTTTGGCCTTGACAGACGAGCAGAGGAGATTGCACCCATATGCTTTATTTCTGCATTCTCTTTTTATTTGGAAAGCTCACAAATCCAGACCATCTGTGCTATAAATGTTTCTTTGCAAAGTATAAAGCGCTCAAATTGAACTCTTTTTTGATATAGGTAGTTAAGAAACCAAATAGAAAACCCAAAGGAAGGAAAATATTTTCTTGTCATACATGTTTTTACATGACATGATGGATGGTTTGCTGGTTTTATTTGGTTTGGATTCAACATTGAAGGGAGATGGCTCAATATGTGTACCCGGGCAAACAAAGCATGATAACATGTGGCCACAGCGGAATGTTAGACAACCTTTATTGTGTTATTCTTATTGATCATCACTCACAATTACATGTAGTCTTCTTCTCATGGTCATTAGCGTAGTTCAGGCATGACTAAGACAAAGACTACAAAGTGAATTTTTTTAAGAGCAACTGTTGGGTATTATCCAGTAAGCTGCAATCTATTGTATAGCTAATCTTTGAGTAAAGTCAAAAGCCCTTGAGTTGCTCTATAAAGAGAATCCACCACCAGACAGACCCCTCTAAGAAAGCATCTATTAAATTCTCGTTCTAGTGAGTGTAATGGATGCATTTCAAAGGGCAAATTATATTAGCAAGTTAATGTGTCTCTGAGGCTGTGGCCATGAAGTGGTTGCGTGGCCATATATTGCCTCTAGGCTAATCATGTAGAGGAAACTAGTATTTTTCTGGAAGACATTTGATAGATATACATTAGTTTCCTTCAAGTGGAAGGACATACAAACGATAGAGTCAGGCCATGCAGCTGCTGCAGGGCCATGGAGAGAGGGCCTAGCAATGTTTAGTTTCATCTCCTTTTCAACTAGGCAGCTGGAATTAGTGCAGGACTCTCCGCCCCTGAGGAACTGAATTGCTAAAAAAGGAGGTTTGGAAAATGTTTTAAGGGTCATGGAAAGGGAGTCACAGGGGAAACAAATGCCAGACACTTCTGTCCTAGATGCCAAAAGCCAACACCTCAATAAAGGGGCTAATTTAATCTCTGCTATGGGGCTCCTTCTCTTTTATGTATATCACTGCTCAAGTGCATCAGAGAAAACAATTTTGCATACAGCTGCACTGTATATGTTTTTAATGGTAACAAATGTACACAGTTACATATATCTGGGGTAAACATTTGGGGAAGTTTTACAAAAGGCATCAAAAATTTCTTAAGAGTATATGCCCATCCTAGACTTTTATGGCATATCCAGAAGATATGCAATAAAGGACTGATAGGTGCAGATCCCACCTTTGGGACCTCAAACTATCCTCTATTCTGTTCCTAGCCGCCCTAAAAGTGGTTTTCTTGGAAGACTGCTACAAAAAGCACTGGGATTTAGCACAACCATGAACAGAATCAAAGCCAAAGAGTGAACCGGAATTATTTTTTATTGTGAACCAGCAAATGATATGTTTCAAGGCTTGCACCTCTTCCTCAGTTACGCTGAACTGTGCACAAATATGGCTGTAGTGAAAGATCTGTGCCCAGGTTCAACCTCAAAGGTACATGCCTTTCTTCTCCATAAAGGTTGAAACTGGGCACAAAATGCATAACCGGGGAAGAGGTGCAAGCTTCAAAATGTATCATGTGTTGCTTCACAATAAAAAGAAGTCAAGTTCACTTCTTAGCTGTGATACTGCTCATGAAAAGGTTGCACTAAATCCCAGTGCTTTTTGCATCAGTCTTGAAAGTTGCCATTGCACTCAGTGGCCCTCATAGAGAGGTTCTCTGGGCGAGCAGCACCCTTCCTGACTTGATCTGTTCTAACATCTATCTGGTCAATAAAAAAGCATACTTCTCTTTTAGCTTACAGGGAATACTATTGCAGGGTTACTCCATCTTCTTTTCACATTTATTCAACCTGAATGCAGTAGCTGAGGTAGTTAGGAGAATAGAAATAGCTAAGTACATTGCTCCACTTTATAGAATTCAATGGGAGTTATGAAAACAATATAGCACAGTGAACTGCACTGTTCCTGCAACTTCTGAGCTGCGGAAACAGTATACCTCATTGCTATGCTGTGTGCATAATTCCCATCGACTTCTATGGAAGTTATGGTAACGGTGTAGGTCAGCGGAACGTCTGTTTCCGTCAGCCCAGCCACCTCATATTCAGCGGTGTTCTCATCTTGATTGGCTGGCATGGGAACATCCTTTTAACAGAGTGTTTCATGAAAGTGTTGTTTTTCTTCATCTTTGGAGTAATTGCTATACATATATTCTGCTACATGTGACGCATGTTCTTCCAGTAACTCATACTGCCACTGTCCTGAATTCTACCTATGTATTTTTGCAAAATGTTTGCTGATAAAGTTTCATTAGGGATTCTGTCCTTGCCTGACCCCTTTTAGAATGCAGATCATGTGGCCTCACGTACTCTTCTCAACTACACTGTATCAGATTGGTCAAAGCTCTCAGTATATCTTCAGGCCTTAGATTTATTCAGACAAAAGACAAACTTTTATACTCATTTGCTTCAAAGTAAAAAATTCTGGAATTCTTCGGCCCTGTGCATCCGCCGGGCCGAAGAAAGAAGATCCGGCCGCGACGCAGAGAAGATGACGCCGCGGCGAAGGGAAGATCCGGAGCGGGCGAGAGGTAAGTTTATTCTTATTTTTATGCCTCATGTCCGCGGGGCAGGAGGGATCCGCTACGGATTCTACATGGAGAATCCGTAGCGGGCCTGATTTTCCCCGTGGACATGAGGCCTAAGGCCTCATGTCCACAGGCAAAAGAACAATTAAAATCTGCAGCGGATCACCCGCATGCGGATCCGCATCCCATAGGAATGCATTGACTACCTGCGGGTACATAAATACCCGCGGATGGTCAATAAAAGTGAATTTAAAAAATCTGGAGCATGAAAAAAAATGGACATGCTCCATTTTAGTGCGGGTCTCCCGCAGGCTTCTATTGAAGCCTATGGAAGACGTCCGGATCCACGGGGGACCTAAAATCAGAATATACTCACCTGCTCCGGATCTTCCCTTCTTTGCGGCTTGATCTTCTCTCCGTCGCGACCGGATCTTCTTTCTTCGGGCCGGTGGATGTGCCCGGGTCATGCGCGCGGCAAGCAGCCGGTGTGCCGAGCACATCCGCCAGGCCGAAGAAAGAAGATCCGGCCACGACGGAGAGAAGATCAAGCCGTGAAGAAGGGAAGATTCGGAGCGTGCGGAGAGGTGAGTAATTGTTATTTTCAGCCCTCATGTCCGCGGGGCAGGAGGGACCCGCTGCGGATTCTCCACGGAGAATCCATAGCGGGCCTGATTTTCCCCGTGGACATGAGGCCTTATACTCACCTAACCCCATGCTCACCTGTTGTTGTGTGACCCGACACCTAACACTGATGGTCCATTTTTCTGTTTTTTATGTTTAAATGCATACCTCCGGTATGTAAATACTTATATGCTTCACAAAATAAAAATTCTGGAGCATCTTCTTTTTAATTTCTGTATTAAGAAGTTCCTTAATTATTTCTCTTAGAAATGTATGAATAAAATGACAGTTGGGTGTAACCATTTGGAGGGGTGTCCAAATGCAGACTGACACTGCCCAATCCGTGCTACTCATAAGAATGTGTAGAAACACATCCATTTGACAGGGAAATGGTAACGCCCAGTTGTCAATTTATTCATATATTTCCAGGAGGAATAATATAGGAAGGGCACAATGTAGAGTTATCAGAAAATATGCTAAAGCCTTGTTATTTCATACAACTATTTACTAAAACAGACATGTCAGGAGCAAAAATAATTGTCATTTTAATCTCTTTGACAACAGTGTTGACACTTTCCTCCACGAAAAGCTGAGAATTGGAATTATGACTAAGTATGGTTAATGCTGTTTCATCACCACTCAAAAATGTGAATGCTGTTTGCACTTATCTGATCTATCTTTACATAAATGTGGGGAACAGTTGGCATTGTGGATGCAAGAATTGTGGTCAACCACAAGTTTGTCCATATTAAAATAGATTTCAGGGACTTTTCTGTGAAGCATAAACCAAATGTTTAGATCTTCTATGCAAACCCTTTGTGAGTAAACCAGGCTGACTAATACAACTGAATGGAAGATACAGATCTAAATACTAATTTGAACTTACCGTAGATATGCATTTGTAATCATATGAAATATCAGATGTTTATGGAGCATCACTGGAACCCACTGCTGAAAATATTCAAGGTCACATTATAAACTGTACGCATCGGTATAAAACTCCCACGTTGCTCAAAAGGGCCAATCTAACCAATTCTGATTTATGTTGGAGAAGCTTTGCCTCTCCCGGAACACTGTCCCACATTTGGCTTTTAAGTCCAAAAATCTCTCCTTTCTGGGAAAAGTTTAAAAAAAAAAAAGAATGTGTTACGTCCGTTACAGGGCTTATCATTGTCCTAAAATGATGAAAATATACTACTGATGCAAACATGGCAAATGCAAATATGAAAAATGTATACACTTAATTAGAACAATAAAATGAGTGATCGCTCTGATAAGGATGGCCCCAAATCAAAAATATGGGACAACCTTGACTCTCCCTAGATGGAAACAGGGAACAATGGCAAAGATGACACATAATATAGTACTACAGTGTACAGGGATCAAGATGTTCTAACACTCCAGAATATAAGTAAAACGACAAGACCAGAAACACCTACAGATAGAGGGTAGATTCTTACAAACGTGTATTTCTTCCCTCTTGCGGCCATGATAATAACGGCCGCATAATGGGACAAAAGTCAACCACTGATTTCAATAGGATTTCAGTGGTCTCCTTTTCACTAGCTCTTTTCTCAGCCGTTAATTGTATGGCCAAGAAAAGACAGGACCTGCCCTATCTTTCTCGCACATAGTAAATACTACGTGTGGGAAAGATTGGGCAGCACCTATCTTCCTGCAGCTTTTTTCAAACTCCTGTGCTCTGGCGCGGAGTTTGAAAAGCTGGTGAAGGGGAAGAAATTCCCCTCATTCAGGCGCAACTACGCTCCGTGCTGGCGATAACATAGTTGTGCCTACGCTCATCTGAATTAGCCCAGAGTTTCTTCAATTGAAGGATGTTTTTATTGGGGCTAGGCAATTACCCTCAGTTGCCAAATTGATGATGTCCCTGTGGGAGGATTTTTATATTTTTTTATTCATAATAACCTATTTTATGGATTCATCTTCTGGTGGGGCAGATACATCGATGGCCTTCTGTTCATTTTGGAGGGTCCGATGTCTGCTATATAAGAGTTTTCCCACTATGTTAATAATAATGACTAGAGATAAGCAAGCACGCTAGTTTAAGCAGCATGTGGGTTGGGGGGGGGGCGGCGGGTGCCAGCGGGGGTGGAACGGGGGAGAGAGAGACCTCTCTCACTCTCCCCCTGCTCCCCCCCCCCCACTGCCTCCCGCCACCCCCCCCCCCTCATGCTGCTCGGGTGAGTACACAGTTACTCGATAAGACTGCCACTCGATCGAGTAGCAGCCTTAAACGAGCATGCTCGCTCATCTCTAATAATGACCTCAATCTTTGTTTTTCTCATAGTTTTAATTATAATAGGAAATCTTTTTTGGATTTACAACTTGTAATGAAATTATTTGTACTAGTGCTCTCTACAAACCTACTGCCAAAATTACTATTTTAAAAGCAAATAGTAAGCATCAAATATACACGTTCAAAAGGCCCATTTACACCAGCCGAGTATCGCAAAAAAAATTGCTAATCGGCAATCGTTTTAGCGATAATCGGTGCGTGTAAATGTGCGCCCATCGTCTGTTTTTCGGGCACTGCTGGCTGATCGTTAAATTCAGTCCAACATAAAAATCGTCACTCACTTTTATCAGTAGTTCTCCTGGGGGAGTGCTGATAGCATTCTCTCCCCATGGAGAACAAAGGATCTGAGTGCGGATAATAGCCTGGAGCTATTAGCTTCCTTCAGCAAAGGCTTCATTTGCATACCTAATTGATATTTAAGTAGCCGAGTAGCTACTTAAATACCAATTAATTTTTATGCAAAATGATCGATCAAAGCTATCACTCAAACTATCGTTTGAGCGATCTTTGAGCAATCATCTGCCTGTGTAAACCAGCCTGAAGCTAATAAGGTTGGAGAACTACCTTAGGTTGAAAGCAAATTGTTCTCTACAAGCTGATTATATTGCTGAATGGGATTATACTTGTGAAGGTTTGTCGAAAAGGGGCTCATCATGGATGCTCAAAAGGGTGATCAACATGGTTGACGAAAAATCTCATAGTCACCTTTTGTGCCCGTCTGATAATGTGTCTGGTAGAACACAGGATAACCCAGTATATACTGTCATATGGTACTAGAGGTGCTACATGGTTATTGTATTAAGGTGTCTTTAAGTGCAGGAGTTCACTATGCAAAACCTGTGTTTTTGCTAAACCTGTTCTATAACTCCGATAATTCCAGGTTGGTTTTTATCAAAACTTATATGAATTGTAACACTGATCCTGTTTTGAGTGCACACTATTGTTAGAGCAATAAATATATATCCATTTTGTATCCATCTCCCACCTTGTATGCTTCAGCCGGTCATATTATATTGTTTACATTTTCCTTCATTAGAAATTTGCAGATCTAATAATAATCTTTATTTGAATAAAGCCAACTTATTCCGCAGCGCTTTCAAGCATGGGAGAACACAGACAATACAACAATTAGATATGATACACAGTCAGTTTGAAATAACCTGGGTGGAGGTGATACAGGAGGTACAAGGGGAGGGGAGATAAGGCATGGGGGAACACAGGTAGTATGGGAATTACATGTGCAAGTCAGTTATTAGGAAGCAAACGGGTTGGGTGCAGTAAGGAGGTGCAGGGGTAGAGGTTGCATGCAATAAGCAGGGTGGAAGGTGTGGCAAGCAATAGGAAGGGGCAGGCGGACTAGGTCAGGAGATTTGGTATGCCTCCCTGAAGAGGTGCATTTTAAGGCGCGTCTGAAGCTTAATGCATCGGGGATTATCCGGTGTAGAGCATTCCAAAGGATTGGTACTGCTCTGGTGATTCCATGGAGGCAAGCAAGTGAGGTTCGCATTAGGGGTGTTTAGTCTGAGTGTGTTAGCGGATCGGAGTGTGCGGGCTGGGTGGTGAATGGACAGAAGGGAAGCGATGTACGGTGGTGTGGCGCCATGGAGAGCTTTCTTTGTGGGTGAGGAGTTTAAATTTAGTTCTGCATTGAATGGGCAGCCAATGCAATGACTGGCATAGTGCAGAGGCATCTGAGAAATGGCTGGATAGAAAAATTAGCCTAGCTGCCACGCTTATTATGGATTGGAGAGGGGACACTGGTGTGGGGCAGGCCAATGAACAGCAAGTTGCAATAGCCGAGTCGGGAGTGGATGAGGGTGACAATGAGTGTCTTTAGCTTGTCCGTGGTGAGAAACGGCCTGATTTTAGCAATATTCCTGAGGCAGAGGAGGCATGTTTTCGGCCAAAGATTGGATGTGGGGTGTAAAGGAGAGGTCAAAGTCTAGTGTGAACCCAAGGCAGCAGGCATGCTATCTGGGGGTTATGATGGTGCCAGAGACTTATATGGAGATGCTGGGGGGGAGGTTGGCTGGTTGAGAGCGGAAAGATGAGGAGGTCAGTTTTTGAGAGGTTAAGTTTGCGAAAGAGGGAGGACATAGTGTTAGAAACAGCAGACAAACAGTTGATAAGATTTTGGAGGAATGATACTGAGATGTTAGGGGAAGAGGTGTATAACTGAGTGTTATCAGTGTAGAGATGGTATTGGACGCCGAATTTATGGATGGTTTGTCCAATTTGGTTTGTCTAGGCGTTCCAGTAATGTGGAGATGAAGGGGAGGTTTGAGATGGGTCGGTAGTTGGCAGCACCAGTTGGGTCAAGGGTTGGCTTTTTTAGCAGAGGGGATATGATGGAGTGTTTGAATGAGGAGGGGAAGGTGCCAGAGGTTAGGGAGAGGTTGCAGATGGTAGTGAGGTGGGTAATGGCAGCTGGGGAAAAGAACCAGAGAAGGTGAGAGGGAAGAGGGTCGCTAGTGCAGTTAGTGGGGCGAGCAGCGGAAAGCAGTCTGAAGACTTCTTCCTCTGTCATTGTCTATTCCCATGAGAAATAGTTTGACTCGGCCAAAGAGAAGTCCTGCCTAACAACTAAGACCTCACTGTTAAATCAAATTTTTGTAGGTTGTAGTTGAAGAAAGTTAAATGTTCATTTTGTTGAACATCTTAATGACATAGTGTCTTCAAATTGTAACATATCAGTGTGTCTAGATATTTTATTATATAGCATAATAGATTGGTAGCTGTGCTTAAGGTGTTCGCTATTGAGAAAGTGTGACAACTAGTACACGGTGGGGACATGTGACATTTGCTTCTCAAGCGAGAAACCTTTCGGATTAATACTCTAAAATCTATTTCACCTTTTAGCCTTAATATCAGGAATTATTTATTGTTCCATTTTATATTGTTTGTTCTATCTATTGTATGTACAGTATCCTTGTGTAGTTATTAGATCATATGATTGACGTCACATGACCTTCTAACATTATCCTCCCATTGGTCCTGCGTTTTTTTACATTTTCCTTCACTGTTAAGTAATTGTTTGAACAGCCACATGAAGGTGTCGGTTCGGCAGAGAAATGTGTTGCTAATAAAAACTTCTCCATTACAGCTGTGGTCTGAGCGTGTCTATGTCCCATTTTTTCTTCTCTCTACATCATTGCAGAAGTCTTCTCTTCTGGTTGGAGTGGCTGCTGATGATTTGCTTGGCAAGCATACATTTGTGCCATTGCACAACCAGCAGACGTACAATTATTCCAAATTATTAACATGTCTATACTCTTGACACATCATTTCTTTTGGAGTTTCAGGCTCTGTTATATATCTGTTTCTCTGCAGTTTTTCTAATTTTTTTCATGTGGTTTTTTTTGTAATTTGTTTATATTAGGGAACTCATGTATATTAGCATTATTGAGTATATACGTCACTTTTAATTTATATTATCTTTGAATTTAATGTTCTCCGCAAGTATACTTGTTTTTTATTGTATATTACTAGTTTTTATGGTATATGTTTAATTCTCAAACAACTTTCATATATCTTATGTATTAATATAAGTTTAGTCCAGTTGATCAATATACCTTGTGCTCTAATTCTTGTGGGACTGGCAGAGTTAGCAGGCGCTGCCAATTCTCTTTGCGTATGCACTGCTATTGTTGGCACTGGTGGGCTCACAGATGATTGTGTTATGTCGTGCATATGTTTGTGCCTTGTTGTTGTTCTAACAATCATGTTCCTTTTTCACATGTGGTTGAAAAATAGTGCAGTCTTTGGTTTTATATCCTGGCTACAAGTAAGGGTGCTGATTTGCGCAAGAGCCTCATCAGCAAGGGTCTAATTATTGTGTGGGGTTTTTGCCTATCTTATTTTAACATTTTTGGATGAATAAAGGTATTGGTATTAAAAGTTTCCAACTTTGGGATTAGCTGGGAGAAATTCATATTTTCCAGTTTCCATGTTTTGTCACTAGTGTACATGCTCTGTTCCTAATGGTTTGGACTGGTTGTTGAGCTGGTTTTCCTCCTTTTTTTGCATTTTGTCCCCCGCTTAGACCATGTTTGTAAAATGGAGCACTGCCTGTCAGGAGGGATGTAGCTGCCCTAGCCAAAGAGATCTATGTCTAATTTATACCAAAAACTGGTGGCTCTGTAGGGTTAAAAGTGTTTCTGTGGTTTTAGAGCGGTCTTCTCACTTATGAAATTGAAAACATTTTGCTAGGATAAGCCATCCATTTCTGATTGTTGGGAGTTTGATTAGTGTACCCACCATCGATCATTGGGCGGAAGTAGATACAGTGCTAGGCTTTTTATGTACTGGTGGTCACACTCCACCTATCAAATACTAAGGCCATCGTAACAGGTGATGAAATCATTGCAAACATTCCAAAATGGAATGCCCGCAGAAAAATAAGCCATTTTGTTTTTGAAAAATATCCATTTACATATATTATAGTAATGATATAAAAATATAGTAATGGTAATAAAGAATAGCATTATTAATTATTAATAATAATAATCACAAAAATAGAAGTAATAGAAAGTTTTGACATTGGAATAATGATAAAGATAATGATTAAGGATGAGCAAGTATACTCGCTAAAGCACTACTCGTTCGAGTAATGTGCCTTAGACGAGTATCTCCCTGCTCGTCCATAAAGATTCGGGGGCCGCCGCGGCTGACAGGTGAGTTGCGGCGGGGAGCGGGGCAGAGCGGGCGGGAGAGAGGGAGAGAGAGCTCTCCCCTCCGTTCCTCCCCGCTCTCCCCCGCAGCTCCCCGGTCTGCGGCGGCCCCCGAATCTTTAAGGACGAGCAGGGAGATACTCGTCTAAGGCACATTACTAGGACGAGTAGTGCCTTAGCGAGTATACTCGCTCATCCTTAATAATGATGCAATAAAAATAATAGTGATGATGATTATCCGCTCAGTCACGTCTGACCCTTGGTCACTCTTTGGATCAATATTCTCCCCGCATTCCTGTCTTTCACCGCTTCTTTCAATTTCGTGATTGACATGTTCATGGTGGCCTTAATTGAATCTAGCCATTTTGTTCTTTGTCGTCCTGATCTTCTCTTTCCACTGACTTTGCCAAGCATCGGTACTGTTTCCAGTGAGTTAGCGCGCATCATGTGTCTAAAAAAAGATGTTTGATGATTTTGCCCTGTAGGGATATTTTCAGTTTGACACGATCTAACACCACCTTGTTCATTGTCATGACAGTCCAAGGTATCCGGAGCATTCTCCTCCAGTGCCATAGTTCAAGTGCATCAATTTTCCTTCTGTCTGTGTTCCTTAGTGTCCAACTTTTGCAACCATACGTCGTTACGGGAAAGACGATTGCATTGACCAGTCTGGTTTTTGTTGCAATGCTAATATCCTTGCTTTTCCAGATCTTTTCCATTCGTTGCATTGCAATCCTACCAAATGTAATCCATTTATTGATCTCAGGTCCAGATTACCCGTCGCAATCCATTTTGGATCCAAGGAAGATGAAATCTTGAACCAACTCGACTTTTTCGTTGTTAATGTTTATGTTCACTGTACCGTTGCCTACCGCGGTCATGACTTTCGTTTTCTTGCTGTTGAGGTACAGTCCCATGCGTTTGCTTTCCTTTTGCACTCTCTGGATAAGGTATTCCAGGTCCCTTTCACTTTCTGCAAGTAGGGTGGTGTCATCTGCATATCGGAGGTTGTTGACGTTTCTGCCACCGATTTCGACTCTGATTTCTAATTCATCCAAGTTGTATCAGCTCATGATCGTTTATGTGTATAGATTGAAAAGGACTGGTGATAGAATGCAGCCTTGCCATACACCTTTCTCGATTCCAAGCCAATCTGTGTCCTGACTGTTGCTTCTTGGTTGCTGTAAAGTAACCTTATAAGCTGTTCAAAAATAATAGTAAGTAATAGTAATTATCACAGCATTAAAAGTAGTAGTAGTTTTAATAACACTGCCGGCAATCAAAGTAATATTAGCAGTAGAGAGGTCCTTTCACACCTGCACTGGAGCTCCAGGAGATTTCCATTGTTCAGTTCTGTCTTCGGAGCTGAACAACAAAAATACTTCAATTGCCGGATAAGACACATGCGAGAGCCGAACGGTTTTTGGCATTCTGACCAGAATCTTATACGACAGAATAACGTAGCATGTTGCGCTATTTAATCTGGGATTATCTGCTGGGTCTGTGCCGGAGGCTACAAACTGTCCCAATGCAGATGTGAATGATGGTCCCAAATAGCAGTAATAATAATAATACCAATGCAAACAACATTAAAGGTAACAGTAACAATACATAGTAGTAACAATAAAAGCAACAACAACAAAAATAATAATAATACTTTAATGATAATTTCAGCAATAAAAGTAATAGAAATAGAAAGAAGTCGGTAATAGTAAGTAGTAGAATAAAGCCTATTGCATTCAAAAGAAATATTACATATAATTGCCCATCATACCTTTCTTCCATTTTCATTTTTCACTATATCTCTGCTTACTTTCCCAAAAGATTCATATTTACTGCAGAAGTGACTTGTTACCCTGCCAGCCACACTAACTAATCAGCGGCTCTTGATAAATCAGTTTCTTTTTGGCACACACCTTAACAGGAAAAAAGAAACATTTCAACTGCGGGAACTACTATAATGTACACAGAAGCCTTTTCTTACTATAAAATTTGGAGAAATCGTTAACTTCTGAACGTGTTTGAGTTACAAATTGTCAGCGCCCCTTTGAAAATTGTTTAAAGCTCTTTGGTCAGCCAGTAAAACCTCTCTGTTCATTCATGGAGAAGAAACTAAACAGGAAATATAGCATTTTTGATTCCATATACAGTAACTCAAGTACAAAGTTCCATTATTTCAACAGCAATGTCCATTTCTGTGATCATTCTGGTGAAGTCACAAGTCTAGACCACTAGAAGGAGAGAATCTTATAGGAATTATCAGGATACGAGACAACATGTCCCCTTTTGTGCTGAAATAAGAAGAGCAGTAGTACTTATCTGTTCCCTGTCACCATAATTCAGCATTGCAATCCCACTGTGGTCCCAGTGTTTATTGTGACAGATTATGTCACCGGAAGTCATGTGACCGCTGCAGCCAATCAGAGGCTGGAGCTTCATGTTCCTGAACTGAGGCCAACATGGCGCTTAGAATCTGAGCATTGATGTCAGGTGACAACATCTGTCACAACAAAAGCCAAGACCACTGCTCCTCTTCATATCTTAGCACAACAGGGGCATGTCGTCTAGTTACCGGACAACCCCTTTAATTATGTGGAAAATGGTGCTTGTATAATAAGAATAATAATAGTTTAAAAACTCCAGTATTGGTGAGTTGTTAATACTATCTTTGTAGAATTTAGAGTGGATCCACATGTGGTGTAATTTCATAAAACAGACAAATATGCTACATGCGCATTTCAGTTTGTATTTAGAGGTGATGGGGCGGAAAGGGTGAAATACGCAGCTAATGTCTACAAATACGCATCTAAGGGCTTAAACAGGTTGGTGCATGCGCAAATGCGCTTGCTTCTACAGAGCATATTGGAGTTTGAAGCAGTGACATTTTTTTTACACTGTTTAAATTTGGCGCTATTGCGCGTGGTAAAAAAAAGGACCTATATTTTCTCATATGTAAAATACATACATACGAAAAAAATAGGGCAAAGCCTAACTTTTCTTACACATAGTAAAATCACGTGAGAATCACAAAAGTCAAAATGAAACCATTAAAATCAATGGTTTAGTTCCAGCATGTTTTACAGGCGTGATTTTCACGCCCGCAAAATGTTTAAGATACACAGCCATGTGTTTAAACCCTGAGGGTGCGGGCAGACGAGCATAGGCGTATTTACGTTCGCACGAGCGCAACGTATAATCGCCCGAGCGATCGTTTTTCACCGATCACGACCAGAGCTAGAAAGCGTATTTTCATTTGTTCCTACTTTGCAAACGGTCTTTTCGGCGATCGAATATGCGTTGGCGCGTATTTCGGTCGCATATGTTCCGTTTTTTTTCGAATTGCCGTTTTTACGCGCCGTAAAATCGCCCATGTGAACGAATACATTCGAAACCATTGCCTCAGATGGTCACGTATATACGTTTGGTCGCAAAAACGCGCCGTTTATGCGCTCGTCTGCCCGCACCCTAAGTCTGCATCAAAGACCTAATTTTCTTATTTGGGGATTTTAAGGGAGGTGAGAGGCCATTGGTATTTGCCTGGGGGGGTGAGGAGTAATATAGCACCAAGAACACAAATTGAGTACCTTTTTCATAGGGAACATCGTATGGCCTAGAAGACTCTCTATAGTGTTGGGCGATTATTAACTTTAACTGACCAGATTTAAAAAAGTAATTGTCAATTGGGATTTCCACTTCCAACTTCCATTAAAATCAATAGGCATACAAATTAGATTCTCTACTTTGGCCTCCTTGAACAACAATGGATGAGACAGTGGTGGCAGCCCAGTGCTTAGCACTGCAGTGGCGGGGTCCAAGGTTCAAATCCCCATTAAGGTCAAATCTAGAACTCCAGCATTGCATTACAAGACAAGACTACAAAGCCAACACACTTGACCTTCCTGCCCAAAGCAGAGAGACAATATTTTGGTGATTTCTGCTAAAAATTGAATCCAGATGATCCAATCCAGTTTAGCAAAAATTGGACAGATTTTATCACCCGGCCAATCACGACGAACAACACTACACTCTTGTGGCATTCTTTACATGGGAAAACAGTTCCCCCCTCCCCTTCCAGACAAAAGTAAACTATGACAGCAAATCGTTGGTCTGATCCTTAACATCTTAGACTGAATCCAATGAATTAGGTCATCACAATAATATTCAAAGAATGTAAATGAAAAAAAAAATCGGCACTGATTCTTTATAGTCCAAGGCAAGATTGCCATAATATGTCTTAACAATAACTATGAAGTTCGTGTATTTTAAACAAGTCAGGAATGTTAGGACTTTGCTGACTTTTAAGTATCACTATTACGCTGTAATTAAAAGGAAGCGTTAACCTGCTTCTTGTGAGTCTCTTGTCCTAAAGGTTCCATTTGCTAATGGTTATCAAATGGGTGGCTGTTTATTTTAGGAGGGAAAGCCTACCCTGCGGACCTGCTAGTCTAAGTACTTTAAATAAACAGTTTCTGTAAACTCTAAAATGGTACATTTACCCGGCTTCCTATAAAGAGCTCATTTATGTTCACATTGGTGGGGAACATATATGGAACAAAGGATTATTTGAACTTTATCATCAATGAACTCCAATCTTTTAGTCTGGGTACCTGATATTTTCTTTCCAGAGGGAAAGCAGTGAGGATGTTGTAGACTAACTCAGACCTGTTGACATTTAAAATAAATGAAAATCAAATTCCTCCAAGATTGTAAGTTTAGTGTTAGATCTGTTTTTATATACATTTTAAGCAACTGTTTATATAGCTCATTTTGCCAATGTTTGTGGAAATGCTTCCAGGCGAGTGTAAGGTGATCACTGCGAGCCGAGGCCAGACTTGTTACAGGAATAAAAAGCCTTAACATATTGGGAAAACAAATGTGTACATCACCGGGTCATCCAGTACTTAACACCTCTTTAAGGATGCTTCAAAATGATGTTGATCAACTGGCCATGATATGGGCTGTGATATCTGAAACATGAGCTTCTATCTGATAAGTCGAAACATTTTAACATGAGATTCATGTAAGATATTTTATTTGTAGACCTTTAAAGCACGGTCACTCAATTAGGTTTTGTAAAGGTTCACTTACCTGGGTCTGACGTCAGGAGAACGTCCGATAAACTCAAGTAATGAGCGTTAAAGCTAAGCATGTAATTATAATTCTGTATGAATTATGGTACCATTACGGCTATACCAAATATATACATATGTATTTCTTCTTACTACTTTTGCACTATAGAACATTTAACTGGCCATATTCTGAGAAGTATACCTTTTTTGTTTCCTATCAATGGAGCTATGTGAAGGCTTGTTTTTTCCAGAATGAGTTGATGCGCCATTTTGGGGTGCACACAGCTTTTGAATGTTCATGAGCCAGAACAACAGTTATACACAGAGATCATGATTACAGTGCCGTTACCTCCAATGGTCACAGGTGACCTCTTTCATTGGCAATGCCTGTTTTTTTTTTTCACTTTTCTTTCTGGGCCCAGACTGTCATCATCAACTATGGCTCATCTCTACACAGTCTTCCCATCCTACTGCTACCTTTAGCGTCCTTCTCATTAACTCCCCTATAGCACATAGTGCCACTCTGTGGCCCCTCATAGTCATGCTAACCCCTCTGTGGCCTATCTTAAGTATCTTGGCCACTCCGTCCCCTCTCTTAGTTATGCAGAACCCCTGTGACCCTCCTAATACTGCCTCTATTGACTTCTCCATCATCCAGTCCCACATAAAAATCACACTCTCCCTCCCTTCATATCCTCCATCATACAATCCCATGCAAAGAAAGATCAATTCTTGCCCTTCAACCCCAGTGTACTGTCCAATGTAAACACCACACTCTCCCTCCCATCATCTTCTCCTATAATCCCATGTAAAAAACTGAACACTCCCCCTACCTTGAGAGCCTCAACATACTTCTCCAACATACAGTCCTATATAAAGCAATCTCTTTTCCTCTATTCTGCCCAATCCAACATATAGTCTCATTTAAATCCTCCTTCCTCTCCTTTCATCATGTAGATGAGCTCTGTGCTGCCTCCTGCTATGAGCAACAGGGTAGCTTTGCTCTTTTCCTACCCTTGGCTCCTGTTCTCAAGATCACTGAGAGTCCAGGGCTGGGGAATAAGCAAAGCTACAGCATCAGGTCAGTGTGATAACACCAATCACACTGCTGTCAGTTCCCCTTCCCGGAGAGGGAAGGGGAACTGACAGCATCTCTTTCCCCTAATGCATACAGCAGGGGTCTAGACAGTTTGTGGCCGAGGTCTGCATTCGGACCCTGGTCTGCCTGTTGAGAACCTCTGCTTTAAAGCATTCCTAACTTTTCAGAATAAGCTGTTGCGTGTGTACATAAGTGATAACACTATTTCTTGCCATTGTAGGACTTGTATCTTGAATTTATTATAATTCTCCCCTATACAGGCTGTATATCTAATTTTCAGCTCTCTCTGAATGGGTGGGAGGGGCTGCTGCTATGTTATGTTACACAACGTTCACAGAGAACTGCATATTCTGCCCTCTAATGACTGCATATTTTCTGTCCATGTGCTATCTGTATTTTTTACTGTCTGAATATGGACACAGAAAAGTAAACTAGTATATTCAGATGTGTTTTTTATGTGGGCTAATGTGTATTAAAAAATTGTAGCATGTCCTATTTTGCTCCATATTCAATGCCCAAAATTGCCCTTGAACGTCTATGGAAAGGTGAAAAAAACACAGTGAACACAGATGTTACATGTTTTTACAAGTTACTGGGAAACAGTGAAAGCAAAATAAGTGACATCAATTAGGCCTTGTTGTGCTTTGTCTTGCATGCGTGAAAAACTGATAACACACAGATGGTACACGGACACAAAAAAAAACACATATGTAATATAATCGCATGTAACACACAAATTTCACTGACCAAAATTGCATACGCCCATGTAAATGAGCCCTTGCTTTCTGTAACACACACACAAACACATAACATCATTAGGGAGGGCACTGGAGAATTCTGAGCAGTGGAGATGTGATTTCAGTAGCTCTAACACAGTAAACAATCATGTATTATTTTTTTTTTTAAATCATACCATATTGTATGTTTTTTTTTACTGCATGTCTATGCATGGTATAATGCAGAAGCCAAATGAACTTCCTTTGGGAAAATGGGGTGGGATGGGGTGTCTATGGATTCCTTTACTGTATGTGCCATGAGCTTTCACAGAGCATACAGAAAATGTACATAAAAGACACAGTGTGAAAGAAGACTGATAATGTCAACTTTCTTTAATATCAAACTACTAATGAACAATTGTCTGTGAGTATGTATGTTTGTATGAGTATGTATGTGTGTGTGGGTGCTTCTCATACTCCCCTTCTGGTGACATTATCACTCTGCCCCCTGGTGACATTGTAAGCCGTGTATCGGGGTAGGCTACCCAGGATACAGCGAAGTCACGGACAAGGAAAACATCTCCCCTTGTTACCAATTAATAACACTACTCAGGAACAAAGAAAAGAGAGAGTGATCGGAGTACCGGCGGTGCAGCACAACAGCTTACAAACTAAACAACACTGACTCTATCCCCCCAAACCCAATACAATAAGGAAAATGTATAAAGATCAAAAGAAAAGCAACTATATAACCAGGTGAATGTTCTCCAGAAGCTTCTTACTGAACAGCTGTATGTGGCATGCCAGCCACTACACCGATTCCGCTAAAGTGTGGCCTGACACGGTCCATAAACCTATCTAGTCTAACTACAGGCCAAACATAGTCCCGAGTAACTTGGTGCCAAAATATGGTGTCTTGCGTGCACTTAGTTTTCTTACAAGCCCGGTCTGCTGTATGATCAGCCAAAGAGTCCAGACGGATGAGGGGCTCCTCCAGAAAAGTGTGCGGTACCGCAGAGAGCCGTTACTCACTTCCTCAGCAACATCCAGTATTGTCCACACAATGTCCAGTCTCGCTCCGGTTATTTAGCAACATCCCCGGCAGCAAGTCTTCTCTCATCTGGCTGGCATCTGGTCAAAATCTGAATGCGCTCCGTTCTGCTGCAGCTTCGGTCCCCTCAGGACACTCCCCTCGCTCAGGACACAACCTCCCTCCCTCTTCCGTAGCTCCACTGTGTTCTCTCCCTGGACCAACTGTACCCTCACGTAAAGGATTCACAGAGGGTAGGCAGTTGAAGTCAGACTAGGTAGATTTAAAGCCCAATTCACAGACGTGACTTATATTAAAACTCAAATTTTTAATAAGATACGATTAAAAAACGAAGAAAGGGCACAACACTGACAAACATACAAAAACAAGGAACCAGGTGAGGTAGACCACGAAACAAATAGTGGTACCCGTAGCGACCTGGATTATGACACTCGATGAGTGTTTACGAACACTCCACTAGGACAGGAATCTAAAAGACCCCAACAGAGCAAGAGTGGAAGTTAAACGGGCTCATTTAATTGTGGTAGTACCAGAGCCCGGATAGAGTTTTTTAGAATCTCTAAGCTCCACTCTGTCGCTGTGAAGAAGCGTATTAGACAGGTATCTATTCGCATCGAACGTGTATCGTTCGGTGCAAATTAAGATTTATAGGTCCTATCTGGACAAAATATGGTGGGGTGTAATAGTGTAATCACCCAACCCCAATATTTATAAAGCATCTGTATGTAATAAAAAAATGCTTAGGGTCAGTTAGAACTCAATATATTGTACTGGTAGTGTTTCTTTTCTCCAGATATTTGAGTACAAGACTCTAGATAACCAAGAGGAAATGTATATACGATTGTACTTTATTCCTCTATATGCTAAAAGGAGCTGAGAATTGATGATGCAATGATGGTATCTGCTTTCAGCAGTTAATGCGTGGAAGTAGTACTTTAGACTCTACGCGTTTCACCACATAGTCTTTGTGGATCATCAGGAGATATAGTACTCAAGCTATAGATAACGAATTTGTGTATATTCACAAGAAGATGAGATTGTATCACGTCACAGAGTATCATAAAGGATTAACAACTGAAATAGGTGATAAACTCTCAGTTTCACTAATAAGAAAAATAGGTCACTTAAGGTAAGTGAACTATTTAAAGAGTCTTAGGAGATGGATCCTGACTCAGAAGTGCCAATAGCTCCTGCTCCTAACTGAGGAAAAATGAGCTATTTCTAGGTCAGAGGGACTATGACGCGATAGTCATGCTATAGAGGTAGTCAAGCGGCCTGATATTAACAAAAGTGAAGCACTAGAAGGGGAGACAGCAATATGTGTCTGTTAGCCCCAATCTTAGTTGAATGTCAAAGAAGACAAAAGGAGAGAAACTAGTGCTTCAAAATAAGCCTAGAGGCTGCCGCAATGTCTAAGTCTCAAATCCCAATGATGGATTTTGAGATAAGCAAGAGGGGAACTAGTGCTTCTTATTAGAAAAAATAAGCCTAGAGGCTGCCGCAAGGTCTAAGTCTCAAATCCCGATGGTGGATTTTGAGATAAGCAAGTTGGTTAAGAGCCCCTCAAGTAGTAGCTAATGCCCTCATGTAAAAGAAAAAAAGAGCCCCAGCAGGAGCATAGCAGAGAGAGTAACTCTCCCTGGACCAACTGTACCCTCACAGTGTACGCACACTTTTTATTTATCTTTCCTCCCGTGAGCACACTGTAACCAGGCAACGGATGCTCCAATCACAGACTACCATGTTCCTGTCACCTCACAGCTTGACCATAATCTTTTTGTAGAACAGAGACCTCTTGTGAACAAATAATAAAACACACAGAAGAGGACTATATACAGTAACAAGAACAATGTACACATATTGGAGGCTGTCTCACCCTCTCACAACATCATCACAGGTCCTATATCATATATAAAACAGAGAGCCTGACTGACAGAAGAACAACACAGTTAGGGCTCTTGGAAGGGGAGGACAAAAATAACAAAATGAGAATACAACTAAGCCGTTATTATTTCAGACAAAACTCAGCAGTCCTGACAGAAAACACTGTCCTACCACTAATGCAGGGATCCGATGGGCTGAAGGACCTTCTCTGATGTCACTGCTGTGGGAAGAGCCATTCTACAGTTTAGTAGAAAGTACTGTATACTGGATAAGCAGACAGCAGCTAACAGGGCCTGTGATGTCACCGTCATGTGATTATCTGTGTGGGTAGAATCAGGGATCACATGACCAGGGGCTGATCACTGTATCCAGGAGTCTACTGAGCTGGTGATGTCTGGAAGTCAGCATGGATGTACCACAGCTGTGTGTGTGTGTGTGATGTGTGTAAATCAGGATGCATGGAGTAGAGCTGTGTGTGTAACGGGCTGTGTGTGTGATGTGTGTGAATCAGGATGCATGTAATAGATCTGTGTGTGTAATGTGTGGGAATCAGGATGGATGTAGTAGAGCTGTGTGTGATGTGTGGGGATTATAATGGATGTACCATGTAGCACAGCTGTGTGGCACATTGCGCCACCAGAAACACTGGTACTATAATTTCCTAATAATTACTAGTAGCATATATGTATATCAGTATATTAGTATATCAGTTGTAGAATAGAAAGGTAATAGTACTTATCTGTATGCACAAATAGGTGAAACCCCAGCAGCACTCCACATTATCCAGATATAGAGAGGTCTTTTCTAATAAGGAGATTCCTGCACACCTGTGAATAGATCAGATCCAAATCCAACAAAGTATCGCAGAATAAAGATGAAATCACGGCAGCAGCACAATAGAAAGTTCATACACTCATTAGGGTGTTTTCTTCATTCCCCGTATATCATAAGAGAACGCAACGTTTCGATCAGCTCACTCCATTTCAAATGAGCTTTGGCTCAAAGAAGATGCTGGCGTTTCTGGATTGTGTTAATATGTGGCTTCTTCTTTGCACTATACAGCTTTAACTTATATTTGTGGATTGCACGGCAAACTGTATTCACAGGCAATGATTTCTGGGAGTATTCCTGAGCCCATGCTGTGAGTTGCATTACAGAATCATGCCTGTTTTTAATGCACTGCCACCTGAATGCCCGTAGATCTTGAACATGCAATATTGACCATCAGCCTTGTGTACAAGAATTTCTCCGGATTCTCTGAATCTTTGGATGACATTATGTACTGTAGATGGTGGGATATTTAAACTCTTCACAATTTTAATGTGAGGAACAGTTTTCTGAAATTGTTCCACAAGTTTTAGATGCAGTTTTCTACAAATTGGTGAACCTCTAACCATCTTTGCTTCTGAAAGACTGCCTCTCTAATGTGTTTTTTTTTATACACAGTTAAGTAACATAGTAGAACATGTTTTAAATGAAATTGAAAAATGTCTCACTTTCTGATATGTATTCTATGCTCTGTTGTGAATAAAATATGAGACTTCCAAATCATTGCATTCTTTTTTTCCTAACATTGATCTACATTGTACACAGCCCCTGACTTCTTTGGAATCAGGGTTGCACATTTCCAGGAGTAATAATAGAGGAACAATATAATACAGACTTTTACAGTAATTAAAGACAATCCTAAAACAGACTTATCTGGACAGATGACAAATCCTCTTCAAAGGCTAAGACCTCATTCACACGAGTGTGTTTATGTGCGTACATATATGCGCACAAAACTATGCATCTATTTAAAACCATTGGTTCCCTCTGCTGTGTTCACATGTCCGTGTTTTACAGAAGTGCAAACGCACGTACCTGCAAAACATAGGACATGCGTCCACCATAGGTCCGTGCTGCGTCTCAATATTCCCCGCAGGGAGTCCCCTTGTCACTGAACACTGTGACAGCACTGTCACAGTGTTCAGTGGGAAGGGGTCTCCCTGAGGGAGTAAAGAATCCCCTGTCACAGTTGTCACATGTTCTCCGATTGCATCTAATGAGGCCACGGCTGCTGGCGGCGGCCCCATTGGAAGCAATGAACTTCCGGCAACCCCTGCAGTGATTCTCGGGGAAGGGCTTTAACTATAAGCCCTTCCATTAAAATCATCCCTAGCATGTGTACAAAATAAAAAAAACATATACTCATCTCTCCGCCACTGTCCAGGCTCAGGCACGTCTTCTCTGCTTCGTCCCCAGCAGTGTATGGAAGTTGTTATAGCAGGCGGGGATTAAAAATCCCCGCTTGCTAAAAAGGCTGTACCTGATTGGCTGAGCCTTCAGCCAATCACAGGCAGTGCTCAGCCACTCATTGAATGACAGCTGAGTGCTGCCTGTGATTGGATGAGCACTGGACCAATCACAGGTAGCGCTCAGCTGTCATTCAATGAGTGGCTGAGCACTGCCTGTGATTGGCTGAGTGCTCAGCCAATCAGATACAGCCCTTTGAGCAGGCGGAATCCCCACTTGCTTAAAGAACTTCACTACACTGCCAGGAGATCAAGCGGATAGACGTGCCTGACCCCCGACAGCGGTGGAGAGGTGAGTATATATTTTTTAATTTTCACAAAACTTGTATTTAAAGCCCTTCCCCAAAAATCACTGCAGAGGTTGCCGGCAGTCCATTGCTTTCAATGAGGCCACCGGCAGCAGCGGCGGCCCCATTAAAGGCAATGGGCACGGACCTGTGTTCACATGTGATTTTGCACATACGTGGGCACGTGGTTTTGTACGCACCTATGTATGCACATAAACATGCTTGTATGAACGAGGCCTAATACTAATGAAGCAGTAGCACGTTGCACCTATAAAAGTTTTCTGAGAGCACACAGTACATATACATATGTTTATTTTTAAAAGGCTAATGGTTATTTCATTGGTTTTGTTGTTTCAGTGTCTTTTTTTTCAAAATACATTTCCATTTTATTTATTACTCTTTCCATCCAACTTTAAAAGATCCCTTTTTTCTGTCTCCCAAAGAATGAATAATATAAATTCTGTTACATATTTATGAAGCATCTCGGTATGATAGATGTGGAGAATAAATGTGAAATGAGCACATTAAATCATCATTTATGTACAACAATGTGGCAAGAATGACATTATGGTAATAAAACGATATTTAAACTTGTTTAGTCTATGGGCTCTTCCTCCTTGAATAATTTACAACATTGGTTTAAAACAGAGCTCTCTTCTATAAGTCAACAGCTCGGCTATTTAATGTGATTACATCATGTAAGTCCATGACTCAAAAAGGCAAAAGGTAGAGCTATGAGTGGAATAATTACACTCAGCCACAATTGCCTTTAGTGCGATTTTATATGAAGATTTTGTTTTTTTGCAAGAAAACGTAAGTGAACCCTTTGGAAGGTGCTGGGTTCCTGCATTGATTACTTGGTGTGATTGTTATCCAACACTGTTATAGACAAAAAACAATCTAACAAAACTAATAACACCAAAATAGTTGTACTGTTCATGTCTTTTATTGACTACATTGAGTAGCGCATGGAGTCAAAGTAAGTGAGCTGTGGACTTTAATAACCAATAGATCTCCTTTAGGGCTCAGTCAGACTAGCGTTTTTTTCATGGATGCATAGGTCCGTGAAGACAAAAAAAAAATGCATGTATAAAAAACACAACAGACGCGTTTTCTATTTGCACTTGTGCGGTCACACGATCCTAAAATTTGCACATAGAGTGCGACCCCATTGAAAGCAATGGGACAGAATCGCTATCCCCTACTGCAGCTATGAGATTCCTTGGATGTGAAACCCCTGGATGCTGTCACATCCAGGGGTTTCTCCTCGTTGTTAATGGGGCTGTTGGCAGCAGCGCCGGCCCCATTGAGAACATATGGAGAAGATTGCACTCCTCTGCCACAGCTGTGACAGCTGTAGCAAGGGATTCCTTCATCCCCGCGGGGAATTCCCTCATCACTGAACAGCTTTCAATGGAGCCAGCACTGCTGCCGCCCCATTGAAAGCAATGGGATGAAGGGAACCCCTGCAGGGATTTTCGGGTGGAGGGGGAGGGAAAAGGGAGGGGTGGTTTGAAATATAACCCCTGCCCCGAAAATAAGCCATAGATGCTGTTGATACATCAACCTAAAAATGATGTCCGGGCCCTGCTTGCATATTCTCCCCGGGTCCGTGGCACAGTTCTTCTTCATTTTCTTCTGGCTGTGATTGGTCACAGTGCTCAGCCAATCAGAGGCAGTGCTTCCAGGAGGCAGAGATTTTTCAATCACCAGCCAGAAGAAAATGAAGAACAGTGCCGCAAACCCGGGGAGAACATACGCCCAAGCCGGACACCGCTTCTATGTGATATATTGTTTATTTTATTTTTTCCAACATCTAGAGCTTATTTAAGAGCTTTGACAGTAGGATTTTCTACTGTCACAGTAGGATTTCCTACTGTCAAAGTTGCATCAATTCGCTCGAAAACCGTGTTTTCCCCTCGTCATCCTGACAGCATACACATGGAGGATGTCCGCTGGACCCCTGTTGGGACAGGAAGCGGAAAAACATACAAAAAGCACCTCCCGCCACCGGCTCACCAGTGTCTTCCTGTCCCTACAGGACAGTCCAAGCGGAAGCCTCCAGGTGTATGCTGGAGGCAGGAAAAAAGAAGGAAGAAAACTCCCATGCAGCCTGCCCGCCCGTGGGGGGACGACTCTCTGGTCGGGCTGGCAGAGCTTGCGCGGGTGAGACCCTACGTGGGGACCCTCACCCGCAGGATCCCAAAAACCAGCACCACGTTCCCTGCGGGGAACCCTTCCCCAGTGCGCTGCCCAGTGGGGTTGTCGCACTGGAAAGAGACAGCCCCCTACCTGCGGGGCTTGGAAGCCACCCTCCGGACATCAGGCACCCGCTCCGG